>NC_052155.1:76524551-76846448 GCF_902713615.1 Scyliorhinus canicula
ATTATGAGCTTTGATAGAGTAAATAGGGGGAAATTACTTTCCCTGTCAAGTCAGTCAGTGATCATAGATTTAAAACACTTGGAAAAAGAACAAGAGGTGGACTGAGGAAAATTCTCTTCACACAGAGGATTGTTAACATAGAGTACATTACCTTAATATAGAATACGTTACTTAAAGGGTGTGGAAGCATATTACAAGGGTGATATGACATGCGCGCGAAGAAGACTAATTTACAGGGTTTAGCAGTGGTGTGGAACTAAATTGGTAGTAAGATGCAGTACAGTCATAATGGAACAAATGTCCTCCTTCTGTGCTATAAGCCTAAGTGAGTAGATGGAACTTTTCGGAAAACAAGTATGAACTGTTGAATGCTGCACAATTAAACTTGTGATGGTACGAGCTTCAAAAGAAAAACGTAGTGTTCTGAAGAAAAATAAGATTAGAGGGAGGACTGAGTCACCAACCCCCCCCCCCCCAAACAATTTAATTGGGAGATTCCATCAACTGAATAAGACCCACGCTGTGGGAGCCAAAGGCACTAGCATGCCACAAAAACAATACAAAAGCAACTTTTGACTGCCACACTTTAATTACATCTTTCTTCTTTCCAGCTGCTGTTAGTAGCATTGTTTACATTTCTGTGTTGAGTATGAGGTTGAAGTGGAGGATATGAACATGATTAAACTCTTTTCCAATATGTTATATATATGTTATACATTATCAGAGTAAGTTTATCTTTAGAACATAGAACATAGAACAGTACAGCACAGAACAGGCCCTTCGGCCCTCGATGTTGTGCCGAGCCATGATCACCCTACTCAAACCCACGTATCCACCCTATACCCGTAACCCAACAACCCCCCCCCCCTTAACCTTACTTTTTAGGACATTACGGGCAATTTAGCATGGCCAATCCACCTAACCCACACATCTTTGGACTGTGGGAGGAAACCGGAGCACCCGGAGGAAACCCATGCACACACGGGGAGGACGTGCAGACTCCGCACAGACAGTGACCCAGCCGGGAATCGAACCTGAGACCCTGGAGCTGTGAAGCATTTATGCTAACCACCATGCTACCGTGCTGCCTGTTTTGCGGCCTGTTTTCCAAAAAGAAGCTCGAATTTAAATTTATTTCAAAAATAATGGAGCCAAAATCTCAGCCTGTAACTGAATTATTTGGGCATTTTCCAAAATTACTCAAGTCAAGCTTTTTAAAATTGAGAGCAAGTTTCAAAGCATTTGATCAATTAAAATTAATACTTGATATACTGTAATTTAAAACTCGTATATTTGTGTTTCGAAGAAGAGTCATATTGAACTTGAAACAGTGCCCCCATGGCGGAGGACCATAGCGGCCGATGCGGAAGAATGAAAATGAAAATCGCTTATTGTCACGAGTAGGCTTCAATGAAGTTACTGTGAAAAGCCCCTAGTCGCCACATTCCGGCGCCTGTCCGGGGAGGCTGATACGGGAATCGAACCGTGCTGCTGGCCTGCTTTAAAAGCCAGCGATTTAGCCCAGTGAGCTAAATCAGCCCCTAAATGAGCCCCGATCACGGGTCAGGCCACCGTGGGGGCACCTCACGGGGCCAGCTCCCCCCGCACCCCCCCCCCCCCCCCTCCCGAGGACCCCTGAGGCCGCCTGCGCAGACAGTTCCCACTGGAAAGTACCTACTTTAATTTACGCCGGTAGGACCAGTCGAAAATAGGCGGCCACTCGGCCCACCGCGGGTGGGAGAATCACCGGGTGGGCCGCTGCCAGCGGCCACCGACCGGCACGGCACAATTCCCGCCCCTATTTGAGGGTCCATGATAAACATCCAGAGATGTAACTGCACCTCTTCCATTAATTCAACTTTAACCATCAGCATATTGCTGATGAATCCTTACTGTAGAATCCTTAATCATTGCTGTCTCAGTCTCTTAGATCTTCCTTTCCTTTGTGAATGTGTTGTTTTGTTTTTATTCATTCATGGGATGTGGATGTTGCTGGATGGGCCAGCATTTGTTGCATTCCTTATTTTGCTGAAATGATTTGGCTTGCTCGGCCATTTCAGAGGACACTTAAGAGTCAACCGCATTGTGGTGGATCTGGAGTCACAAGTAAGGATGGCAGATTTCCTTTCCCAAAGGGCACGAGTGAACCAGATGGGTTTTTACGGCAATTTTATAATCATCGCTAGATTTGTAATTCCTGTTTTTTTTATTGTTTTCAAATGGTGGGATTCGAACCTGGGTCTCTGGATTCTTAGTCCAGTGAAAATACTGCTACGCCATTATGTCCTCAGGAATGCTTAGTTCCTGTTCCTGTTCAAATGTAAGCCCATCTATCATAATGCTTCTAACAACATATTTCTGCAGCTCAGCAATCTTAGTGCAACACTTCTGGCATAAAAACACATGCATTCCAGTATCATTTTCTTTTTAATTTAGAGTCCCAATGCATTTGTTTTCTCCAATTAAGGGGCAATTTAGCGTGGCCAATCCACCTACCCTACACATCTTTGGGTTGTGGGGGCGAAACCCTCGCAAACACGGGGAGAATGTGCAAACTCCACAAGAACAGTGACCCAGAGCCGAGATCGAACCTGGGACCTCAGCACCATGAGGCAGCAGGGCTAACCCACTGCGCCACCATGCTGCCCTACATTCCAGTACCATGATGATCTGCCTTGCTATTTTCCTCCAATGAATTTGTTCTTTTTACACTACTCTTTATTCTGTTGAGTTTACCCTCTTGGTTTTCTCTTCGTCCTCACTCGGGCAATGGTCCCAACCTTATTCAGGTGCAAGCAGCCTGCCTTGTAGTTGTCTCTCTTGCTCCAGCACTGATCCCAAATGTGGTAGTCACCACTGATGTATATATTGTATATAGAGGATGTCAGTGTAGGTGTTTTGTGGTAAGGTCCTGTACTACAGGTACGGGGGTAATTCCCTGCCTGCTGGCTCCACCCAGTAGGCAGAGTATAAATATGTGTGCTCCCAGTACAGCAGCCACTTCGTCAGCTGCTGTAGGTGGCCACGCAGCTTAGTGTAATAAAGCCTTGATTGCATCCAACTCTCTTTGTGTAATTGATCGTGCATCACTTTATTACACTAAGTTTTCAGAAGATTCAGATCCTGTACACGCGGCTGAGCTCCAACGTCTTTCCACTTATCCAGGATGCGCTGACCTACGCGGAAGCCATGGCGCTACTGAAAGAAAACTACGCTCAGCAGACTAACATGCTCTACGCCAGACACATCCTCTCCAATCGTCGTCAACCTCCTGGTGAGTCAGTGGAAGATTTCTGGCGTGCCCTGATTCCCCTAGTTAGAGACTGTGACTGTCAGGCCGCCACGGCCGCGGAACACTCGAACTTGTTCATGAGAGATGCTTTTGTCACAGGGAAAGGGTCCGATTACATCCGACAGCGCCTCTTAAAAAGGGCCAGGCTCGACCTCGCGGAGACTAAAAAGCTAGCGCTCTCACTTACGGTCGCTTCGTGCAACATCCAGGCCTGCACCCCCGGCCACGCGGCCCACCCCTCCTGCACATCATAGACTCTGCAGACGGTCACCCCATCACCAGCGACTCCCCTCAGCCAACTCCGTGCCTGTGCCCCGCGGCAGCCAACCAATCCCGGGGGAACCAAACGTTACTTCTATGGGCAGCCTAAACACCCCCGACAGTACTGGCCGGCCCGGAGCGCCCTTTACAAGGCATGTGGCAAAACGGGACACTTTGCTGCGGTGTGCCAGGCCCGCGCAGTTGCCGCTATTGTTCCAACTCCCCCTACGTGCGACCAGTGGGCGCCGCCATCACGTTCTCCCCAGGATCATCGGGCGCTGCCATCTTGTCTTCCCCATGACATGTGCTGCCTGTGGGCACCGCCATCTTACCAGGAACCATGCCACCCGGGCAACTCATCGCCTGCCACCATCGACGACCAGTCTCGCCCACACAACCTGTCAACTGCTTGCACCAACATGAAGATTGATGGGCATGAAATCGCCTGTCTGCTGGACTCCGGGAGCACCGAGAGCTTCATTCATCCCGATACGATAAGGTGCTGCTCCCTCCCGGAACACCCCACCAACCAGAGAATCTCCCTAGCCTCCAGGTCACACTCCGTGGTGTTGCGGGGGTACTGCATAGCCACTCTCTCTGTCCAGGGCGTGGAGTTCAGCGACTTCCACCTCTACGACCTCCCCAACCTCTGCGCTGCCCGGCTACTCGGCCTGGACTGAAATTCGGCGGCCCCTACCACCCCTTACTGTGTGCAGCATCGCGACCCTAAAGGTCGACCCACCTTCCCTATTTGCAAACGTAACTCCGGATTGCAAACCCGTCGCCACCAGGAGCAGACGGTACAGCGCCCAGCACAGGACCTTCATCAGGTCCAAAGTCCAGCGACTGCTTCGGGAAGGCGTTATCGAGGCCAGCAACAGCCCCTGGAGAGCCCAAGTGGTAATGGTGAAAACTGCGGAGAAACACAGGATGGTCGTGGACGACAGCCAGACCATCAACAGGTACACGCAGCTGGACACGTACCCCCTCCCACGCATATCTGATATGGTCAATCAGATTGCACAGTACCGGGTCTTCTCAACTGTGGACCTGAAATCCGCCTACCACCAGCTCCCCATCTGTAAGGCGGACCGCCCATACACTGCCTTCAAAGAAGATAGCCGCCTTTACCACTTTCTCAGGGTTCCCTTTGGCGTCACCAACGGGGTCTCGGTCTTCCAAAGGGAAATGGACCAAATGGTTGACCAGTACGGACTGCGGGCCACCTTTCCATACCTGGATAATGTCACCATCTGCGGCCATGATCAGCACAAACTGCTTAGCCATCCTTGGCTATGTGGTCCAGAACGGAGTTCTGGGGCCCGATCCCAACCGCATGCGCCCCCTCATGGAACTCCCCCATCCCCACTGCCCCTAGGCCTTCAAACGATGCCTGGGGTTCTTCTCTTATTAAGCCCAGTGGGTCCCAAACCATGCGGACAAGGACCGTCCGCTCATTCAATCCACTCTGTTTCCCCTGATGGCCGAGGCTCACCAGGCCTTCAACCGTATTAAGGCTGACATCGCCAAGGCCGCGATGCACGCAGTCGACGAGATGTTACCATTTCAAGTAGAGAGCAATGCATCAGACGTTGCTCTAGCCGCCACCCTCAACCAGGCAGGCAGGCCCGTGTCATTTTTCTCACAAACCCTACATGCCTCCGGAATTTGGCATTCCTCCGTTGAAAAAGACACCCAAGCCATCGTTGAAGCTGTGAGGCATTGGAGGCATTACCTGGTCGGCAGGAGATTCACTCTCCTCACTGACGAAAGGTCGGTAGCCTTCATGTTCAACAACATCAACAATGATAAGATCAACAATGATAAGATCTTGAGGTGGAGGATCGAGCTCTCCACCTACAACTATGACCTTTTGTACTGTCCCAGTGAGCTCAATGAGCCCCCCGATGCCCTATCCAGTGGTACATGTGCCAGTGCACAAGTGGACCGACTCCGGACTCTGCACAACATTCTGTCACCCGGGGGTCACAGGTTTTTACCACTTCATCAAGGCTCGCAATCTGCCCTACTCCATCGAGGAAGTCAGGGATATCACCAGGGACTGCCAGGTCTCCGCGGAGTGCAAACTGCACTTCTACCGGCCAGACCGTGCGCGCCTGGTGAAGGCCTCCCGCCCCTTTTGAACGCCTCAGCGTGGACTTCAAAGGGCCCCTCCCCTCCATCAACCGTAACACGTACTTCCTCAGTGTGGTCTGATGTACCATCAATTGGACATGAGACACGATGAAGATCCAAACTGTGGCTTTAATCAGCTAGCTGTTAGCCCGGTGGTCGACTACAGAGAAAGGCTGACCGCCGGGAAACCTGGGTACTTATACCCGCCTCGGAGGCGGTGTCTACTTGCCTCTTGACCAATTGATGAGCAGTCACATGACTAGTCCCAGCCAATCAGACGAGAGGCACATGACCAGCCAGAGCCAATGGGGAACCAATGCTCTGCACCAATGGCAGTGCTCCCACTCATATCACCATATGGTCGATGAGTATTCCAGATTCCCCTTTGCCTTCCAATGCCCCTACATGATGTCTGCCACAGTCATCAAAGCCCTCAACACCATCTTCGCTCTGTTCGGCTTCCCCGCCTATGTCCACAGCGACAGGGGATCCTCATTCATGAGCGATAAGCTGCGTCAGTCCCTGCTCAACAGGGCCATTGCCTCGAGCGGGACGACCAGCTATCACCCCCGGGGAAATGGACAGGTGGAGAGGAAGAATGGGATGGTCTGGAGGGCCGTCCAGCTGGCCCTACGGTCCAGAAATCTCCCAGCCTCCCGCAGGCAGGAGGTCCTTCCCGACACCCTGCACTCCATTCGGTCGCTCCTGTGCACCGCGACTAATGAAACACCCCATGAACGTCTCTTTGCCTTCCCTAGGACGTCCACCTCCGGGGTGTCACTCCCGACTTGGCTCGCAGCTCCAGGACCCGTACTCCTCCGTAAACACGTACGACTCCACAAGGCGGACCCGTTGGCCGAGAGGGTACAGCTACTTCACGCCAACCCACAGTACGCCTATGTAGCGTACCCCGACAGCCACCAAAATACTGTCTTCCTCAGGGACCTGGCATGAGCTGGTTCCCCACAAACCCCCCCCCCCCCAACCTGGCGCCACCCTCTCCTCCCCCGGCGCACCCCACCGCAGCCCCCGCTCCAGGACAATCCGTCCTCCCCTTGCCCACACCCGAGGATGAAGAGCATTTCAACAAGCTCCCTAATGACATATTACCACAAGGTGTAATATAACAGCGGGGGCTTAGGAGACCTCCGCCCCTGACTTGAGTGAAATGTATTTGTAAGTTTTATTTTTGAAAATTAAATTCACCACTTGGAACCATTTTAACACCTGGAGATGTACAGTACTGCAAGTCAAAATATGATTGAATATAATCAGTTGTGAGACTCTGATTAACTGCCTTGGGGTAATTGGCCAGGTGGAGATGAGTTGAGATAGCCA
The DNA here is from genome assembly GCF_902713615.1 of Scyliorhinus canicula. Classification (NCBI taxonomy): domain Eukaryota; kingdom Metazoa; phylum Chordata; class Chondrichthyes; order Carcharhiniformes; family Scyliorhinidae; genus Scyliorhinus; species Scyliorhinus canicula. The sequence goes on from NC_052155.1 coordinate 76,531,579, forward strand.
AATCTTTACTTCTTATAGTGAGATTCAACAATTAAACTAGCTTGTTTATTTCAAGATATTAACTCTGTTATGTTTGGAGATTCATGCTTCAAGATATCACTGTTAATGCTAATGAGTACTAAACAGAGCTACGAGCCAGGATTTTCAATTCTGTTGCACCCATATAAAGATTCAATTGCATTGCAATGGACTGAACAATTGGTGGGCATCACTTAAGTCAAATTGCTGTGCACGGCACACATTTGCAGTGGGATTTATTAGCAGACAAGAACCTCATGCTAATATTATAATGAAGGAGAGATGACATTATGAACAGATCCTTACCGTTTTCTGTTTTTTATGTTGGATGAACATGTATTCATAAATACATTCATATACAACAATAAAAATTGCTTAAAAGCTGTTCAATGCTGAAGTAATGGTTAAAGCTGAAAGAAGAAAACAAATCATGGAACACTTGTTCATGTTTCTGTAATTTATTCTTCGTTATCTACTTTTGTATACATAGTTAGGGTTCTGGCATTGCTATGTTTTACTTAGCATCTGAAAATTTGGACAGTGAGCAAGGAAATGTTATTTGTACTGATGGGTTCTGGAGGAATAATTGGAGAAAAAGAGGGAAGCTATTTTCTTTACGAGCTGCCTAAAACAAAGCCTGGATTAATTTAGCTGTAGCCTGAACATCTCTGCAGATCATGCGCTATTTCTGCACTGCTAAATGGGTAATCATTGTGCCTCTTTCACACCAATAAAACTGTTTCAGCAATGGTGAATTTAGGCCCAAAGATCTCTCACCAGAAATAGCCTATTGGCTCTTTAAAGCTGATATTACATACAAAAAAACTTCAGCTCATGTATAAGTAAGCAGTAAAATGGCAACTATTGAACAAACAATCTTTAGGGCGGGATGTCCCATGCTCCCGGAACATGATTCATGGCAATGGAGGCAGCCCACCATTGGCCAGCAACAGGGTCTTCTGTTCTTAACACCGTTTCCCATTGTATATACCCTTCGCCGGCAGGAAACTTGCTACAAAGTTCGCAGTCAGTGGAACTGGAAGATCTGGCAGGAACGGATTGAAAATTCCAGCTATATAGTGCATGGGGTGCAAAAATATATAATTAAACAAGAATAGGTTGTTAGGTTGTCTGGGATAATTTTATGAAACCGAACTTCTAATTTTAAAAGCTGGAAAATCAGGAGCCGTGTATTCCCAGTTTGCATGTTTTGTAAAAAATTACCTTGTGCCTTCATGGGGGCAGCACGGTAGCACAAGTGGATAGCACCGTGGCTTCACAGCACCAGGGTCCCAGGTTCGATTCCCTGCTGGGTCACTGTCTGTGCGGAGTCTGCACGTTCTCCACGTGTCTGCGTGAGTTTCCTCCGGGTGCTCTGGTTTCCGCCCACAGTCCAAAGACGTGCAGGTTAGGTGGATTGGCCATGATAAATTGCCCTTAGTGACCAAAAAGGTTAGGAGGGGCTATTGGGATACAGGGATAGAGTGGAAGCGAGTCGTGGGTCAGTGCAGACTCGATGGGCCAAATGGCCTCCTTCTGCACTGTATGTTCTATGTTTGTTCAGCCATGAACAATCACAATTAAAGATCCTCTTCAGTTAGTTTAGTCAACTGGTGTTCCACTACCAACCCGGAATCAGGATTAAAAAAAAAAATCCCTCATCCTCACCAGTTGTGCAGAGTTCAAGTGAGTTTAAGCAATCTCAATTTATCTCTTAAACACAAATGTGCAGCGCTAAACTGTCCATAATGAAGCACTAATTGGAATTAAATTGTCAGTAAAATGGCTGGATGGTGTGAATGTAAATGCCGAGCTGTGTTAGGTCAAACTACATTGTTAGGGCAGTAGGTGGAACCTTATTTTGTTTCCCCTGACTGTGGGTACTTGGTACTGACAATTAGATAGAGGCCAGTGAGTGGAAAACATGTACCATTCTGCAGACATCTCTCATCAATGCAACAAGAGAAATGCTTCAGAAAATAATTAAGGAACAATTATATTTAATTCAATGTGTGGCCAATGGAGCTGCAAGGTGTCATAACTTAGGTAGAGTGTGTATTCAACATTTTCATAAATGTCAGATTTGGAGTATTTGAATATACCCTCCCCTTGACCATATCCTAACTTAGTTCCAGAAATTTAGAAAATTGATTGCTTCATGGAACCACTGCTGAATTTTACATTTCCTGGAGAAAGAGAAAGAGCAACAGAGGAAGTTGGGAAAGCGAGGATGTGTCTCAAGTGGACTGTACCCATTTAATCCCCTCTTTACTCACAAGCCCCTCATTCCTTCTTTCCCCTCTGATTGCCTTCCATCCCCACCATCCTCTCCCTTTGTTGTTTTTCTTCTTCCTTAATGTTCCCTTTCCTCTCACTTCGGCTCTCCTTCCCTCTCTCTCTTCTCCTGTCTCACCCCTTATATTATATTATATTCATAATAGTATATTACAAATAAATTAATCCTTGTTCAAAAAGGGTGTAAAGATAAGCCCAGCAACTACAGTTTAATGTTGTAGTGGGGAAGCTTATAGAAATAATATATAAGATCAACATTTTTTAAAATAAATTTAGATTACCCAATTATTTTTTCCAATTAAGGGGCAATTTAGCATGGCCAATCCACCTACTCTGCACATTTTTGGGTTGTGGGGGCGAAACCCACGCAGACGCGGGGAGAATGTGCAAACTCCACACGGACAGTGACCCAGAGCCGGGATCGAACCTGGGACCTCAGCGCCGTGAGGCGGTTGTGCTAACCACTAGGCCACCGAGCTGCCCTATATAAGATCAACATTAACAGTCACTTTGGAACCTGCAGATTGATTAATGGACACCAGCATGGCTTTGTTAAGAGAATATTCTTTGATGAGTTGACAGAGAGGGTTGATGCGGGTAATGCTGTTGATGTGGTATGCATGGACTAACAGAAGGCATTTGATAAAGTGCCACACAAGAGACATTGGGACAAAATTATAGCTCACGGAAGAAAGGCAACAGTCGCAACATGGGTATGAAATTGGTTGACTGACAGGAAACAGAAAAAAGTGGTTAATGACCATTGTTCAAACTGGGGAAGGTTTGGCCCCTGGGGTCGGTGTTGGGACTCTTGATCTTCCTGATACATGGGGCACAGTTTCAAAATTTGCAGATGACACAAATCTTGGAATCATTGTGAACTGTGAGGAGGATCGTGTAAAACTTCAAAAGAACATGGATAGGTTGGTGGAATACGTAGGTAAGAATTGGATTACCTTGATCCACTACACTTTGCCTGCCGCTGCAACAGGTCTACAGCAGACGCCATCTCCACACTATCCTGGAGCACCTAGATAACAAAGACACCTATGTCAGATTCCTATTTATCGACTACAGCTCAGCCTTCAACACCATTATTCCTACGAAACTCATCTCCAAACTCCATGGCCTTGGCCTCGGCTCCTCCCTCTGCGACTGGATCCTGAAGTTTCTAACCCACAGGCCACAATCAATAAGGATAGGCAACAACACCTCCTCCACGATCATCCTCAACACCGGTGCCCCACTGAGATTGTGGCCTCAGCTCCCTACTATACTTACACACCTATGACTGTGTTGCCAAATTCCACTCCAACTCGATTTTCAACTTTGCTGATGACACTACAGTAGTGGGTCGGATTTCAAACAGTGACGAGACAGAATACAGCAATGAGATAGAGAATCTGGTGAACTGGTGCGACGACAATAATCTCTCCCTCAATGTCAACAAAACGAAGGAGATTGTCATCGACTTCAGGAAGCGTAGTGGAGAACATGCCCCTGCTTACGTCAATGGGAACGACCTAGAAAGGGTCGAGAGCTTCAAGTTTTTAGATGTCCAGATCACCAACAATCTGTCCTGGTCCCCCCATGCCGACACTATAGTTAAGAAAACCCACCAACGACTCTACTTTCTCAGAAGACGAAGTAAATTTGGCATGTCACCTACGACTCTCACCAACTTCTACAGATGCACCATAGGAAGCATTATTTCTGGTTGCATCACAGCTTGGTATGGATCCTGCTCTGTCCAAGACCGCAGGAAACTACAAAAGGTCGTGAATGTAGCCCAATCCATCACGCAAACCAGCCTCCTATCCATTGACCGTCTACAATTCCCGCTGTCTTGGAAAGGCAACCAGCATAATTAATGACCCCACGCACCCCGGACATACTCTCTTCCACCTTCTTCCGTCAGGAAAAATATACCAAAGTTTGAGGTCACGCACCAACTGACTCAAGAACAGCTTCTTCCCTACTGCCATCAGACTTTTGAATGGACCTACCTCGTATTTAGATGATCTTTTCTCTACACCTTGCTATAACATTATATTCTGCAGTCTCTCCTTCCTTCCCTACATACGGTATGCATTGTTTGTACAGCATGCAAGAAACAATACTTTTCACTGTATGCTAATGCATGTGACAATAATAAGTCAAATCAAAGTAAGTAGCAGCTGAGATTTTATTGTGGGGAAGTGTGAAGTGATTCATTTTGGTAGGAAAAACGTGGATAGGCAACATAACTTTAAAAATACAATTCTAAAGGGGTGCGGGAGCGGAGGGAGCTGGATGCATAAGTCCATAAATAATTGAAGGTGCCAAGACAGGTTGAAAGAATGGTAATAAAACATATGGGGCGCAATTCTCTGCACTCACGACGGTGCGGAGAATAGCGTGGCTCGTAAAATTTTACGGCCACGCTCGTCCGACGCCCTCCCGCTATTCTCCCCCCCCCCCCCCCCCACCACGCCCGACTCCCGATACGAATCGCTGCCGCTGTTTTTTTACGGCCAGCAGCGATTCTCAGCTGTCCGATGGGCCGAGTTCCCAGCCCTTTACGGCTGTTTTTACGAACGGCAAACACACCTGGTCTGGCCGTTCGTAAAAACGGCCGTAAAGTCCCGATTTTTAAAACCATGGCACCGATTGGCACGGCAGTACTACGGCCGTGCCAAGGGTGCCATGGGCCCGCGATCGGTGGGCACTGATCGCGGGCAGCGGGTCCGATGCCCGGGCACTCTTTGTCCCTCCGCCGCCCCGCTTTATCACTTCGCGGGGCGGCTGAGGGGCATCCCGGCCCGCGCATGCGCGGGTTTCGCGCAAATGCGCGATGACGTCATCCGCGCATGCGCGGGTTGGAGTCGTCCAATCCGCGCATGCGCGGCTGACGTCATATGACGCATCAGCCGGCGCAAACTCTGGCAAGCGGGCTTAACGAAATCCGTTAAGCCCGCGATGCCGGAGTTTACGGCGGCGGCATGCTAGCCCCGACCGGGGACCAGAATCGGTTCCCGGTCAGGGAGGGGGGGGCTGGCGTCAAACCCGCCCGGATTTGACGCCAGCCTTACGATTTCTCTCCCTCTGGGAGAATCGCGCCCATGGCATCCTGGGTTTTAGTAATAGGGGCATAGAGTATAAAAGCAAGGATGTGATGTTAAACGTCAGTTTGGCCTCAACTGGAGTATTGTGTCCAATTCTGGGCATCACTCTTCAGGAAAGATTTGAAAGCATTGAAAAGAGTGTACAAAAGATTATTGGGAATGGTTGCAGGAATCAGGAATTTCAGCTACATAAACAGATTAGAGAAGTCGGTCATCTTTTTTTTTCTTGGACCAAAGAAATCGGAGAGGAAATTTGATAGAGGCATTCAAAATAATAATGGATATGCACAGAGTAGACATGGAAAAAATGTTCCAATTGGTGAAATCAGGGAAGGTGGTTGAGAAATGGGGGTGGTGGTGGCACAGTTGGAATGTCACTGGACTAGTAATCCAGTGGCCCAGGCTGATTAATTAATAAAATCTGGCAGTGAAAGCAAGTCCCAGTAATGGTGAACTGTCATTGATTGTTGCAAAAACCTATTTGGTTCGCTAATGTCCTTCAGGGAGGGAAACCAGCCATTATTACCTGGTCTGGTTTACATGTTACTCCAGACCCACAGCGGTGTGGTTGACTCTTAACTGCCCTTTGAAATGTTCCAGCAGGCCACTCACTTGTAGCAATCGCTTGTAGCCAGTTTCCTCCCATAGTCCAAAGATGTGCAGGTTAGGTGGATTGGCCATGCTAAATTTCCCTTAGTGTCCACAAAGGTTAGGTGGGGTTACTGGGTTACGAGGATAGAGTGGCAGTGTGGGCTTAGGTAGGGTGCTCTTTCCAAGGGCTGGTGCAGACTCAATGGGTCAAATGGCCTCCTTCTGCACTGTAAATTCTATGATTCCATGAATTAAAGATGGGCAACAAATGCTGGCCTTACCAGTGACACTCACATCCCATGTAAAAATTCTGAATAAAAGATGAGAATCTCAAGAACCACAGCGAGCAGATTTAAGGTAATTGGCAAAGAAGCAATGAAGAAATGAAGATAACCTTTTTCACGCATTGAGTGTGTAGGATCTGGAATCACTGCCCGAGAGTGTGGTGGAGACAGATGCAATTGAGGCTTTCAAGAAGGAATTGGATTGTTATCTGAAAAGGAAGAATGTGCAGGTCCAGAAGGAGAAGATGGGGAGTGGTACTAGATAAATTGCTCCCATGAAGGGCTGGCACTGTCACGATGGGCTGAATAGTTTCCTTCTGTGCTGTAACAATGCTGAGATTCTGTGATTTGTTCCCTCCTTCTTCATACGGCCTTCACTTCTTGTCTCTCCCATTTCCTCTGCACTCCTTTCTGTATTCCAAGCTACTCTTCTCATTCTTCCCCTTTCATCCTCACCATTCTTTGCCATTTCTCTCCCGCAATCCTCCCCTTCCTCACCCCACTTTCCTTCTCTTCCACGACTTTGATCTTCACCTTTTGATGTCTTTCCTTGAGTGAGTTCAGTTTTTCTCAGTCTCAATTTCTCTTTCCTTCTCTTTCACAGTGACCACTTTCTCTCCCTTATTTCAATTTAAGCAGGTAGTTAATATTAGGCAAAACCACAGATTAGTTGTACTTCATTAAAAAAACAATTGTTTGAAAATAGCATAGTATGTGAATTTTATTATATGTTTGATATTAACTGTTCTGATCTCGTGACATTTACTCGTGCTTATAGGCAGCACCTTTACCTAATCTATTCTTGCCATTACAGGAAGTTATTCTTCATGGCAGTTTGCTATCACTACATGTGTTTCACTACAATTTGATTTGATATGCAAGACCTTTTGGATGGTATTGTTTTCTCTGGTTTTACTTGAATAAATGTTTTTCTTTCCAATACCATGCACAGCCTGTCATACAATCAGGAATAAAATAAAGTAGGTCCAGTTATTTTCGAAGAGGGTGGAAGAGGGTGGCACAGTGGTTAGCACTGCTGCCTCACAATGCCAGGGGCACAAATTTGATTTTGGCCTTGAGTCTTGTGGAGTTTGCATTTTCTTCCCGTTTTTGTGAGTTTGCTCCGTGTGCTCCGGTTTCCTCCCATAGTCCACAATCCAAAGTTGTGCAGGGAGGTGGATTGACCATGCTACATTGCCCCTTAGTGTCCAAAACTGTACAGGTAGGTGGGGTTACAGGGACAGGGCGGGGGAGTGTGCCGAAGTAGGGTGCTCTTTCAGAGGGTCAGTGTAGTCACAATAGACTGAATGACCTTCTTCTGCACTGTAGGGATTCTCTGGATCCTTATGAACTTGAGGATGTGAGCCACAAGTCCACACTGCATGTCAATAATGTTTGGAAATGGGTCCAGTTGGATTTAAAACGATGGTGAGATTGATGAATTGTGAGAATCTGCATCAAGAAGGATTAAATTAACAAAACTTTAGTCACAGGCTCAGACTTCCCCTGAAACATTGGGTGAGTAAGCATTAAACTAGAGCAACAGCAATTACTGAATTCAGAATCCCTATCATTACACAATAAAACAAGTTAAATGGGAAATACAAAAAGTCCAGCTAATTTCCATGTTATTAATTGAAATAAGTAGATGGATGTGTCTACTAGCTGGATATGATGTCCCTTGAAGCGCCAAACAAAACTTGATGAGACTGCTCTTGGGTATCTGTGACCATCAGATAATGCCCAATACAGTGTTTTATATAAGTGATCTTAATGAAGTGAATAATCAGTTTCCTATACGTATTAATGAACAAACTCTATTTGGCTCATCCAGAATGAATAAATAACATAATATTGACTAAAGGAAAGAGGATTCAGCCCAACAAATGCATTCTGAGCCATTCTGAGCCCAAACTATTCTCTCCTGGACTTGTGACTTCCACCACCTCCATGATAAGATATTAAAGCAATGCTAATAATTTATTTATACCACTCACTCTCTAAAATGCAAATAGCATATTAAGTCCATGGGGTAAAATGTATTTGGCAGTTTCCCTTTCCCTTGTAATAACCTCACTAGAAGAATGCTTGATGACCGAGAGAAACAACATTAATGTTGTATTTTACTGGTTCTCTAAGGTTTCTTACAGCGGAAAATTGGAATATTTGGTGTAAAATAGCAATGTAACTAAAACTGAATCTGTGGTCCAAGGTGCTGGCAATCTGGACAGTTGATCTGGATTATTTAATTGCTCTGATTTGTGTCTGCGCTAATGAAGTTAATCTCAGTGTATCAGCAACAAGAATAAAAAGTTAAGTTGACCGCGAAAACCAAACCTTGCCTGAAGAGACAGAAAGCTTGCTATGCATTGCCTTACCAATATTGGCATCTGCACTGAATTCAGATGAGCTGACAATTCGTCAAAGGATTGGTATTGCCAATCTCATAGTTCTACAGAAATAATTTGAAGAGCAGACCATGCAAATTCTTGCAGATAGATCCTTCAAAATCCAAGTCATGGTCCTGAGTTTCTCCCAGAATAATGGAGAAGAAAGTGTTCTTGGAGCATCAGTAATGAATGAATTAATTAATGATTCATCTCATTAACTTTTAGAACAAGTAAATGTCAAATTAAAACCTCCAATTACACCTGTCTTCAGCAAATTGGAAGAATAGCATTAACATATAAATGTAGAAATGAATATTTAGCATTATTAAAGCAGGTGACATTTATTGTACTTCACACTGACACACAAAGGTAGATTATAAACTTCACTGGCTGGCAATGCGATGGGTGAATCATATGTCCATCTTATTTTCATTCAATTGAAGTCTATAAAATGGGAAACAAGTAGATTCTAGAAAGAATCAGTAATCCATTTGCCCTACCCCAGACCATAATCCTGTCTGAAAAAGGGTGTTTGTCCAAGTACTTTTGGCTAGAAATAAAGAGCTAACATTTCGACACTACCTTTCACTTCAGCAACATCTCCCAAATTGCTTCACAGAGACCACAGATTCAAACTAGTGAAAGGATATTTTTAGATTGAGGTGCAGACATTCTCCTTCACGCAAAAGGTGATCAACACATGTAATAAATTCTGGGTCGGGTAGTGGAATCAAAGTACTATTGAAAAAACAATGGGATGCTATGAAGGAGATTTTTTGGATGGATGATCTTTGATGGGTTGCAAGATCCCCCTTACAATCTTGTGAAATGAGATGTAAACCAGTGCTTATAGTGGGAGGACATGGATTACAAGTCCCTGCATTTGGTGCAGATTAACATCAGGCAAAAGGGCAGTATGTGTGCAAAATGCCACATTAGCCAAGTATGTTAAGGTTAGGATATCGCTGAACATAATATAACTGGCTTTGGTTTACACCTTTCTGTGCTATGCCTGACCTGACCTGGAGGTATTTTGTACTGAAATAGAGGAAGATCATTGTACTCTAACCCATCAGGAGGAAACTGTATAGGTCCGGGTACAATTTGATGAAGGAAAATAATGATAATATTAAAATGAGAACAAATAATATTGGACTAACTTAACAGAGTAGTAAAGGGTCCTAATGAAGCCACATTTTAAATGTGTGTGAATAAGTGCTCATCTTCACTGTCTGTGCAGTAATCTGATGGGTGCAGACACTCTTTGTAAAACTTACCAGACTTTCATGCCCTGGTTATATAGTATGCTGGTTGGGCAGATGGATAGGTGATCCACTCTGCTGTGTTACTGCCTGGACTGTGAGGATGAAAATTCACCCCAAGGGCACTGAAGTCAGCAAATCTCTCAATATTTATGAATCATAATTTCAGATCGTGCACTGTGAGGAATCTCTGAAAATTCATAATTTTTAGGGTCGATATCAGAATTATGATTATGATCATTGATTTGCTTTTATGAATTTGAAGAGGGTGTTTCATTTTAGCGTGGGTCATAATATGTGGATCACTTTATTGCCTTGAAAAGACAGTTATCTTCAAAACAGCAAAATAACTAACCAGGCTATCTTAGATTTCTAAGACCATAAGATATAGGAGCAGAATTAGGCCACTCAGCCCATCGCGTCTGCTCCGCCATTCAAATATGGCTGATATTTTTCTCATCCCCATTCTCCTGCCTTCTCCCCATAACCCCTGACCCCCTTATTAATCAAGAACTATCTCTGTCTTAAAGACACTCAGTGATTTGGCCTTCTGCGGCAAGAATTCCACAGATTCACCAGCCTCTGGCTGAAGAAATTCCTCCTCATCTCTGTCTTAAAGGATCATCCCTTTAATCTGAGATAGTGTCCTCTGGTTCTAGTTTTTCCTACCAGTGGAAACATCCTCTCCACGTCCACTCTATCCAGGCCTAGTAGTTTCTTCTAAACTCCACCGAGTACAGACCCAGAGTCCTCAACCACTCATATGACAAGCTCTTCATTACAGGGATCATTCATGTGAACCTCCTCTGGACCCTTTCCAAGACCAGCACATCTTCCTTAGATACAGGGCACAAAACTGCACACAATATTCCAAATGGAGTCTGACCAGCCTCAGCAGTACATCCCTGGTCTTGTATTCTAGCCCTCTCGACAAGAATGTTAACATTGCATTTGCCTTCCTAACTGCTGACAGAACCTGCACGTTAACCTAAAGAGAATCTTGAACAAGGACTCCCAAGTACCTTTGCGCTTCTGATTTCCTAAACATTACCCCATTGAGAAAATAGTCTAAGCCTCGATTCCTCCTTCCAAAGTGCATAACCTCACACTTTTCCACATTGTATTACACCTGTCATCTTTGGCCCACTCTCCTAGCGTGTCCAAGTCCTTCGGCAGCCCCCCTGCTTCCTCAATACTGCCTGTCCCTCTGCATATCTTTGTATCATCTACAAAATTAGGAACAGTGCCTTCAGTTTCTTCTTCCAGGTCGTAAATATATATTGTGAAAGGTTGTGGTTCCAGCACAGACCCCTGAGGCACACCACTAGTCACCGGCTGCCAACCTGAAAAAGACCCCTTTATCCCCACTCTCTGCCTTCTGCCAGTCAGCCAATCCTCTATCCATGCCAGGATCTTACCCTTAACATATTTAACGGTCTATAATGCGGCACCTTGTTAAAGACCTTCTTTAAATCTAAATAAATGACGTCCACTGGGTATCCTTTGGCTGACTTCTGTTACCTCCACAAAGAACTCTAACAGATTTGTCAGACATGACCTCCCTTTGACAAAGCCATGCTGACTCAGTCCTATTTTATTGTGCACTTCCAAGTACTCCTCAATCCCATCTTTAATAACAGACTCTAAAATCTTACTAATGACCGAAGTCAGGCTAACTGGCCTATAATTTCCCGTCTTCTGCCTCACTTCCTTCTTAAACATGGATGTTACATTACTCACTTTCCAGTCCTCTGGGACCCTTCCTGCTTCCAGTGATTCCTCAAAGATCACCACCAATGCCTCTACAATTTCCTCAGCTATCTCTTTTAGAATCCTGGGGTGTAGTCCATCCGGTCCAGGTGACTTATCCACCTTCAGACCTTTCAGTTTCCCCAGAACCTTCTCCTTAGTGATGGTCACACTCACCTCTGCCCCCTGATTCTCCTGTAGCTCTGGTATCCCACTGTTGTCTTCCACCATGAAGACTGATGCAAAGTAACTATTCAGTTCCTGTGCCATTTCTTTGTTTCCTATTACTACTTCTCCAATCTCATTTTCAGTCGTCTGACATCTATTCTTGCCTCTCTCTTACCTTTTATATATTGAAAAAACACTTCCTGTCTTCATTTATATTACTAGCTAGCTTACACTCACATTTCACCTCCTCCCCTCTTATTGCCTTTTTAGTTGTCCTCTGTTCGCTTTTAAAGGCTCTCCAATCCTCTGGCTTCTCACTAATCCTCGCCACTTTGTATGCTTTTTCTTTTGCTTTTATTTTGTCCTTGATTTCCCTCATCAGACATGCATGCGTTGTCCTTCCCTTTGCATGTTTCCTCCTCCTTGGTATGAATTTCTGTTTATGCACCAATTGACCAGAATTTTATGTTACCCATCAGCCTTTATGGTTGGCGGGTGGGCTGAATGGCAAGATGGCCTTTACCTTCAAGCTGCAATCTCGATCCAGGGCAGGAAGACAGATCAGGGCTCAAAAAAAATTCACAAATTTGTCTGCGGACTGATGTTTATGTATGATTGCGCTGCCAAGACACGTGTTGCATAGTTTATCCATTGATATTTATTTTTCACAAGTTAGCAGTTCCCTCAGACAGCTGCACATTGGTTGGTCCCCAGAGGGTGTTTATTGGAAGCATCAACCTGCACCCTGTTTTTTCCTCAGTGCCTGTCCTCTTCCTGCCCTCTTTGGCAATGCGGAGTCTTTCAGTGTGCATTTCACACTGGCTGACCGCTAATTAACCAGCGAGTGTAATTGCACTGTGGAGCTGATCGCGGCTGGGAGCATGTTTTGCGCCAGTTTCTAGGTTTGTCGACTGCCCCGCACAATGGCTGAAAAAGTCTGGCCCCCGCATATTGTGTACAAATTTAGTCCCCTTACATATCGAAGGACATTTTTGCATTGGAATCCGTTCAGTGAAGGTGTATTAGGGTGATTCCTGGAATGAAGGGGTTGCCTTTTGAGGAAAGGTTGAGCAGGTTGGAATATATTCACAGGAATTTAAATGAATGAGGTTGTATTGAAACATATAGGGCGGGATTCTCCGACCGGAGAATTGCGCCAGGTCGGAGAATCGCCGGGGGCGGTGTGAATCACGCCCCCGCTGTCCGCCGAATTCTTCGGCACCGTAGATTCGGCGGGGCGGGAATCGCACCGCGCCAGCAGCCGCTCGCAGCGCCCACCACCTCCCGGCGATTCTCCGGCCCGCGATGGGCCGAAGTCCCGCTGGTTCTTTGCCAGACCTGCCGCCGTAGATTGGACTAGGTCCCTTACCAGTGGGGCCTGGTGGCGTGGGCGGGCTCCAGGGTCTTGGGGGGAGCGCAGGGCGATCTGGCCCGGGGGGGTGCCCCCACGGTGGCCTGACCCACGATTGGAGCCCACCGATCTGCGGGCGGGCCTGTGCCGTGGAGGCACTCTTTTCCTACACGTCGGTCGTGTCAGCCTCCGTGGTGGCAGACGCGTAGGTAAAACCTCAGCAGCCGCTGACGCTCCCGCACATGCGCAGACTTGCGCCGGCCGGCGGAGTCCCTTTGTCCCCAGCTGGGGTGGCGCCAAAGGCCTTCCACGCCAGCCGGCGGGACAAAAACCACTCCGGCGCCAGCCTAGCCCCTGAAGGTGCGGTTCTGCACCTTTGGGGCGGGCCGATGCCGGAGTGGCTCATGCCACTCCGTCCCGCCGGGACCCCCCACCCCGCCGGGTATGGGAGAATCCCAGAGTGTGCTCTCATGGCCACATTATGCCAGGTGCGAATCCGTGCAGGCCAGTTAGATCATGGGAGAGGCCAAAATAGGGAACCGCGCCAGCCACCGATTGGTTTCCGATCTAACCGGCTCGTTCCCGTTGGCGAGATCCGGATTATTCCAGGACGTGGCAAGAAACCAATAATCACCAATTAAGGCCAATCTCCATCCCATTAGTAGGAATGATCCCCTATCTAACAGTCTCCCATGATCTAACCGGCTCCCCAGTGAGCTGTCACACGGATGCCCTTTCGCGCACCTATTTAAAAACCTGAAGCGAGCACAATGCCTGTTGTGGGGATTGGAGGAGGCGAGTAGCCATGATCGCTGTGATGCCTCGAAGGTGGCATCCTCTGAGCTTTCCTCCAAGGTGTTCACGTGGGAGATAAGAGGGGTGGATGGGCTGGCACCATCAGATAAGAGATTCTACGGGAAAATGGACATGTGGTCAGTGGGAGGGAAGAATCATTATTCTGGCATTAACAATACACGTGTGACAGGCCAAATATCAAAATCAATAATTTGGTTCAGAGAATTACTGAAGCCAAGATTTTCATTTGCAGAACAGAGCCTTGCTAGACCCTGGCATTGATCAGTGATCAGTGCAACTCTCTGTCAGAATCCACATCAACAATAGTAACTTTCAATTTTGACCTTGTAATCTTTAAGTCCATATTGGGTTATTGCATGCACATCCAACAGACCAAGCTTGTCTTGAAGGTTTTTATTCATTTTACTGGACGTGAACATTTATTGCCCATCCCTCTCAGAGGATATTTGGGAGTCAACCACATTGCTGTGGGTCTGGATGTAGGCCAGGCCAGGTAAGGCCAGCAGATGTCCTCCCCTAAAGGACATTACTGAACTAAACGGGTTTTTATGGCTATCTCAGTACTTTGTTTCCACAACGTCTCTCTCTTGGTGAGTCATACAGTCCCATGAGTGGCAGAAAGTGGCAGTGTGCAATTCCAGTCTGTGGGTTTGAATAAGATTGAAGAGAAACTGCTCCCTTTGCAAAATCACTTTTTATTTTCATTCACTCAACATCACGGATGTGATTCTCTGGTCTCCCAGCTGCGTGTTTCCCGACGTTGGTGCTGCTCACTGGCGGCGGGATGCTCTACTCCCGTCGCTTGTCAATGTGAATTTCCATTGAAGCCACCGCACGCCACCAGAAAACCCGCAGGTGGGGTGCGCTGCTGACAGTAGCAGAGAATCCCGAATGCTAGTGAATTCAACCCTCTACATGGTGCCTATAAATTCCATGACCAGATAAAGGGGAGGCAGTGCACAGTGGTATTCTGTTATGGGCCAGGGTTTTGAAAACTCTAAAGTATATCATGAAGTTCACCTGACCTATAACTGTTTATTGATTTTGGTTATGATGAGCACCAAGGCCTGCCTTTCAGGAGTTATTCAACAGAGTTCTTAGGTGCTTTTAATCAAAAAAACAAACTTTATTCTACAAATTTAGTTAACATTTGTATAAACATACACAGTAAGAATGTTATCAACTACAAACATAAAGACCCTACACAGCTACAGTAATCTATGTATAACCCTTCATGAATTACCCCTTAACTGTTCCAATTCAATAACAAAATCCAAGTGAAACCAGAAACCCCTTTTCAAAGGTGTGGCCCAGCACATAAACTTCTTACTGGTATAAGACTTGTTAGTGATACTCTGAACCCCTTTTCAAAGAGCAGGTTTGAATTCCTTTCAGAAAGTAATTATTTCTTTTAAGTTATCAAGTAGTCGGGAAAATAAAGACAAAGAGACACTTCTTTCAACCTGTGCAGTTCAAAACCTGTCCAAACTCAAAGTGAAAGTAAAACTCAGAGCCACAGCCCAGCTCCACTCATACAATGACATCACTGAAGTCATGTGATAAGACAAAAACATTTCTTAAAGGGACACTCCCATGACAATTGTCACAGGCTTTGTAATCCAGAGACCCAGAGCAAGATCTGGGGCCTTGGCTTTGAACCTCATCTTGGCAGATGGTGAAATTTGAATTCAATAAAAATCTGGAATTAAAAGTCTGATGATGACTATGAAACCATTGTCAGAGGAGAAGAAACGTCAACTAAAATACTATTTAACAATTTTAGAACTGTGTCGATCTCTGTTTTATGTCTTTACTGGTTCACTTGTTTGGTCTTTTATGTTTCCATTCCTAGTAACAAGGAGTTTCTTAGATGGACAATCATTCTCATAAGTAAGTGATTGCCGAAGAAGACTCTCAAACATTAGGCCGGCAGGCATGGCCTCATGAAATACTTGAATTCCCAAAATCCAATAGCTGAATTATATCATTCAGTCTCAGTACTAATCATACCCACATACAAACCACTCAACCAAAGTTGTCCTGGACAATGTGAGCAAAAACATATTTCACACACAGGATATTACCATCCAGGATTAGAAGGGAAACTATTAGGGCAGCATGGTGGCACAGTGGTTAACATTGCTGCCTACGGTGCTGAGGACCTGGGTTTGAATCCCAGCCCTGGGTCACTGTCCATGTGGAGTTTGCACGTTCTCCCACTTCCTGCGTGGGTTTCGCCCCCACAACCCAAAGATGTGCAGGTTAGGTGGATTGACCACACTAAATTGGCCCTTAATTGGAAAAGATAATTGGATGCTCTAAATTTATTTTAAAAAAGAAGGGGAACTACTGCATCTACTCAAAGAACCACGATGATCTGCCTATATTTACTACAAATAAGAGAGTGTAGAAATACTGAAGGAAAGGAAGTGTTTCACTGATGCATTCATCCTGTATGACTGCAAATAATAGTCAGACGTATTGGCACACGACTTGTGCAGCAAAATTTCAAATAATCTGAGATAATCCGTTGGTGAGGAATATGCTGGAGCCGAACGCTGGTAGTCTGGATCCTTCAATAAATAAACATGATTCACAGCACCTCAGAGGAGTAATGAATCATAGTGAAACACCAGCTTCAAGTGGAGAATCAAAAAGACACCAACTTTTGGAATTTGTGACTGACAGGTCAGTTGCTTTGATATACAAAAATCTATTTGTTTAATTTCAATAGTTATTTCCTTAGATGGGATTTTACTGCAGTGATTGATCATTGGACTCTGTCCTGCAAAGGTGAGTTCATCACTACATTGATCAGCACTGTATAAGTGTTGAGATGCACTACAGTACTTTTCCCATTGGTAAAACCACTATTATGCATTCAAAGATGAGTGTTTGGAACCTCTAGTGTCATGAGCTGAAATAACTCACATTTTAACAGTGCTTTAAATTTGAACAAAAAAATTGCATCTTTCACTTAGAGAAAAAAACACAGGCCAGAATCACAGGCTGAGTGTTATTTTTGGCTTGAAAACTGGAATAAGCCCCTCCGGTCCCCTTGGTGCTATCTAAACCAGAATTGTTAGACACTTGGGGGGGGGGGGGGGATTTCACGAGAATAAGGCCGTGCCCATGGTGCAATGTGTCTGAATCCGCCTCATCGGGGTCATCTGAGCTGTTCAATCAAGAAGGCGTTGCATTTAGACAGCTCCAGAGCACTTTCTCATAGTCCAACCAAGAGGAAGTTGGCAAGAAAATCATCTTCAAGGTTTACAGAGGATTCCCTGACATGGTTACTGGATGATGTGGAGGAGAGGAGGGCAACCATTTATCCGCAGGTGGGCCGGAGACCCTGGGAATGTCCAGTCCATCTGACACACCCCTTCCAGAGAGGGAGGCACCTCTGGTCTAGCAGACAGAACACGGTGGTACCACAACACCTATGCCACCCACAAGTAGGCCAGAGCCCTCCAGACCCTGGCCCTCCAGTGGACGCCCACCAAAGCAATCTCAGGCAACAGGGCTTGGCAGGCGACAAGCTGCCTCAAACACAGATGTGGATCCTGGGAAGATACCTAGATGTAGCGATGGGGTTAGGAAGGTTGAGAAATTAGAGTCGCACAGCATGGACATAGTGATGTTTGGCTCTTAGGGATGTAGAGCACTGACCTTTGAATATATTTGATCTCACTATGTATTAAAACTCACTTTTGTTAACCAAGTTTTAGCTGCCTGATTTCCACTGATTGGTGACAGCAGTGGCTCATCTAATGTTAGGGATGCATTCAGACTTACAGTGCCACCTCTATCCCATCTATGCACTGAAGTCATCTCAATGCACGTGTGTCCCTCACGTTGACAGGACTCAGTAATGGCACAGGAAATAATCTAACTGAACCCCTTGTCCCCAAGACAGCATCAGGAGATATGACTGACTCCACGCCATATCACCATTCTCAAATGATCCAAGCTACAGGGAGTCTGCGAGCTGCCAGCAGCTATACAGGAGTCAGACATCTGCAGTACCTCTGAGGAGTATCACAGCCCTTTCCTCACTGCAGGTCATCATCACTCTCCTGCATTGAAAAGGCAGCTCGCATTCAGGGACTCCCCATCATCTGATCTCTGAGTTATTAACCCTTACAGGCCCCCAGCTGCATAGAAGGGACCACCTGCAGAAGGGTCACCCAAGTCAACCTAATCCTGGACCTCCTGGAATTATGTCATTTCTAACTCTCCTGTCCGCGCACAGGACACTGGAGGCTCTTTCAGGATAGACTAGAGTTTCTGGATGCTCACATTTGGGCAGTGAGGTGGACGTTGGTAAGTGGGAAAGATTACAATGGGACCATGAATGCAGGAGCTGGGGTCCATGGGGAGGTGAACCACTTTGCCCTTGTTTCCGAGGCACTTGTTCTACCAGCCTGCTCACCAAAAGCTGAGGCCTTGGAAGTAGTGCTGTTGGAAGCTGGTGGTGCAAAGGGTTAAATCCTGAGAGCCAATCAGTGTCACAAGGATATCCCTCAGCTTACTAATTGGGCATAGTTGTTTCTTACATCAGTACTATGCTATACTGACAGACACCTTGGTCACTCAAATGGGAGCCATTAGGCTGCTCATTGCTGCGAACCCTCCAGAAGAAAAATCACCAGTTAGCAAATCGGCAGCTGCAGCCAGCGCCTTACACCCGCAAGGTCAATCTCAGACCCCAACAGTTACCCTATTTTTGGTTGCCCCCCTGAGCTTCCCCTTGGTCTCCCTGCTGGATAGCGGTAACGTCCACGTTCACCTCCAACCTCCCCCTCGGAGGTCATAGCGACTGGTTTCCGTTTCTCAACAGCAGTAATGATTCACGCCGGCATGACATTTCGCAGGCTGGGCAGGGGAGCACAACAAGGGAGGATCGTAGAATCATAGGATTTACAATGCTGAAGGAAGTCATTCGGCCCATCGAGTATGCACCGGCCCTTGGAAAGAGCACCCTACCTAAGCGCACACCTCCACCCTATCCCCGTAACTCAGTCTACCCTTTTTGGACACTAACGGCAATTTATCATGGCCAATCCACCTAACCAGCACATCTTTGAATTGTGGGAGGAAACCGGAGCACCCGGAGGAAACCCACGCAGACACAGGGAGAACGTGCAAACTCCTCACAGACAGTGACCCAAGCCGGGAATCGAACCTGGGACCCTGGAGCTGTGAAGTAATTGTGTTAACCACTGTGCTACCATGCTGCCATGATGCGTCATGATGTCCTCTAATGAGATGGTAATATATGAAAATCTTCTCATGCCAATCCTGGGCAGAAACCTCATCGCGTCATCGAAGGGGAATTGGAAATTCAAAAAGTACATCTTCCTATTGAATACAGTAGTACCAGTAAACAAACAAACAAACATTCAGTTGTTACAAAATAGTGAAGAATAGTCAATAATTAGGCAATGGAAGATGTGAGCAGTTGTGCAGAAGAGACTCAATTTCCAAGGGGGTACATGATTATACACAATAGCACAACAATCTTGTGGCTTATCACCAAACCCCTTTAACACAGCTTCCTATTGGGAGCTTGCAATCAGTGAATTTACTCTACAGTCTCTTCATAATGATTTCAAAACTATACTTGCAGCTAACTGAATTGTTAAGTGGTCCATAAAAAAATTAATTGAAAGACGAACAAAAAGACGAGCTGGGGGAATTTGTCAAATAACATAGTCTGAGTGATGCCACTAATACCTTGCTACTGTCCGCATGTATTATTGCTGTCATCTCAAATGAAATGTGTTTCTCAGACAAAATATACAGCAAATACAAACAGCTCACGCACTTTGTGGGTTTGGACTGATGAGCAACAGCTCCTCAGTTAACCTGAGAGATGGGACCCATTGGCAATCAGATCCTGCAGCAGTCAAACATGTCCTTGATAAGGGGCAGAGGATATTGAATTGTAAAAAATCCAGTTTGCAAACTGTCATACATTTATGATTCTCAAAACTGTCACTGTCAACACATGTAATCAGGCCACAGGACTCCAGTCCTTGTGATTCTTTACAATCCTGAATGGAGCCAGTTTGCTCATTTTCCCAGCTTTAATCTATAAATCCTGATTTTACAGGTCGATTGTATTGCTGTCCAACTGTTGTGAGTTTGGAGCAGCACTCTTGCATTTTAAGAAGTTCGCCAAGTTACAGCTGCTGGGTCTGAAATGCCATTCTGGAATGACAGGATTTTGGTGAAATGTTTAAGGTGCTTTTTGCAAACAATTAATGGATGGGATTAGCACCTTATCCCATTTCAATATCTAAAACCTACGGACTGGATTCTCCGTTTGCAAGACTATTCCTGGGGTTCTCCATTGGCTGACGCCGAAATCGAGAAACACGATTGGCAGGAGAATGGGTTCCAATGCTTAAATTGCAGTGGACGCCGGTTTGACGCCAGATCGCTATTCTCTGTCAGCTCGACAGCGGCGTCAATGCGGTCCAGAATGAGACAGTAGACACCAGTTGCATATCATTAGCAGGCCTGACCCAGTATACTCCAGGGACTCCACTATGCTCCGCCTCCGATGGGCGAGGTTCACTTGTGCTTTTAAAAATTGTGAAACCGGTGTCGTGGCTGCCGAGGGAGAGAGGGGAGGTACGGAGAGTGTCCAACATCACCATAGTTTGCTGACAGTTGTGCCGCTGGCCAGGGGGCTTCTGCCAGGGCTGGTGGAGAAGCGGAGGGTGGCCAGGAGGTGGGCTTTGGGTCGGGGTAGACGGACACGGGACACCATTGCCACAGCTGGAAAGTCAGCCATGCAGCTGCACACGCCGCTGACAGCCCCCTGTGAACTTAGGGCCAAAGGTCATATAGGCAATTCCTCAGGCCACCCTGATGCACTATCAATTACGACGAGATGAGAGTAGAGAGTAATTGAGGCTTTATTACGCAAAGATGTGTAGCCTCCCGCAGCTGCTGCCGAAATGGCTGCAGCTCGGTGAGCACACACATTTATACTCTGCCTACTGGGCGGAGCCAGCAGGCAGGGATCTACCCCCGTCATTGCAGTACAGGGGCCTTACCATAATACCCCTCGTATGCAGTATACACAATACAACAGTGGTGACTACCACATTTACCCCCTGTTAAAAAAGAGTCCAGCGGGGGTGGTGGAAAACTATTTATATACAGGTGTTTAACATTTTAAGGAAACGTTTACAAATTCAGACGATCGGGCTCCTTGATCCGTCGTTGCGAGCACCGCAGTTCTAGTGGTGCTTCCGGCGGCGGTTCGGTCGTCGGTGACTCTGGGAGCGTGTCAACCTCATCTTCATCCCGGGTGTGACCAAGGGGAGGACGGATCGTCCTGGAGCCGGGGCTGTCGTGAGGTGCGCTGGGGACCCAGCTGGTGCCAGGTCCCTGAGGGAGATTGTGTCTTGGCAGCCGTTGGGGTACGCTACGTAGGCATACTGCGGGTTCGCATGGAGTAGCTGTACCTGCTCAACCAACGGGTCCACCTTGTGTAGCCGCACGTGCTTGCGGAGGAGAACGGGTCCTGGGGCTGCCAGCCACGTTGGGAGCAAATCCCCGGAGGTGGACTTACTGGGGACGGCAAAGAGACGTTCATGGGGAGTTTCGTTAGTCGCAGTGCAAAGGAGCGACCGAATGGAGTGAAGGGTGTCGGGGAGGACCTCCTGCCAGCGGGAGGTCGGGAGACTTCTGGACCGTACAGCCAGCTGGACAGCCTTCCAGACCGTTCCATTCTCCCGCTCCACCTGCCCGTTTCCCCGGGGGTTGTAGCTGGTCGTCCTGCTCGAGGCAATGCCCCTGTTGAGCAGGTACTGGCACAGCTCATCACTCATAAATGTGGATCCCCAGTCGTTGTGGACGTAGGCGGGGAAACCAAACAGAGCGAAGATGGTGTTGAGGGCTTTGATTACGCTGGCAGGCGTCATGTCGGGGCATGGGATGGCAAAGGGGAATCTGGAATATTCGTCCATCTCATTAAGAAAGTACGTGTTTCGGTCGGTGGAGGGGAGGGGCCCTTTGAAGTCCACGCTGAGGAGTTCAAAGGGGCGGGAGGCCTTCACCAGGCGCGCACGGTCTGGCTGGTAGAAGTGCAGTTTACACTCCGCGCAGACCTGGCAGTCTCTGATGATAGCCCTGACCTCCTCGATGGAGTAGGGCAGATTGCGGGCCTTTATGAAGTGATAAAAGCGGGTGACCCCTGGGTGACAGAAATCGTCATGCAGGGTCCGGAGTCGGTCCACTTGTGCGCTGGCACAAGTACCTCAGGATAGGGCATCGGGGGGTTCGTTGAGCTTACCGGGGCGATACAAAATCTTGTAGTTGTAGGTGGAGAGCTCGATCCTCCACCTCAAGATCTTATAATTTTTGATCTTACCCCGCTGTGTGTTGTTGAACATGAAGACAACCAACCGTTGGTCAGTGAGGAGAGTGAATCTCCTGCTGGCCAGGTAATGCCTCCAACGGCACACAGCTTCAACGACTGCTTGGGCCTCCTTTTCGATGGAGGACTGCCGCATTTCGGAGGCATGGAGGGTGCAGGAAAAGAATGCCACGGGCCTGCCTGCCTGGTTGAGGGCGGCGGCAGAACGGTGTCTGATCCATCACTCTCGACTTGGAAGGGGAGCGTCTCGTCAACCGCATGCATCGCGGTCTTGGCGATGTCTGCCTTGATATGGTTGAAGGCCTGCTGAGCCTCAGCCATCAGTGAGAAAACGGTGGAGTGGATGAGTGGGCGGGCCTTGTCCGCATAGTTAGGCACCAACTGGGCATAGTATGAGAAGGACCCCAGGCATCGTTTGAGAGCCTTGGGGCACTGGGGAAGGGGGAGTTCCATGAGGGAGCACATGCGATCGGTGTCGGGCTCTAGCACTCCATTCTAAACCACATAGCCGAGGATGGCTAATCGGTTTGTGCTAAACACGCACTTCTCCTTATTGTAGATTAGATTGAGGAGTTTAGCGGTGTGGGGGAATTTGGAAAGGTTAGCGTCGTGGTCCTGCTGTTTGTGGCCACAGATGGTGACATTATCCAGGTACAGGAAGGTGGCCCACAGTCCGTACCAGTCAACCATTTGGTCCATATCCCGTTGGAAGACCGAGACCCCGTTAGTGACGCCAAAGGGAACCCCAAGGAAGTGGTAAAGACGAACATCTGCTTCAAACGCAGTGTACGGGCGGTCCGCCTTGTGAATGGGGAGCTGGTGGTAGGCAGATTTCAGGTCCATTGTCAAGAAGATCCGGTACTGTGCAATCTGATTGATTATATCAGATATGCGTGGGAGGGGGTGCGCGTCGAGCTGTGTGTACCGATTGATGGTCTGACTGTAGTCAACGACCATTTCTCCCCAGTTTTCACAACTACCACTTGGGCTCTCCAGGGGCTGTTGCTGGCCTCGATAATACCTTCCCGTGGCAGCTGATGAAGGTCCTGTCCTGGGCGCTGTACCATCTGTTCCTGGTGGCGACGGTTTGCAATCCAGGGTGAGGTTTGCAAACAGAGAAGGCAGGTCGACCTTAAGGGTCGTGAGACCACAGACAGTAAGGGGTGGTAGGGGCCCGCCAAATTTCAGGGTGAGGCTCTGGAGGTTGCACTGGAAGTCCAGGCCAAGAAGCAAGGCAGCGCAGAGGTCAGGGAGGACGTAGAGTCAGAAGCTGCTGAACTGTACTCCAGTTGGTGAGGGCGGCAGTGCAGTACCCCCCGGATCGCTACGGAGTGGGATCCGGCGGCCAGGGAGAATTTCAGGTTAATGGGGTGTACCGTCAGGCAGCAGCGCCTTACCGTATTGGGGTGGATGAATCTCTCGTGCTGCCAGAGTCCAGAAGGCATGATATCTTGTGCCCGTCGACCTTCACTGTCGTCGACGCGGTTGCGAGGTTGTACGGTCGGGACTGGTCGATCATGATGGAGGCGAGAAGCAGTTGGTCGGCGGCGGTTGCAGGCGATGAGCGGCCCAATGAGGTGGCTGACAAGCAGGGGTCCTGAGGCGAGGAAGATGGCTGCGCCCACGGGCTGCACGTGTTGTGAGGCAAGCAAGATGGCGGCGCCCACGGGCCGCACGTGTTGTGAGGTGAGCAAGATGGCGGCGCGCATGGGCTGCACGTGGTCTGAAACGAGGAAGATGGCGGCGCCCACGGGTCGCACGTGGGTGTGCAGGGAAAATAGCGGCGATCGAGCGGGCCTTGCACACAGCAGCGAAATGTCCTTTCTTCCCGCAGGCCTTGCAGAGCCTTCTCCGCGCCGGGCAGCGCTGCCGGGGGTGTTTTGTCTGTCCGCAGAAGTAGCACTTGGGTCCCCCGGTGTTGGTTGGCTGCCGCACGGCGCAGGCCTGGGGTTGGCTGGGGGCGGTTGCTGATGGGGTCCACGATAGGGTGTTCGCTGGCGGGGTCCACGATGCCCAGGAGGGGTGGTCCGTGCAGTCGGAGGCATACGCCTGTACATTGCATGAGGCAACTGTGAGCGAGATCGCTAGTTTCTTGGTTGCCGCGAGGTCGAGGGTAGCCCCTTCTAAGAGGCACTGGCGTATGTAGGCTGAACCTATGCCCATAACGAACGTGTCTCGAACTAGCAGGTCAGAATGTTCAACGGCCGAAATGGCCTGTCAATCGAAGTCTCTCACCAGGGCGGCACGCCAGAAATCTTCCACAGACTCGATGGGCCGAATGGCCTCCTTCTGCACTGTATGTTCTATGTTCTATTAGCTGCAAGCCATGCATAACTTTCTAGTAGTGGGCTGTGATTGACAGCTTCAACAAACCAGTTGCAGCCTTGAATCATTCATCTCCCTTCATGAATCACTGGTGAAACCCCAATGTTTACAAACATTGACCACATCAAAGAGTTTTGTGAGGGCCACGAAGAATCCAGCACGAGTTCTCAGGATACAAAGAAATAACATTTTTTTACAATAACATATATACACAACAGCAGCAGCAACTTCACTTGCAGGGAGTCTGCGAATGATTTCTCAGCCCCCCTCATTGGGGAAGCTCATACTCCCACAGGATTGTGGGATTGTCATTAGTCCCCAGCCAATGGTAAGCAGGCAGGTTATAACATCCCTCCCCCCCCCAAAGTCCAAGGAATCCACTGAAGACCCTGGCGAAGGAGGGCATTGGACTCGTTTTGCCGCAGGCCGGACCCCATTTGCACGAGGCGCTGGATCAGGCGGCGTGTAACGAGATGGAGACCGGCGTTTCCGTGATGAACGGCGTATCAGTTGTACATCCACGGCCCGTGGGCCCGAGGATTCCCCTCTGGGGTGTCTTGTGTCTCCATCTCGGAGTCAGAGTCTGTTGCCTCCGTCATCTCGGCGTCTTAATCTCCACGCGGTTCTGTCACGACCTGCGCAGGCTTTGAGTGAGGCACCAGAGGAAGATTGTGAGGAATACTTTCCATTGTGTCTGGTCTCTGCGGCTGTAGGAATGAGCTCCTGGGGCGGGGAATCTTTGGAAGGGATAGTCTTCCGGACCGAACATGGTCTACATGTTTGCGCTGGAGACGCCCCTGGGCTTGTACCTGGTAAGAGATAGTGCCCGTTTGGCGAAAGATTACACCAGGGACCCACTGGGCACCACCAGTAAAATTCCGAACGAACACTGGGTCACCGGGCGTCAACTGCCGAATCGGACAATGCCGAGAAAAACCGTGTCCCTGCCGTTCTTGTGGGCGGCGTACTTTTGCGCCAATGTCCGGGAAAACCATGCTGAGGCGGGTGCGAAGTTTCCGGCCCATTAGGAGTTCTGCGGGAGCTACCCCAGTCACCGCATGGGGGGTGGTCCTATATGAAAACAAAAACCGAGCCAGTCTCGTATCCATCGACCCGGAAGACTGCTTCTTTAGGCCTCGTTTGAATGTCTGCACTGCACGCTCCGCCAACCCATTTGAAGCCGGGTTGTAAGGGGTAGTGCGGATATGACGTATGCCGTTCATCTTCATGAACCTCACAAACTCATCACTTGTGAACGGAGTGCCATTGTCTGTGACCAGCACCTCGGGGAGGCCATGCATACTGAAGACAAATGCATCTTCTCGATTGTTGCGCAGGACGTTGTGCCTACCATCTTATGCACCTCTAGCCATTTAAACTGGGCGTCGATTAATAGCAGGAACATGGATCCTTGAAAAGGGCCGGCGAAATCCGCATGCAAGCGCGCCCAAGGCCGCCCTGGCCATTCCCAGTGATGTAGGGGCGTGGCCGGCGGAAGCTTCTGATGCTCCTGGCAAATGGAGCAGTTTTGGGCCACCTTCTCAATGTCAGTGTCGAAGCCTGGCCACCAGACATAACTCCGGGTAACATTTTCATTTTGGTCACACCTGGATGCCCATTGTGCAGGTCTCTCAGTATCAGCTCCTGTCCTTATTCCGGGACAATTACACGCGTCCCCCACAAAAGGATGCCATCTTCCACGCTGAATTCGGACAGCTTGGAGGAAAATGCCCGCAACTCGCCTGGGAGCTGTCTATGCTGCCCACCATACAGGACTATGTGGCGAACCTTTGACAGAACTGGCTCCGTCTGGGTCCAGCCTCCAAAAAGCATCTAAGGACAGCTTCCAAATTTTCCAAATGTTCCTGCTCCGACGTTCCTGTGATCAAAACGTCATCTAAGTAGACACCAACACACAGTAAACCTCTTAAAATGCCCTCCATAATGCGTTGAAAAATAGCGCATGCAGAGGATACTCCAAAGGGCAAACGTCTATACAGGCCCCGGTGTGTATTAATCGTTACATATGGCCGGGAGGCAGGGTCCAGCTCCAACTGTAGGTAGGCGTGACTCATATCTAATTTTGTGAACGAGCGTCGGCCTGCAAGCTTCGCGTAGAGATCCTCTATGCGAGGCATTGGGTATCGGTTGAGTCGGGAAGCCGTATTCACTGTAAGTTTATAGTCGCTGCACAAGTGAACTGTGGCATCTGGCTTCATTACAGGTACAATTGGTGCTGTCCAGTCAGCGAAACGGACGGGCCTGATGATACCCAAAGTCTCCAAACGAGTGAGCTTCCCTTCTACCTTCTCGAGCAAGGCGTAAGACACCGGGCGCGCGCAGAAATAGCGCAGCGTGGCTCCTGGTTCGACTTGGATACGGGCTGCAGCCCCTTTTATTTTCCCCAAACTGGGCTGGAATACATCTGGGTATCGTCCTAGCGTCTTAGTCAACCCTCCAGAAACTGTTTGGAGGATGTGCTGCCACTGCAGCCGCAAATGGCGCAGCCAGTCCCGGCCCAATAGGCTGGGCCCATGGCCACGCACCGCGATAAGTGGGAAACGCCCCTCCTGGCGTCCATAAACAGCAGGGGACATCATAGTTCCTGCAATGTCCAATGGTTCCCCCGTATAGGTGGCCAACCTGGCCTGTGTATCGGGTAATGTAAGGGTCTGTATACCCTGCTTGATGCGGTCGAATGTCCTCTGGGCAATCACGGAGACCGCTGCGCCAGTGTCCAGCTCCATCTCAAGCGGGTGACCATTGACCCGTACTGTCACTTTAATGGGGGCCACACAGGGAGCTGCCGCACAATGCAGCTGTAGGCAGTCATCCTCCGTCTCCACGTCCTCGGGAGTAGTCGCGCAGGTTCATCCAAATGAAAGGTACGGCCCCTGGGCTGGCCCCAGTTTCGGTCGGAACAACGGCGTCTCTGGCGCCCCCAGGACCGGCCTCCGCGACGGGGTCACCGCCTACAAGTCTGACATGGACATGGCTCCTCATCCGTTGATTCTGGAGAAGGCTCCCTTCGGGGAGGAATGTCCGATGGCCACTGGCGTCGATCCGGACGTCGCCTTGCCCAAGGTACCGCAGGGGTGCAGAGGGATGCTTTCGGATGGAAGGGGTTGCGCCCCAAGGCATGCACCTCCGTTCCCTGTAGCTCCTGCACTCCCCGTTCTGCGCTCTCTCGGGACAATACTATTTGAATGGCCTGTTGAAAAGTCAATGTTGGCTCAGCTAACAACTTTCTCTGGGTGGCCGCATTGTTAATACCGCAAACCAAACGGTCGCGTAACATTTCTGACAAGGTCTTACCATAGTCACAGTACTCCGCAGTCCTGCGTAGCCTCGATAGAAAGTCGGCAAGGGATTCTCCTGGGGTCCTCTAAGCGGTATTAAACCGGTAACGTTGGACTATCGTGGATGGGGTTGGGTTAAAGTGTTGCCCCACTAAGTTCACAAGTTCGTCAAACGTTTTGGTGTCCGGCACAGCTGGGTACGTAAGGCTCCTAATCACCCCAAACGTATGCGGGCCGCAGGCGGTGAGCAATATGACCACCTGCCGCTCGTTTGCGGTGAGGTTGTTTGCCCGGAAATAGTAACGCATCCTTTGTGCGTACTGGTTCCAGCTTTCCAGCGCAGCATCAAAAACATCCAAACGTCCATACAGAGGCATGGTGTAATAGAAAACAACTTCCAACCTGTATCCAACAAAAATCCAGAGAGGTGGTTTCAGTGTAGACAGCTATTCACTTTAACCCTCGTCGCTATCGTGAGGGCCACGATGAATCCAACACGAGTTCTCGCGATACAAAGAAATAACATATATTTACAATAACATATATATACAGCACAGCAGCAGCAGCAGCAGCAGCAGCAGCAGCAGCAGCAGCAGCAGCAGCAGCAGCAGCAGCAGCAGCAGCAGCAGCAGCAGCAGCAGCAGCAACTTCCCTTGCTGCTCACTCCTCTCTCTCTCTGGTTCCAAACTGGCCAGCTCTATTTATGGAGGGAATCTGCTAATGATTTCTCTGCCCCCCTCATTGGGGAAGCTCATACTCCCACAGGTTTGTCATTAGTCCCCAGCCAATGGTATGCAGGCAGGTTATATCAGAGAGGTAAGTGCATTCCAATCATACAATGAGTGACTGAAATGCACTTAATGCTTGGAATGTTGGATCCTTGCACTTTGCATACTCTCTGTTCTATTACTTGTTCTGGAAACTTTACTAACCACCCCTCAGCCCTCCCCCCTGTAACTAGTTTAAAGTCCTCAACATTAACCTGCACTCCAACTTCTCTTTTAACTCTAATTTTATAAATTTTCCTCCAACTGAACCCTCACAACCATTATCTAGTTGATGAAATTCTGTTCATTTCCCATCCCCCTGAATATATAAAGGCCTACATTTAATAATAATCTTAAACAAGTAGGCTTGCATTAACACTGCAATGAAGTTATTGCGAAAAGCCCCTATTCGCAACCTTCCGGCGCCTATTCGGGCACACAGAATGGTCAATTCACCAACAGCACGTCTTTCAGGACTTGTGGGAGGAAACCGGAAGCACCCAAAGGAAACCCATGCAGTCACGGGGAGAACGTGCAAACTCCGCATAGACAGTGGCCCAAGCCGGGAATCGAACCTGGCACTGTGAAGCCATAGTGCACACCCACTATGCTACAGTGCTGCCCACTGAAACACGAAAAGAGAATTTAACCCAAAGGTCAGAAATAACTCTGCAAAGAAATGTGATGGAACTTTATGAAGGTAAAGAACTGCTGAAGTCATTGTGCACTGAAATCCCATAAACAGATTAGAAATTACAACTACAATGTCACCACTCAGACAATGGGCTGGATTCTCCATTTGGGAGACTATGTGCTAATGCCGGCATGGAAACGGTGGTGATTTGTGTCCAGAAAAATGGCGCAAAACCTCCACCGATCTCCCGTCCAGGCACACAGCATAGAGCCCCCCCCCCCCGGCTGAAGCTGCAGATACGGCCAGAGAACTGGCGGGTCCGTGGCCGCGCATGCGCAAGGCAGCTGTCGCACCGTGCAACATGGCGCCGGCTACGCACATACCCGGCCTGCCAAATAGTGACCCCCTTTGGCCAGGCTCACCACCCCCGCACCACCCCCCACTTAGTGCCCCTAGCACCCACCAAAGCCCCTTTGCCCGTAGATCCCACCCCCCCCCCCCACCCCCCCCCCCCCCCCCCCCCACCCCCCCCCCCCCCCCCCAACTCTGGTGGTGCTGGACTCAGCCCGCAGCCACCAAACCGGGTTCCTGAAAAAAAATAGCATGAGTGACCCACGCTGTCGGGAACACGGACCGTGGGGTGTGGACCATTGGGGGAGGGCATCAGGTGACGTCGCAGAGTACGCCATTTTGGAGGGGGCAGAGCATCTCCAAAGTGGCACCGCCCCCAATTTTGCCGCAACGTGGATTCTCCGGCCAATCGCTGAACGCGATTTCAGTGTCAGAGACCGGAGAATCGCACCCAATATGTTCCTCCATAAAATACTGCATCAAGAAACTAATGATAACAACTAGAGGATAGTTGTTTTCATGGAAAGTGAGCAAGCTATGGAACAAGTTACTGACTCATGCAGTGATTGTAAATTCACAGCACACAATCAAAAGGAAGATGGGCACGTTCTTGATATCACTATATGTTGAAGGTGTTGCAAGGTTGTATCTTGTCTTATGAAGGGCTTGAAAAGCTTTTATGGTTGAACATTAGCTGTTTATTAATAACGCTTAACTATATACATATATAACGGTACAGTCCGGACATGGTTCTATCATCATGCCGACCCCTACCAGACTCACTCCTACTCTCTACTACTCCTCTGTGACTCTCTACGCAATAATTTGGAGGGTACTATTTCCTCAGTCCCATATTAACCCATACAGTCCCAAACACCCTAATACTACAGAAGGTAGTTGGGTATTGACAGAGATGTCTCCCTGCCACTATGACCCCCGAGAACGGATTTGATCATCTTTAGAGAGACACTAAGGAAATTCCCAGAGGACTTTTCCCTATAAATTGTGTGATGCTATGTGCCTGTAGGCATTATAATGTAAGATGCTCAGCAGAGCAAGATTTAACTAGGGACTGGAGCGTGGCATATAATCACATGGTCAAAGGACAGTCGAGAACAATGCTCTGTAAGCAGCGATCTGCATGGTGGTAGTGACACCATGCTAGACCCTACTTGGAACTGTAAATATTTAAAGCCTACCAATAAAGGTGTTTATGTATAAACACACAAGCCTCATCAGTGAGTCACCACCACAGCAACAGAAAGAACTCATATTATACACATAATATGACAAATTGGGCTTTGATCTTTCTCTGAAGAGACCCAGGGACTGATTAGGGAAGGATGAGAGGTGAAAACGTTATCCAGCTATAATCAACGAGACTTCATGGATTATAAGATCATAAGAAATAGAAACAGGAGTAGGTTATTCAATCCATTGAGCCAGCTCTACCAATCAACGAGATCATGGCTGATCTTATTGTAGCCTGAACTCCACTTTCCTACCTGGCCCCCATAACTCTTTGCACCCTCCCCTCTGTACTGCAGCAATCCACAGTCTTACTTCACTTCATTCATATTCTGCTTTTCTATACTTTCTTCCAAAGTGGACAGCCTTGTGTCTTACAACATTATTCTCCATCTGCTAAATTTTTGCTCACTCACTTAACCTGCCTATTTTCCTTTGCAGGTTCTTCGTGCCCTCCTCACAACCTGCTTTTCTATGTATCTTGTCTCATCAGCAAATCTGGCTACAATACAGCCAGTCCCTTCACCCAAATCAATAACATAAATCATAAACAGTTATTGCCCTAGCACTAATCCCTGAAACACCCCATTGGTTCCAGTTTGGCGACCTGAAAATGATCCATTCATCCCAACTCTCAGGACGCGATCCAATGACAAAGCTGCACCCAAAACATAGCTCGCCACGGCGCAGCGAGACCGATGGAAGCCAGGAAACTCCACTTCCGGGATTTACCCTGCTTGCCACACCTCGCGAGATCCAACACAATCTCGCGGCACGTTGCGATGGAAATTCTCCCCACAATGGGCATGATCAATTTCTGACAAATCTGCATATTAGAGCAAGGCAGTAAAATCCACTCTAATATGCAGATTCCCAACATACCTGAGGTTTTGAGATTCAATAGAATCTTTGTCTTAAAGACCTTGGGCAAGCGCCATTCAGCACTGGTCCCCGTGGAATGGCACTCGTGGGGTCTCCCAGGGGATCAGGGTGGTGCCCTGGCACTGGTGCCAACCGGACACCCTGGCAGTGCGCACGATCAGTCCAGGGTTGGAGAGGGGCAGGTGTCCCATAGTGTGTTTGGGCTGTGGGGGAGGTTGGGGGTAATTTTGGGGGCCTGGGAGATCGGGATGATATTTAAAAATGGCATTCCGATCTCTGGCTACACTGGGAAGTTCCAGTGAGCAGAGCTCCCCGCTGTGCAAACAGGGCTGTGTGAGGCCTCGGCCGTGCATTCCCCATTCAGACCTCTTATTCAATGTCAGGCACGGTGAATAGCCATGTGTTTCTCGGCTCTGCCAGTGCTGGAAAACATGCTGCTAAATACGTTCGCGATGGGACGTTGCTCCCTTTTGGCAGCCAATCCTCTATGCATGCTAACGTATCACCCCAACACAATGAGTTCTTATCTAATGAAGTAATCTTTTATGGGACACCTTATTGAATAACTTTGAGTTCTCCAAATACACAACATCCACTACTTCCCCTTTATCCACCCTGCT
Source organism: Scyliorhinus canicula (assembly GCF_902713615.1). NCBI lineage: Eukaryota > Metazoa > Chordata > Chondrichthyes > Carcharhiniformes > Scyliorhinidae > Scyliorhinus > Scyliorhinus canicula. Next base: position 76,564,128 of record NC_052155.1, read on the forward strand.
TACTACATCCTCAAAATACTCTAATAAAATTGTCAAACACAATTTTTCTTTCACAAAACAATTTTGACTCTGCTTGATTTTTTCCAAATGTTGTGCTCCTAAATATCATGCTACTACCTCCTGAACAATGGATTCCAGCATTTTCCCAATGATAGAAAGTTTCCTGCATTCTGTCTTCTTCTTTTCTTGAATAGTGATGTTACATATAGATTTTCTAAACCACTGGAACCATTCCAGAATCTAACTAATTTTGGAAGATTTCAACCAATGAACCCATTATCTCTGCATCCTTGTTCAAGCACATTCATAGAAGCATAAAATTCCAAAAGTACAAAAGGAGTCCATTTGGCCCATCAAGTCTGTACTGACCATTTGAAAGAGCACCCTACCTACGCCTACTCCCCCGCCCTATCCCCATGACCCAATAACCCCACCTAACCTGCACATCTTTGGATTCCAAGGAGCAATTTAGCACTGCCAATCCTCTACTCAGTAATACTACACTCCGTATGCTTCACCCAATGTCTGTGCCTATGTATTTATATTGTGTATTATCGTATGTCCTATGTTTTTTCATGTAAGGAACGATCTGTCTGGACTGTACGCAGAACAATACTTTTCACTATACCTCGGTATATGTGACAATAAATCAAATCCAAATCCTAGCCTGCACATCTTTGGACTGTAGGAGGAAACCAGAGTACCCAAAGGAAACCCACGCAAACACGGGGAGAAAGTGCAAATTCCACACAGACAGACCCCAGTCCCTTTGACATCAATACTTACACATTTCACGCCTTTTTTAAAAATACTCTGCTTTTTCATTCTTATGATCAACATGAATAACGTCACTCTTCCGTGTATTATATTCCAACTTTATCTAGTTTCTAATATCTTCACAATCTTCTGGGCTACCACTAATCTTTACAACCTGTACATCAGGGGTGGGATTCTCCGTCCCAACGCACCAGATTTCTGGTGTGGCACACCCCTGGGATTCTCCAGCTTGCCAGTCAGCCAATGGGGTTTCCCACTGTGGGCAGCCCCATGCCGTCGGGAAATCCCTGGGCTGCCGGCGCAACAGAGAATCCTGACAGCAGAGAATGCAGCCCCTTATCTTTCAATTTGTTACCAATGTTAACTTCCTTAGTTATCCATGGAGGTTGCATCCTTCTCATTTCTTCCTCAATGGTCTATAGTTTTGGAAAACGTCCTTAAATGCATGCCACTGCTTCTGCCTTTTAACCAATTTTTACAATCGACTTCAGCAAACTTTGTCTTCACATCCTTGTAGTTGCCTTTATTTAAGGTTTGAAACACAATTCTTCGACCCACATTTCTCCCCCTCAAACTGAATGTGAACTTCTATCATGTTATGGTCGCTCTAACCCAGAGGATCCTTTAGTTTATGATTAATCCTGTCTTATTACACACTACCATGCCTAAAATAGCCTGTTACTTGGTTGTTTACAGAATGTAGTATTCTAAGAAGCTGTCACGAATACAGTGCTGGATTTTCCATGCCATGGTGTGCTTTGTGGTGGCAGATGCAGCCCGCATCTTTGGCCTGCAGCCAAAGGGATTTCTCATTCTATGTGCCTCTACACTACCAGGAAACTCATGACTGGGGTTCGCTGTTGACCAGGCAGGAAGATCCCTTTGCCAAGAAAGGCTAGAAAATTCTGGCCGCACTCAATTTGATTTTTCCAATCTATATGGAGGGTAATATTGCTCATGATTATTACATTACCATTCTTACAAGCCCCTACTATTTGATTTATACTCTGCCCAAAAGTGTTGATACTATCAGTAAATCACTCCCACTAGTGACTTTGTTCCTTTGCAATTTCATATCTGGTTTTCATTGTCTGATGAATTGATTCTACATTTCAATCCTCCAAACAAAGATTATTTATTAGTTAATTAAAATAAAAACAGGAAATGCAGGATAAACGCAGCAAATCTGGCAGCACCTGTGGAGAGAGAAACAAAGGACGCGATTTGCCGGTCGCGTCCCACCAGATTCTTGGTACATTGAGAGATCGGGGCACCATTTTCTCTTCTTGCACGGAGTAGCTCTGCTCGTCAGAGTTCCTCAGTGCAGGATATGCAACTAACTGTAGCCTCGGCAAATAAAACAGTGCCATTAGGGCAGCACGGTAGCATTGTGAATAGCACAATCGCTTCACAGCTCCAGGCTCCCAGGTTCGATTCCGGCTTGGGTCACTGTCTGTGCGGAGTCTGCACATCCTCCCCGTGTGTGCGTGGGTTTCCTCCGGGTGCTCCGGTTTCCTCCCACAGTCCAAAGATGTGCAGGTTAGGTGGATTGGCCATGACAAATTGCCCTTAGTGATCAAAATTGCCCTTAGTGTTGGGTGGGGTTACTGGGTTATGGGGATAGGGTGGAGGTGTTAACTTTGGGTAGGGTGCTCTTTCCAAGAGCTGGTGCAGACTCGATGGGCCGAATGGCCTCCTTCTGCACTGTAAATTCTATTAGAGAGCGGGGTCATTCCCAGTACTACAAGCGCTGGCAATGACTCCTTGATTCCCGTCCAGAACGGACTCTTTATTTTTAGTTCAATCGTGCCCATTAGTTAACATTTTGAGTCCATATGACCATTCTACAGAACTGAAAAAGGATGGAAATGTAATGAATTATGTACGAAAGGGAAAATCTCAGCAAGTCTGGCAGCATCTGTAGGATGCCTACAGATGCCTACACCTACAGATGCTGCCAGACTTGCTGAGATTTTCCAGCATTTTCCCTTTTGTTTCAGATTCCAGCATCCGCAGTAATTGGCTTTTAATGAATTATATAGTTGCATAAGGGGTGGGGCAGATTCCAAGGTCAGGCATAGGTCAAAGAATGTGGTAAAAGAGAAAAATGAAAATCCCATCAGAGAGAGCCGTACTTCTTCAGATCTCACTACTGTTCTGATCTCATCCTTATCAACTGAGGTACCTCACCTTCTTTTCCTTTCTTACTGTCCTTCCAAAAAGTCAAATATTCAGGTTACAGCCGTGGTTACCTTTCATCCAGGTCGATATAATGCCGATATAATTATACACTGATCGCAGCGTAGATTAGGTGAAGGTCATCCCAATGACACAGCTCTTTCTCCAGTACTGGACTTACCCTTCAGAGAGCATTATCTGTCCCTCAACCCTTGCTGTTCCCTACTACAACTACATTGTTATTTACTCCCCCAACCCACTTGAATGGCCCCCTGTACCAAGGTGCTGTGCTCAGTTTGCTTATTCTCCCTGCAGTCCCTGCTCTCCATAAGACCATAAGACATAGGAGCAGAATTAGGCCACACGGCCCATTGAGTCTGCTCCGCCATTCAATCATGGCTCATTCACACAAGCTGCAAGAATATCAAACTTTTTGGACAAATGCAAGAGCTGAGGCTTGTCAATTGCTTCCATCTGGATCCCCATCCTTGTCTCTCTTACAGTCACACCCTCATGTCCCTGGCCATTGACAAAATGTGAAAAACCAAGCCTAAGGGATATGATTGCTCATGGGACAACATATCCAGGTAACTTTCCACCTCTCTGATCCATGACAGTGTCTGAAACTTGGACTCCAGCTTATCAAATCTGAGCTGAAATTCCTCAAACTGCAGACACTTAAGACAGATGCCATTGCTGTGGATTACAAAGGTGTCCACTATCACAACTTGGCTTCAGCTGCAACACATCACCTTCTTGCCATGATCATTGTGTTTTATTCAACAAAAGAGCTTTCTAATTCAAAATATCACTCAAAAATCCACACATATTAAGATATAAATTTAATACAATACTTTTATCTGCCTGGTACCAGTTTGAACTACTACCCCAGTTTAGAAAAATAAAAATAAACTTAAAACTCAGCAACCAATAGGGCAGCATGGTGGCTCAGTGGTTAGCATTGCTGCCTCATGGCACCGAGGTCCCAGGTTCGATCCCGGCTCTGGGTCACTGCCGTGTAGAGTTTTCACATTCTCCCCGTCTTTGCGTGGGATTCGCCTCCACAACCCAAAGATGCGCAGGGTAGGAGGATTGGCCACACTAAATTGCCCCTAAATTGGAAAAAATTAATTGGGTACACTAAATTTGTTTTAAAAATCTCAGCAACCAATCACTACCTGCTAACTTAATTTATGTCTTTGAGTGACAGCTCTCAGGTCTCACTGTCTCCACCTCCCCTATTGGACCACTCTTTTTTGTAAAAGACCAGACAGCACCTCCTCGCCAACTGCACCAAATTCCTTCACTTTCCAAATTTCCAGAGTTAAGAACTCAGTCTCACTGCACTCAGTCCTAAGCTACCAGCTTCATGGACCAGATGCTCCTTGCCTATTCTGTTTTATTTTGTGTGATAGTCTGAAGTGCATGTGCTCCAAATGTATCAGCAACACTGGGGAAGGCAAGACCTATCATTTATTACTAGCCTAAATTGCAGTGAACATTGAGGCTTTTATTTACTCTTTGCAAGATCTTCAATATACTAAAGTATCATCACTGTAAAGTCACGTTAGCTGTAAATAATGTACACTGACCTCATGCTTTATTCGCCAGCCCTCATTGCTATAAAATAAGTCCTACTGAAAAAGTAATATAAGTGTCAGCCATTCACTGACTCATTCCACAAGGCAATGCCTTGACCAAACATGCTCAAGCTGCCTGATTTAAATTTCAAACAATGCTTGGCATTTAACTGTCATTCACCATCACCATTCTCCATGGCAAAGCCTTTACCAATCAGAGCCCACTTGCCAACCAATCGGCACTCTCACCTCATGCAATATAAATTGTTGTTTTCCCCTTGTATCGGCATTGCTGCCAAGTGTCCTGATAAGTGCGAGGTGAAAAGTTTTGACTTATCTTTTTTTTCAGTAAAACTCAATTTCTACACTATAAAACAAAAATGAGTCTTCTATAGTGATTGATTTGGCAAGTAGAAAAACTGATCACTAAAGCAGATTCCCCGTGACTTGATAAAGTGAGAAAACAACCCCTAGCCTGGGGTTAACTCCAGCGAATTGAAGAGGTTTACTTTGGGCTTCTGTGGGAGCCAACAACTTTGTCACTCCACTATGTCCACTGGACTAGCTAATTTATATGCACACAATCATAACTCTTATTGCCAAACGATAATTGAAAAACTGGATTTATATTGCATAATCCGATGGCAGGGTCAAATCTCACTAACTACAATATGAACACAGTTCACATCTTGTGCTATTTCTTACAATAATATTCAAGCCTTATATTGGTGCCATTCATAAAAGTTTTCCTTCACTTCCACCAATATGGGGGACATGGTAGCACAGTGGTTAGCACAGTTGCTTCAGAGCTCCAGGATCCCAGGTTCGATTCCCGGCTTGGGTCACTGTGCGGAGTCTGCATGTTCTCCCCGTGTGTGCGTGGGTTTCCTCCGGGTGCTCTGGTTTCCTCCCACAGTCCAAAGATGTGCAGGTTAGGTGGATTGGCCGCACTGAATTGCCCTTAGTGTCCAAAAAAGGGTTAGGTGGCATTATTGGGTTACGGGGTTAGGGTGGTGGTGTAGGCTCTGGATAGGGTGCTCTTTCCAAGGGCAGGTGCAGACTCGATGGGCTGCATGACCTCCTTCTCCACTGTAAATTCTATTATTCTATGATATTCTCCTTCTCATTGTGGTGGTGACCACTGTATCTGTGATGGACTTCTAAACATTCCTTCTCTAATTATTTAGGACTCAAAAGATCATTGTGATAATTATCCTCAAAAACAGATTACCTGGTCATTATATTATTGCTGTTTCTGAGATTTGGCTGTGCATGAATTGGCTGGCACATTCCCTATATTGCATCAGTGACTGTACTTTTAAAGTACTCAATTGGCTGTAAAGTACTTTGGGACATCGTGTGGTTGTGAAAAGCACTTAAATGAAAGTTTTTATTTCTTTTATGGCCCAACACACTGTCCGGGCTGGTTACTGAAACATGGGCTGGGACTTCCCAGTCCCGACCACTGCAAAGCCTGGAAAATCCCAACCAAGGTGTTTTTATTTATTAATGCATTCCTTCTGATAATTACTCACCTTAAAGCTGGATAAATGAACTTTTGACATTGAAGGGACTCATTAGCTACTTGAGAATTCAAGTTAGCTCTTTCTCCTTGCAGAAGCCTTAGTGAATAATTATTCCTTGAATTGAGCTGGGTAAAATGGTGGTGTTCCTATTTCTCATCTACTTGCTGCCCCTCAGCAACATCATCCAAAAAACATATCAAAATCAACATGCATGCTGACAATACCCAGTTTTACTTCACCAACTCCATTCTCAACACCTCTATGAACTCTAGTCACAGTTCTTGTCCAACATGCAACATTGGATGAGCAGAAATTTTCTTTAATTGGGTAGAGCAAAATCACTGGGTCCACAAAGTCAAACAGATGCAGTCCCTAAAGGCAGAAGCTCTGCATTTAATGAAGCAGCTTTGGAAATGCAGTAAAAACCCATGGCCTTTCTTGGAGCCGAGAAATTACCTCCTGTGAAGAGCAACACTACAGCAGCCTGAACAAGAGGTAGTTATTTGTGCACCCAACTTGGAAGCAGATGAGAAAAACTATTTACCTCAGAAAAGGTGCTAAAAATATGCATCTTACGCAATATCATTATATTACATTCAAAGCAAGGTAACTGCATTAAAAATTTGAGTTTGGCACACACTATAAGGAAGAAGGCTTCAACTCTGGCAGAGTGTAAAATGGGCCACAGCAGATCAGCCCCCATAATATAACCTGTCCAATTTTTCTTCACGTCAATTACAAATCCCTGAGTTAACACTCGCAAATGGCAGATGGGATGAAACTTTAAGAAGGTGTGGATGGCTGAAGCTGTGAAAGTCAAATGGCATGAAGTAAACAATGAAACTATTGTACTTGGTACAACAGCCAAGAAAGTTCTGCTTCAACCAACAGGCTGACTTTGCCGCATCATATTTCTTTCATCGTATGTTTCTCAGACATTGCATTATGAAGCAAGAACCCCATTAACATTTTCTGTCTGCTCCTCAAGTTCTCATTATCACTGGCTCACTTCTATGGGCGTGCAACCCAATAGTTGCACCCATTCCTGCGTCCATTTTGATAAGATTACTGTCAAATTTCCTGACAATACATTGGCATTCACCTGAGCTTAGAGTGGAAGTAAATCAGCATAAAACTCAGCGTGATTTGAACCGGATTGAAACATAAGCTACGGAGCCTGAAGGTATTGTTGAGAACTAGCAAAGGGGAGGAGAGAGAAATTTTGATCACAGTGAGGCTGGGTAGGGCAAAATAAGTAACACACACAACTCTGTCATAAAGTTTTCATTCATCCATTGTTCACTTGCTAGCTTTTCCAAGATTTCTTAGATTCTAAGATGATCCCAGCAGATTGGAAGTTAACAAATGCAAGAATGCTACTCACAAAAGGAAGGATTGAGGAAACGGGGATTTCTAACGAATTAGCCTGACAACAGTCATCAGACAAATATTGGAATTTTTTTATGAAGGAAGTCTTACCAATACACTTAGAAAATCATAGCATGATCAGACAAAACCAATGTGGCTTAAAAAAGGGAATTTGTGTTTTACATATTTATTAGCGTTTTAGGATTGTAACTAATAGTGTTGATAAAGGGAAAACCGTAGATGTCGTACACTGGGTTTTCCAAAAAGCATTCAATAATGTGCCACACAAAAAGGTACTAACTTAGATAAAGGGCGTGATCTAGCCAAATTGGAACAGAGTCCCGGGATGAGTGTGTTTAGCCGGGTGTTTCCCGGCGCTCGCAGCACCAAGAAATACCATGCTACCTATCGGGACCCTGTTGCAATTCCTCAGCAAGGAATACCCCACCAAGGCTCCACTTAGTCCCGTTTCCTGTACTGAGGAGCACCGCTGGCCAGAAAACCTCAGTGCAGGAAGAGATCGGGACGCAATTTTTAGATTGCACCCCGATTTCTTGCCCCCCCCCCCCCCAAACACAACTCTTGAACCCTCACAAAGCATCAGCTATAAGGGGGTCCTTGGGCCCCCTGCACCCCACCTCACACACACAGGGCACCCTTAGGCCTGATCCCCATCGTGGAAAAAATGCCAGCCTGGCAGTACCTCTGCCAGCCTGGAAGTGCCATCTGAGCACCTTGGCAATGCCAGGTTGGCACACAGGTGGCACTAATAGGATGTCCAGTTGCAGTGTCAGGCTGGCAGTGCCAGAGTTCACAGATGGCACCAGCAGTGCCAGGGTGCCACCCTGCCCAGAGGGCAACCACCTGGCGACCTCAGATCCCCTCAAAGACCCCGCCAAGTGCCATTCCGTCTGGTCCCCATTTGTAGGACCAGCATTGAATGACACTCGCCCGGAATCACCAAAGCGAAGGGATTAGACCCCAATACTTCGGGTAGATCAGGGGAACGCATGTTAGAGTGAGACTAAATGGCTCACTCTAATATGCAGATTCACAATCAATAACAATGACTTAGATAAAGAGACAGAAGTAATGACCCACAACATCTTGGTTCCCCAGCATCAGATTTGTGGGGCACTCCAAAACTGCGCTGGCGAATCCCTCTCAGAAGTTCCCAGGTCAGGGTTTACGCAGGAATTGTCCAGAACAGCTAACTTCCCCTAAAAAATTGGGCTGGGCTGGGAACCATCTGATAAAATGATTAAAATCATTAACTCCAGGGTGGTACAGTGGCGCAATGGTTAGCACTGCTGTCTATGGCACTGAAGACCCGGTTTCAAATCCCAGCCCTGGGTCACTGTCTGTGTGGAGTTTGCACATTCTCGCCGTGTCTGCGTGGGTTTCACCCCCCAACCCAAAGATGTGTAGGGTAACTGGATTTGCCACACTACATTGCCCTTTAATTTGAAAAAAATAATTGGGTACTCTAAATTTATTTTCAAAAATCATTAACTCGAGATCGTTCTGCCTGTGTTACACCAATAGTTACTCTGAAAGAGTGAGAAGAAATAAAACCCACATTTAACTTCAGCGAAACTATTTTAAACACCCAGACGAATGCCTGCGCAAGACCCCAGCTAGCGACCTGGACTCCCCCAGTAACCCCAAAGACCACCTCCCATAGTATTCCCCAACATCCTATCCATTTACCTGAAACATTGACCCCCTCCATGGCCTGTTTTTCTTAATTGGATCTTTAAACTCACTTGCTTTATGGCAGCTAATGTTGTAAAAAAGAGCGCATTTTCCTTTGCTCCGATTGTTTAGACTGCGATGCTAGACCTGGGGACTTGCTGTGCTGTCTAGATCTTAACCAGCCTGAGTCAGGAAGGTCAGGAGAACGAGGCATGGACAGCACGGCGGCGCAGTGGTTAGCATTGCTGTCTCACGGCGCCAAGGTCCCAGGTTCAATCCAGGCTCTGGGTCACTGTCCGTGTGGAGTTTACACATTGTTTGTGTGGGTTGCACCCCCACAACCCAAAGATATGCAGGGCAGGTGGATTTGCCATGCTAAATTGCCTCTTAATTGGAAAATAATGAATTGGGTACTCCAAGGAAAGGGAGGCATGAATGAAATTTGGCACAGGGAAGTGGGCATGGAGTGGCAATCCGACACTGATTGTCAGTCCAAGGAAGTTACGGCCACCTGAGTTTGCTGAGGATGGGATTCTACATTCTAAAGGTTTGCAGAGATCTAGACAAGTTAAATGAGTGAGAACCAGGTGGAAAATGGGCTAGAATGTGAGTAAATGTGAGGTTATTCGTTTCGGTAGTAAAACAGATTAATTTTTAAAAGGTATGAAACTGTTACTGCTGATGTTCAGAAACATTTGTGTGTATTCACAGAGGGGACCAAAAACAGTTAACATGTAGGTACTGCAATCAATTAGGAAGACAAATGGTATCTTGGTCATTATTGCAGCACCAAAACAAGGCAGTCTTGCTACAAGTGTGGGCTTTGGTGAGACCGCAACTGTGTGCAGTTTTGGTCTCCATGTTTAGGTAAGGATATACTTGCATTGACACATAAAGCAAAGGTTCATTAGATTGGTTCCTGGGATGACAGAGTTCACCTATGGTGTGAGGCTGAATAAATTGGGTTTATATTCTCTGGACTTTAGCAGAGTGGTCAAATTTAATTCTCAGTATGGTGTAAGAACACCATTAGCGGGCCCAGAAGCAGGTGTGTAATCTGTTCCCGGCCAATTAACTGCCAGCCAGTGTGAAGCAGTGTTAAGAGAGGTTCAGCATTGCTGGCAGGGAAGCAGGCTCAGGGACACCGGGAACAGGAAGGATCCAGATGGGAATTTAAATGCAGTTCAAATGTAGGCTGTAAGTCTGCGTTTAGCGCGTCAGGCAGCTTGTTTGTTTTGAACTGTTTTTGAGTCCATTACAGATTTGAAGCACTTCCCCAGTGTTCAAGATGGCTCTGAAACCTGGATCTTCAACCAGGTATGACAGGAATGCCGAGATGCAGTCTCCACCCCCCCCCCCCCCCATTTTTCTGAAGAGTGCCTCAGGGACTTACTGGAGGCAGTAAATGACCACCATCATATCTTGCTGCTAAGGGACGGCAAGAGGAGATCAGCTTACCTCATGAAGAAGGCCTGGATGGAGGCGACAGAACTGATCAATGGCCATGCCAGTGCTACAAAAGGTTCAATGGCCTTCTACATTCTGGCAGGGTGAGGGTTGATTGCAATTGGAAACCTGGGCTTTTATGGATGGCACCACATGTTGGGTGTGAAATGCCAGGTGTAAGGTATCACATCAAGTGAATAGATAGACCATGCCTGGCATGTATGTTACGGTGATTCCCATACCCGCCTCCCTGAACAGGCCGGCAGAATGTGGCGACTAGGGGCTTTTCAAAGTAACTTGATTTGAAGCCTACTTGTGACAATAAGCGATTTTAATTTCATTAATTTCATTTCATGTGGACAATGTGACTGGCAATGTGTTCTTGCATCTTTTCAGGGGTGGGGAAGCTGCAATGTGGTGGCATGTTGTGGGGTGGGGGGGTGGGGGGAAGCCTAATGGGAGCACTTTTCCATTACAGGAGAAGAAGAGTGAGGGATGACTGGTGGGGAGATCCCAAACCAACTGATCCAGAGTCAAGCTGTGGAGCAGGCACTGGAAATGGCCAGAATTGTGGAGCCTTGTCCACAGGTTACAGAGATGCAACAGTGTCAGATGAGGGTAAGAGTCCAATGGTAAGGAATTGGCGTAGGGTCTCAGAGATGTGCGGCTGTGGTTGTAAGACTGACATGTGAAATACTGCTCTTCAAATTGAAAGTATTTGCTCAGTCAGGTGTCAGCTCTAATGAGAAAGCAGACTGTGTGCACTCAGACTTGGTATTGATGGCCGATGCTGACATTTTTGGTTCCTCCCCCAGATGGCTCATCATCATGATGACCCCAAAGAACCCTGAGGACCCTTCCTTAACCCCAAAGAGGAACAGCCCACAAAGGGTTGACATGGGTGATTTATATTTCCTTGGCACATTTGTACTGGTTTATTTGTATATTTGCCTTCCTTGTAAAAATGTCTTGTTATGTCCAATGACCTCAGTGTGCTTCATGTATTTAACAAGGAAGTCACATTTATTTCAGAATTCGAACCATGGCTTAAAAGTGACAAGATTGCCTCATCATGCAAGATCATTAAGATGGCATAACACTTCCCATCACCTTGACTCCTTGCTTTGGATTTTGTGTTGAAAGTCCTCTGAATCAAGGTCTCCCTGGTCTCTTGGGGAGGAACAACTGCAATTATTGCTCTCCTCAGCTTCTGTCCTTCTGTCTCAGTGGCATCACGAGCTACCTTTTCAGAGACTAGCTTTTGTCCCCCAGGAGCCAACCATCCAAGTGAGCTGGAGCTACGAGAATCCTTTGCACCTGGGAGTGAAGGAGGATGTAGGCATTATGACAGCTTCCAAGATACCTGCCGCAAACTTGCGATATCTGATCTTGTGGTCACACACAATCTGAGCATTAAGGGAATGGAAGTTCTTTCCAGTGACAAAAGCACCTGGCTTTATGAGCCCTTGCATGCAATCAGTAGGCAAATCCTGCAATTGCAGTGAAGCCTCTGGCTCACTCAGCCTTACTGGCTTTGTCAGTCCAGAAGTGAATGAAGGAGCAGACACTTCGGATCAGCGTGTCAGTCATCAGCCTTATGTATCTGTGGACAGCCGATTGGGAGACCCCATACTGACCTCCTACAGACCCTTGGAAAGACAGGGCCACAGTTACCTTAGGAGCCACTAGCATAGGGTGGCATGGAGGCGATATCTGGGCCAATCATCTCACCCATGGTGAGGCAGAGAGAGGCATTTAGAAAGGCAGAGCTTTCTTTGGCACTGGACCTCAGACATGTTCAGGAAGCAGTGGCACTGCCTGTAAACTCTGACTGCTGGAGAATGCTACCTTCTCCGGACCCTTCTGCTTGTACTTCCTGCTGGCACTGCACCCCTTCTGGTGCCTCTCGATCCATGGATTACATTCTGAGACTCTGTCTGCGGACAACTGGCCCCTTCTGCCTTCTGGTCTTCTCCTCTTCTGAGAGGGAGGTCCCTCCAGCAGAGTACACAATCCCCATTTAGGTGCTGATGTTTCACAGGTTACTGCACTGAAGGAGTTTATTGGCAGAAGGCCTCTGCAGATGCTAAAAAAAATCAGAGAGTTCTCCAGAACAACACAGAAATATCAGAAACTATTTATAAATCGGCTCCACACCACTCCTAAAAACTCCTAACTACTCACCTTTACAACTTTCTGTGGGTCTCCTATCTCACACTGGACGTAGAATCCATTAAAAACGTGAAGGCCACCTAGCCAAGTGGCCCATGTACTGAACATAAAAGTGTACAAGTCACTTAAAAAAGTAGTCAATTTCCCTTTAGATTATCTCAGTTGGCCCTTTACTTGTCAGTGGGCACATTTCCAATCTCTGTGTGTGCCTGCCAACCAAAATATTGTGAGGTGAAGAGATGATGTCTGGACATCCTCCTGACAGCACCGGGCTGTACTTCACAAACAATCGAAACCGCCCACACCGTGAACACAACATTCTGGCCTGAGATAGTTTTGAAGGCTTGTGACAGAAGACACCGAGAGGTTGTTTCCCCTGTCTGGAGAACCTAGAATTGGTGACCACAGGATAACAGATCAATCATTTAGGACTGAGTTAAGGAGAAACAGCTTCCATAATGGGTTGTGCTTCTTTGGGATTCTCTAGTCCAAAGCTGTGGATGCTCCATTGTTGAGTTTCTTTAAGACTGTGATTGGCTAGATAGTGGCTTGGTCTCTCAAGAATCAAGTGACCTGGAGAGTGGGAAGGAAAGTGGAGTTGAGGCAGTGTGATGAATATAGAAATTGTTATGTTTCATATTTATGGCAACAATCTTATTGAACATCCTGGTTTAAAATACATACAGGCTGTGTTTCAACTAAAGCTGTACGGTAGCACAAGTAGATACACTGTAGCTTCACAGCGCAAGGGTCCCAGGTTCGATTCCCTGCTGGGTCACTGTCTGTGCGGAGTCTGCACATTCTCCCCGTGTCTGCATGGGTTTCCTCCGGGTGCTCCGGTTTCCTCCCACAGTCCGAAGATGTGCAGGTTAGGTGGATTGGCCATGATAAATTGCCCTTAGTGACCAAAAAGGTTAGGAGGGGTTATTGGATTACAGGATAGGGTGGAAGTGAGGGCTTAAGTAGGTCGGTGCAGACGCAATGGGCCGAATGGCCTCCTTCTGCACTGTATGTTCTATGTATCTAAGGAATGGTAAAAGGTGAGGAAATAATTGATTTTAACCATTTACTTGTTTATAGAGAGAGCTAATGGGATATTGTTTAGATTGCTGGAGATTCCCTGAAGAGTAGATAGTGTATGAGGGACTGTATTTCATCCTAGCTAAGCAGGTGATGGGACATCATAGCGGGTTACAAATAATGTAACTAGTGGGAGGAGCCAGGTCTGTCTATAGTTTGCAGTTTTGCCAAAAGGATTTTCGGTTAAGCAGAAGAGTCTGACAAGATCTGCTCTTAAAAATGGTCTCTCTCTGAAAAGGTCTGCACAAATAAGCAAGTAACCTGTTTTGTTAACTTTATTTATAAGTGGCATTTGAACTATATTAGGTTGCTTAATTAGAATTAGTTGCAGATGTAGATAGTAAATTAAAGTACAGTTTATCTGTTAATTGTAAACTATTTATTTGATGTGAATGTGGTTAATTCTGAGTTTAAATTAGGTTTGTTTTAACATAAAAGATTGGTCAGGGTCATCATCCCAGGCGTGACGTTTCCTTTCTTCACAGTTTTACAAATTCAAAAATTTGGGGGGTTCTCATCTGCTTTCCTACAACATTTGGGATCTGGTCTCGTAACCTAAGAGCAGAACATCAGCAATGATGGTACTGAATGGCAGAACAGGCTCAAAGGGCTTTATGGTATTCTCCTGTTCCTACTTCTTATGTTTTTACATTCAATCAATTGTCCAACACATGTCTAGTATTCTTCTACCCATCCCACACAAGCTGTCTCTGAATAAGCAAAGGCAACCATTCTAATCCTGTTTTCCGTTCCACAGGTAATTCAAAAGATGCCAGAAGGCAGTTACTGTGGATGAGGAGGATGTGAAAGAGGGGGGGGAAGTAGGGAAAAGGGTGGGAGAGCAGCCTTTGGTGTTGCTGCAGAATGTAGAAACTCATGCCTTTGATGAACCACTCATTTTGATTCAGCCTCCAAAAGAGAGATTGGTGAAGATCAGAGTCAGAGATCTCTGCTCTTTCCTGGGAATGCAACCCTGCCCTCAACTTCAGGCCATCTCCAAGCTCAGTTCAAGTCACTTGGCTCTCCTCACCCTGGTACCAGAGCAAATGCATTCTACAAGAGCAAGCCAGGGCCTCAAGGTCAGGTGAGCATTGGTATCACAACAGTTTCATGCATTGGAAAAACTGAGATGTCACCACCTCTGCAAAGACACCATTTAGAAAACAGCCGTGGACTGCTGTGTCAGTGGAATCCAACTTGATGGTTGCAAGCAAGAATAGACCACTGCCCGTGGAGCATTAAAGAGGTAGGAGGACTCTGAGATCCACCTACAATAACATTGAGGTTCTCGTGAGTGTGGCCTCAGAGCCTGCTGTCATGTTAAGAAGAAACAAGCAATGTTAGAACTACAAGGACATTGTCACAGGTATGGCTGCACTGGGGTATCTAGCGGGTACCCTGACAGGTGATGGTGAGAGAGCAGTTTGGCTTCTACCTTTTCCTTGATGAAAACTCAGAAAACTGCTTTTGAAGCTTTGACTGAAAAACTAGAGGACAAGATGAATCAGAACTTTAAACCTCTAACTGAAACCTTGCAGGAACTGATGGTCACCATTTTTCTGGGCATCAGTTTATACAGTCCAAGCACCTGCTGCTGTCAAATTTCTGGAAGCCTGGCCTCTAGCCTTCCAATAGCAGGGATGATGCCACCTTTGTAGGGCAAGCTGCATGAGGCAGTTCAGAATCCCCTTCCCCGGATGCAGCCAACAATCTGAGAAAATATGTCTGTGGGCGGCACGGTGGCACACTGGTTAGCACTGCTGCCTCACGGCGCCGAGGACCTAGGTCACTGTCTGTATGGAATTTGAACATTCTCCCCATGTCTGCCAGGGTCTCACCCCCACAACCCAAAGATGTGCAGGTTAGGTGGATTGGTCACACTAAATTGCTCCTTGATTGGAAAGAAAGAATCGGGTACTGTAAAAAAAAATTAAAAAGAAAATATGCATGCTAATATGGACTGACCACAGTTCAATGACTCATCATCCTGACATCCTTCAACCTCCCTAATGAGGTGCCTGGGGAGAGGAAAGGGAATTTGAATTCCTAGCTCCAATTGTTTTGAACTCTGTTTGCAAATCTTCATGGGTGCAAATACATAGGGATTTCCGTGCTCAGGTAGTACACAATGGGGTAGATTTTGACTTTGACTGTGACATTGATGACAGCAAACCAACAGCCCTATCACACAAAGTTCATATTCCCCTCAATAATATGATTCCCAATATGTATCAATGCTGTGGGCAACAAATCATTCCCCTATGTGTAGTGCTGCACTGATGGGCACATTAGGCACCTGATTAATGGCACCGTTCAGCTGCCTAATGTTGAGGATGAGTCTGCTCAGCTGATTTGGGACTGAATAAATGGACTTAAATAAAGTAGGATATTCAAATCAGTTCACTTTAATATGTGATATTTATGCACTTGTATTAAGAGGAGAGACAAGAGTTGCTGATTAATCAGTCACTTAAATTATCTGCTAGCACTGAACATGAGTTGTAGAAGCGCAGGGTAAACTAATTAGTGCAGTTTTCTATCAATTGGTTTTGTCAACTAAATTCAGTTCACCCGGCCGATTCCTGAGACTAAATGCCCTATGAGGAAAGGTTGAGTAGGTTGGGTCTATACTCATTGGAGTTGAGATGAATGAGAGGTAATCTTACTGAAACATATACCATTCTGAGGGGACTTGACAGGGTAGCTGCTGAGTGGATGATTACTCTCATATGGGAATTCACAAGTAAGTTAAAGGTTATGAGGGACAGGCAATAATGTGGAGTTAAGGCCACAATCAGATTAGCCATGATCTTATTGATTAGTGGAGAAGGCTCAAAGGGCTGAATGGCCTACTTTTGCTCTGATTTCTTATAATTCTATGTTTAGTACAGCTACAACACGCGCACCTACCTGGCAGTGTGTAAAATTGACCAGGAATGTCATGCCCACAAAAAGCAGGACAAATCCAGTCTGGACAAATAAGACCCCATCAGCCTAGTATCAATCATCAGCAAAGTGATGGAAGGTGCTATTCACAATTCTATCAAGTGGCAGTTGATGGCTTACTGACGCTCAGTTTAGATTTCACCAGACCACTCACCACAGCCTTTGACCAAACATGGAGAAAAGAGCAGGATTCCAGAGAAGAGGTAGACTGCCCTTGACATCAGGGCAGCATTTAATCAAGTGTGGCATCAAGGAACCCTGGCAAAATCGAATTCAATGGGAATCAGAGGGGAACTCTCCGCTGATTAGACTTATACTTAACATGAAGAAAGATGATTGTGATTGTTGGAGAACAACATTGACCTGGGCAGAACTGGACCAGCGATACATATACTATGGATACAGAAACAGATCAGAGGTTGGGAATTTGACAGAGTAACTCATCTACTGTATCCCTAAAGCCTGCACACCATCCATAAGGTGCAAGTCCAGAGTGTGATGAAATACTGTCTTTGCCTGGATGAATTCAGCTCCAGCAACACTCAAAAAACTTGACACTACCAAAGACAGTGCAGTCCACTTTATTGGCAACCCATCAACCACCTTAAACACTCACTCTCTCCAACACTGACGCACAATGCAATGCACATCAAGACTTCTTTGACAACATTTTCCAAATTCACAGCCTTTACCACCTAGGAGAACAAGGGTAGCAGCTGCATGCGGACGCTAACACATGAAAGCTCTGCCTTCCAAATCACGCACTATCCTGGCTTAAATTATACTGCTATTCCTTCACTGCTGCATACCAAAATCCTGGAGCTCCCCTACTAACAGCACTATGCATGCACCTACACCATATGGACTGCAGCAGTTCAATAAGGTGACACACCACCATTTGCTCAGGGACAACTAAGGATAGACAATGAATGCTAATCTTGCCAGCATTGCTCATATCCCAAGGGTGACTAACCCAGTCGTGGATTCTACTATATACAGTAAGAAAACATCAAAAAGCATTAAAAGTACAGTATTGATTTCCTTACTGATGCGCCAAGCATGGCTGCCCACTTGCAAAACCATGAGGACTAATGGGTGAGCTAACCTTTCTTCATTGGCATGGTAAGACCCTGACACAGAGCAATGCAAAATCCGCCCTCATATTAATATTACAGACTTCAAGCTAGCTTTAAATATATACCACCATAGCATTCCATAACACCAGGCACTTTTGAAATTAACCCTCTGACATTATTTAGAATTGTGAAAATCATTTGAAGTGTCTGCTAGTTTTATGTGTGCCTCTGGATGTTATTAGAAACTCTTGATTCTTTATTATGCAGCATGTGCAGTCAGTTCTTAGTCACCCCATACCTCTACAGTAATTGAAATTCACTTGTTTTTTTTATGCAAAACTCTTAACATTTACTGCAGAATTCCCAGGGGTTGTGCAATTAAGAAGAAAGAAATATGCGTCCGTTGACAGTTTTCTGAATGTTAAAATGTTTCCAGTCAAGTTGGTTTGAGTTGTAATGGCAGGAATTTAAATGCAAAAGTTAAGGTACATGTGATTGAAATGGTGGTAAATAACCTGACAAGTCTGGTGATTGTGAATGCTGTATTTATAAATGAAATTAGGTGTTTTTACATTTCAGACCTGTCCCTGGAAAATAAAACTCCACTTCACAAAAACACATTCAGGAATTCACTAAAATTGGTGAACAAAGGAAATGTTCTCACTTTCTCCATACTGACTGTCGGAAAAAAATAGGAAATTAGCTTTCAGGTGTGGAGTATTCCTTTTCACTGAATTTGAAGTGAGTTATTTGGTTTAGCAGCAATTTATTCAGCAGTGAAGTTACATTGGCCTGAATCGTCGCAGCACTGGGTATGCAGTGTGTGCCACTGGCCAGGGTTCTCCGACCCCGCACCGGGTTGGAGAATCCCCGGGAGGACGAGAGAATCGTGCCCCGCCGCTCCGACGCCGGCTTCCCGATTCTCCCCCGTCGATTCGCGGGCGCCCACGGGATTCTCACCCGCCAGTCGGGGGCCGTTGAAAGCGCCCCCCCCCCCAGCGATTCTCCGGGCCCCGACGGGCCGAGTGGCCACCGAGTTCGGCCGAGTCCCGCCGGTGTGGGTTACTCAGATCCTACACAGCGGGTCCTGGAAGGTGTGTCTGTGGGGGCGGTCCTGGAGAAGGGGGGCGGGGTGGTCTGACCCCAGGGGGGGCCCCCACGGTGGCCTGGACCGCGATCGGGGCCGACCGATCGGCGGACGGGCTGGTTCCGTGGGGGTCTATGTCCCACGCCGGGCCCATGTAGGGCTCCGCCATATTGCTCTGGGGCTGACGCGGAGAAGGGAACCCCCGTGCATGCGCGAACTCGCGCCGGCTATTCTGCGCTGGCTGGAGCTGCGTGGACCACTCCGGCGCCAACCTAGCCCACCAGGAAGGGGAGCATTCCCCATTATCGGGGACCATTGACGCCGGAGTGGTTGGCACCGCATTTCACGCCGGCGTGGGGACATAATCCCATTATTGGAGAATCCCGCCCATTGTCTTCCCGATTCGATGCTGAAAGATCTTCCGATATTGGATACGCAGCACAGTGCCCCATGGGAACTCCATCGGAGAGGAGCAAAGGCCGACGTGTAGTCAGATGGTTGTGGTTCGTCGGGTCGGTTGGGTCGAGAGGTAGTCAGGTTGGATTGGGATTAGTCAGGTGATGTGGTGGGAGTCCTAATCAGGATGATGGGAGGATAGCCAGATTGGGTGAGGGGGAGTTATGGGCGAGTGGGGGGAGAGTAGTCATGAGTGCATGGGGTTTTAGTTGGGTGGCCAGGGGGGTAGTCAGGTCCAACAGGGATGGCATAGTTGGGTCTGTTAGATAATCAGGTCAGTGGGTAGTTGGGGGTAGATAGGGTAGATGGGTCTAGTCAGTAGGATAGTCTGATTTAGAGTTGGTAATTGAGTCTCATTGGGGGGGGGGGGTGAGGTTTCAGGTGGTGGTGGGGGAGGGAATTGGGTCTAGTTGGGGTGGTGTAGTCAGGTCAGTTCAGAGAGTTTTTCAGGTCAGGGGTAGTCAGGGGTCGGGAGGGTAGTTTGGTGGTTAGGTGGGGGTAGTTGGTCTTCACAGGGCTGTTTTCAGGTGGTGGAGAGAGTCTGGTCAGGTTGCAGGGTTAGTCAGGTTGAGAGTAGTCGGGTGGTGTGAAGGTGATTGGAGGGGTGGTGTGGTTTTGGAGTTATCCAGATGATTGACCAGGCTTTAATCTAACATTTCTTGGGTAACTGTCCAGGAAAGTACCACAGAACTGTCCCAAGTCTCCAATTCAAATTTGAAACAGACAATCCTGCAGGGCTCCAGTAAAGGGGGAATTGATCATCAGAAATGTTTACTTCCAGGGCAATTCCCACATGGGTCCATGGACATCTGTAGGGTCCCGACACGTATATTCCATCATATACCCGGTCTCCGACATTCTGGCGATTGGAAGATTCAGACCATCATCTCTCTGGCAAAAATGTATACACTTCTTAAAATTAGACTCCAGTTGTAAATAAGGCAAAAGCCACATTTAAATAGATTACCTTCCTTCCAACATAAGGTTAGATGTTCTCTGATGATTGCACAATGCTCAGTTCTGGTTGTAATTCCTCAAACACTGAAGCAGGCTGTGCCTGCAAGCAGTAAGACCTGGACAACATTCAGGCTGAGACTGATCAGGGGCAAATAATATTCATGCCACCCAAAAGCCAGGCAATGACCACCTTCAACAAGAGTGACTCAAACAACCTCCTTGACATTCAACAGCATTACCATCGCTGAATCCCGTACCTTTAACATCCTAAGGATCACCATTGACCAGAAACTTAACTGGGCCATTTGTTTAAATACTATGGCTACAAGTGTATGCCAGAGACTGATAGTTTTGCAGCAAGTAACTCACCTCCTGACTCCCCAAAGCCAATCCACAACCTACAAGTCAGGGGTGTGATGGATACTCTCCACTTGCCAAAATGAGTGCAACTCCAACACTCAAGAATCATGACACCAATCAGAATAAAGCAACCAGCTTGATTGGCAGCCCATCCACCACCTTAAAGGTTCACTCCCTACACCACCATACATAGTGGCAGCATTGTGTACCAAATGCAAGAATGCCTGCAGCAACTCATCAAGCCTTTCACTATCTGCGAGCCACAAGTCGGGAGTGTGATGGAATACTCTCCACTTACCTGGATGAGTGCAGCTTCGACAATATTCAAGGAACTCAACACCATCAGGACAAAGCAATCTGCCTGATCAATATCTTAAGCATTCAATGGCAGCAGCGCATACTAACTGGTGAACCATCAATCGAACGCGAGACGAGTTGCTGTACAAAAGTTAGGCTTTAATAAGCTAGACGTCAGCCCTGCGGTTGACTACAGTAAAAAGGACGATCGCCGGGCGTTCTGGGTATTTATAGCTCGCTCTGGAGGAGGGGTTAACTCAGCCTCTCGACCAATCGGGGAGCCGTCACATGACTTGTCTCAACCAATCGGTCGAGAGGCACATGACCGACCAGGGCCAATGGTAAGCCAGTGTTCTGCACCAATAGCAGACAGCTATGCAAATCATACCACCACATTCACCCCTTGCGGAGAAAGAAGCCGGGGGGGGGGGGGGGGGGGGGGTATCAATGAGAGCCGGAGGGGGGGGGGGGAGAGAACTGGTGGTATGAGTAGCAGCCAGAGAAGGGAGAGAAAACTAAATTTCCCACTGGCCCAGTCAATTAACAATAGTACACATTGTCCATACAAGGTCCATGGTGTTGTTGAAAATTAAATAGACTCGTTCAGCCTTTTCGTTGCCTGTGACGTCCTGGCAGACCGCCGCAGTGGAGTTGGTGACGTTGGTTCAGCCGATGGTGGTTGTCCCGCTGACTTCCTGGGGAAAACAAGAAGACGTTCATGAGGTGTCTGATTTGCTGTGGTACAGAGGAGTGAGCAGATAGAATGTAGGGCATCGGGGATAACCTCTTGCCATCGGGAAATAGGGAGATCCCTGGACCGGAGGGCCAGTAGTATGGTCTTCCAGATGGTACCATTCTCCCGCTCGACCTGTCCGTTACCCCGAGGGTTATAGCAGGTCGTCCTGCTAGAGGCAATGCCCCTGTTCAGCAGGAAATGACGCAGCTCGTCGCTCATAAAGGAGGACCCCCGAACGCTATGTATGTATGCGGGGTAGCCGAACAGGGAGAAGATGGAGAGGAGGGCCTTAATGACGGTCGATGTGGTCATGTCGGGGCAGGGAATGGCGAAGGAGAAGCGGGAGTATTCGTCGATTACCGCCAGGAAGTAAATGTTGCGGTTGCTAGAGGGAAGGGGCCCCTTGAAGTCAATGCTGAGACGTTCGAAGGGGCGGGATGCTTTGATCAGATGTGCGCGCTCGGGGCGGTAGAAGTGCGGTTTGCACTCTGCGCAGATGTGGCAGTCACGGGTTACTGTCCTGATTTCCTCGATGGAGAAAGGCAGGTTGCGCGCCTTAATGAAATGGTAGAAACGGGTCACCCCTGGATGGCAGAGGTCCGCGTGGAGGGAGCGGAGTCGGTCTATCTGCGCGCTGGAGCAGGTACTGCGGGACAGGGCATCAGGAGTCTCATTGAGCTTCCCAGGACGATACAAGATCTCATAGTTGTACGTGGACAACTCGATCCGCCACCGTAAGATCTTGTCATTCTTAATCTTGCCCCTTTGTGCATTATCAAACATGAAGGCCACTGACCGTTGGTCTGTGAGGAGGGTAAACTTCCTGCCGGCCAAATAGTGCCTCCAATGTCGCACCGCTTCTACTATGGCCTGGGCTTCCTTTTCCACAGAGGAGTGGCGGAGTTCGGAAGCCTGGAGAGTTCTGGAGAAGAAGGCCACGGGTCTGCCCGCTTGGTTCAGGGTGGCCGCCAGAGCTATTTCTGATGCGTCGCTCTCGACTTGGAAGGGGAGGAACTCGTCGATGGCGCGCAACGTGGCCTTTGCGATGTTCGCTTTGATGCGGCTAAAGGCCTGGCAGGCCTCTGTCGACGGCGGGAAGGACGTGGTTTGAATGAGGTGACGGGCCTTGTCGGCGTATTTGGGAACCCATTGGGCGTAGTAAGCGAAGAAACCCAGGCAGCGTTTGAGGGATTTGAGGGTATTGGGGAGAGGGAGTTCCATCAGGGGGCACATGCGTTCGGGGTCGGGGTCTATCACTCCGTTACGCACTACGTAGCCGAGGATGGCTAGACGGTCGGTGCTAAACACGCACTTATCCTTATTGCAAGTGAGGTTAAGGAGTTTTGCAGTTTGGACAAATTTCCGGAGATTGGCGTCATGGTCCTGCTGGTCGTGGCCACAGATGGTGACATTATCGAGGTACGGGAAGGTAGCCCGTAATCCGTACTTGTCGACCATTCGGTCCATCTCGTGTTGGAAGGCCAAGACCCCATTTGTGACACCGAATGGAACCCTAAGGAAGTGGTAGAGGCGCCCATCAGCCTCGAACGTGGTGTACTTGCGGTCACTCGCGCGGATGGGGAGCTGGTGATAAGCGGACTTAAGGTCCACAGTGGAGAAAACTTTGTATTTCGCGATATCGTTTACCATGGCGGAAATACGGGGGAGAGGATACGCGTCCAGTTGCGTAAACCGGTTGATGGTCTGGCTATAGTCGATGACCATCCGGTTTTTCTTCCCTGTCCAGACCACCAGCACTTGGGCTCGCCAGGGACTGTTGCTGCCCTCGATGACCCCTTCCTTCAGCAACCTCTGGACCTCGGACCTGATGAAGGTCCGGTCCTGGGCGCTGTACCGTCTGCTCCGTGTCGCGACGGGTTTGCAATCGGGGGTGAGATTAGCAAACAAGGAGGGGGGGTCCACTTTGAGGGACGCAAGGCTGCAGACAGTGAGGGGGGGTATAGGGCCGCCGAATTGGAAGGTCAACCTCTGCAGGTTGCACTGGAAGTCCAGTCCTAGGAGTGCCGGTGCGCAAAGGTCAGGGAGGACAAGGAGTTTGTAATTTTTAAAAACCTTCCCTTGGACCGTGAGGTCCGCGATGCAGCAGCCGGTGATGTGGACGGAGTGCGAACCTGAGGCTAACCCGATTTTGTGTTTTACAGGATGGACAGGGAGCGCGCAGCATCTTACCGTGGCAGGGTGAACCAAGCTTTCCGTGCTCCCGGAGTCCAGCAGGCAGCCCGTCTCTTGGCCGTTGAGGTGGATCAGCGTCGTTGTTTTGGCGAGCGTGCGTGGCCGTGACTGGTCGAGTTGAATGGCCGCGAGTCGTGGAGAAGAACCATCGTCGTAGTCGTCGTCGGCCGAGTAGTTGCTGGCAGAACCTTGCGTGCCAGTCCAGGATGGTGGTGCCCGGGATCCGCACGTGGAGTCGGGGTCCCAAGATGGCGGCGCCCAGGACCCGCACGTGGAGTCGGCGCCCCACGATGGCGGCACCCAGGACCCGCATGTGGCGTCCGGGGCCCAAGATGGCGGTGCCCGCGGGGCCCTCGTGGTTGCTGGGGGCGGGGTTAGCGGTGCCGACGGGCCGATTGGAGTGGCTGAGAGCTGGGGCAGAGAGGCGCGCAGGCCAGGTGAAGGGGCCCGGGGGCGGCAAGGAAAGATTTGTGCGGTGCGCTGGAAGGGCCCGGAATGGCCCGGGGGAGAGGGGGAGGCGCGTAGGCCGGGCGCAGGGGCCCGGGGGCGGGGGGGGGGGGGGAGAGATTGGCGCGGAATACTGGAAGGGCCCGCAAGGGCCCGGAGGGGGGGATCCTCGGTCGCTGCGCGGTACAGCAGCGACCGATTTGGCCTGGCAGACCGTCGAAAAGTGGCCCTTCTTCCCGCAGCTCTTACAGAGGGCAGAGCGGGCCGGGCAGCGCAGGCGAGGTTGTTTAGCGAACCCACAGAAATAGCAGCGGGGCCCCGCGGACTTGTCGGGGCGTCCTGCAGCGCAGGCCTGAGGGGGGTCGGGAGCGGCGGATGGCGGTGAGGAAGCGTGCCAGCAGGCCCAGGGTGCTGCAGCGCGGCTGGGGACATAGGTGCGGGTGTTTAAATCGGCGACCTCCAGGGAGGTGGAGAGAGTCCGTGCCTCAGTTAGGCTGAGGTCGTCTTTCTCCAGCATCCGCTGGCGGATAGCGGCAGACTGCATCCCAGCCACGTAAGCATCTCTAATCAGAAGTTCCATGTGCTCCGTGGCTGAAACTTGGAGGCAGGAGCAATTCCTCCCCAGGACAGCGAGGGCCTGGTAAAAATCGTCTAATGACTCACCGAGGAGCTGTTGTCTGGTAGCCAGCAGATGTCGGGCGAATACTCTGTTTACTGGTTTAAGAAACTGTCCATTCAGCTTAAGCTTGGCCGCGTCGTAATCTTTTTCCTCCGCAATCATCGCGTAGGCCGCCATGCCCACGGTGGGGGGATGTTTGCGGATGCCAGGTATCCATCGAAACACGCCAGCGAATGTTTAAAGATTTCTGAAGCGTTCTGAGTTTGCGGGCTGATGCGGAGGCATTCGGGCTTGATCCGGGAACTCCATCTTCAGAAATCTAGCTTATTAAATTGATGAACCATCAATCAAACGCGAGACGAGTTGCTGTACAAAAGTTAGGCTTTAATAAGCTAGAAGTTAGCCCTGCGGTCGACTACAGTAAATGGATGACCGCCGGGCGTTCTTGGTATTTATACCTCACTCTGGAGGCGGAGTTAACTCAGCCTCTCGACCAATCGGGGAGCCGTCACATGACTGGTCTCAACCAATCGGTCGAGAGGCACATGACCGACCAGGGCCAATGGTAAGCCAGTGTTCTGCACGAATGGCAGACAGCTATGCAAATCATACTACCACACTAACTACAACATGCACTTCAACAATTTGCTAAGGTTCCGTCAGTAGCACCTTCCAAACTCACAGGGCGGGATTCTCCGACCCCCCGCCACGTCGGAGAACCCCGGGGGGCAGCGTGAATCCTGCCCCGCTGCTCCGACGCTGGCTGCCGTATTCTCCGGCGCTGGTTTTCGGGCAGGGGTGGGGTATACGCCACACCGGTCGGGGGCCGTTGGCAGCGCCCCCCCCCCCCCCCGGCAATTCTCCGGGCCCCCAATGGACCCAGCGGCCGTCATTTCCTGGCCAGTCCCGCCAGCGTGAAATGGTCCATCACGGCGGGACCTGGCTTGGAGGCCGGCTAGGTGAGTCCTCGGGGGAGGGGGGGCGTGGGGGGATCTGGCCCCGGGCGCCTGGCCCGCGATGGGGGCCCACCAATTTGCGGGTGGGCCTGTGCCATGGGGGCACTCCTTCCTTCTGTGCCGGCCTCTGTAGGGCTCCGCCATGGCCGGCGCGGAGAAGAAACCCCCTATTTGGAACTAGAAATATAGGTTACATATAGAATAGAATAGAATATAGAACATACAGTGCAGAAGGAGGCCATTCGGCCCATCGAGCCTGCACCGACCCACTTCAGCCCTCACTTCCACTCTATCCCCGTAACCCGATAACTCCTCCTAACCTTTTTGGTCACTAAGGGCAATTTATCATGGCCAATCCACCAGCCAGGGGCTGGTTTAGCTCACCAGGCTAAATCGCTGGCTTTTAAAGCAGACCAAGCAGGCCAGCAGCACGGTTCGATTCCCGTACCAGCCTCCCCGGACAGGCGCCGGAATGTGGCGACTAGGGGCTTTTCACAGTAACTTCATTGAAGCCTACTCGTGACAATAAGCGATTTTCATTTCATTCATTTCACCTGCACGTCGCACAGACAGTGACCCAGCGTGGAATGGAACTTGGGGCCCTGGCGTTGTGAAGCCACAGTGCTACCACTTGTGCTACCATGCTGCCCAACTATATTACCGTTCCTGCACATCGTCAAAATCCTGAAAATCCCTCCCTGACAGCATTATGGGTATACCTCCACCACATGGACTGCAGCAGTTCAAGAGGCAGCTCACCAACACATTCTTAAGGGCGGTTAGAGGTGGACAGTAGCCCCCCCTCCTTCCCCCCGCAACAGACCGGCAGCGACCACGTGGTGAGCGGCGAGACAACGAGGGGCTCGGGTCCGCACCACACAACTTCTCTCCCAAACCCTCCTGACCCAGTGCGAAGTAGGGGGGGAAAAGAGAAGAAGAAGGGGAGAAAAATAAAAGGAAATGTATAAAGAGACAAGGGAAGAGAGAAAGGAAGGAAGGGAGGAAGGTAACCAACCACAACTCCCCCCCCCCCACAACAAAAAAAAGGGAAACCCGAAGCCCGAGGCAGGTCCAGCGAGAGCAGAGGAGCGGGGGACGTGAGAACAACCCCAGGGTAAGGAACAGCAGTGGGGAAAGAAAGAGAGACAGACAGATGGCTGGAGGAAAGAAAAACACCAAGGTGTAGGGACAGCGAGACGCAAACAGCAGCAGCAGCAGCAGCGAGGGTAAGGCACATGAACGGTGGACGCGCAGGCAGGAGGCCCCACAAGACGAGACGGAGGTACAGGCGAGCCTTAACGGGAAAACAATGGCAGACCAAGCAGCGGAGCGTGAGCAGGACGCAGCAACCAGCACAAAGGAGGCGCTCTGGTCGGAGCTCCAAGCAATGATGAAGGAGACGACGTGCAAAATGCAGCAGATCATCGAAGGCCCGGAAAGGGAAGTGAAGGAGCAAAAAAAAGCGATTCTGGAGTTGGAGAGGGCTGCCTCAGACCAGAGTGACAGGGTGATTTCCCTAGAAGCTGAGGTGAAAAGGTTGGTAACGGCCCAAGGGAGCCTAAGAGGGAAAGTGGAAGACCAGGAAAATAGGTCCAGACGGCAGAACATTCAAATCGTGGGTCTGCCAGAGCGAATAGAGGGCAGAGACCCAACCGGCTACATCACCCAAATGATGGGCAAGCTAGTGCGAAAGGAGGTATTTCCAAATACATCGGAAATAGACAGGGCGCACAGGTCACTCTGACCCAAGCCCAAAGCCGGGGACCAGCCCAGAGCAATTATTGCGAAGCTGCATCGGTTCCAAGACCGGGAGAGAATCCTAAAGTGGGCCCAACAAATGAAACAGAGGCAAACCTGGCCAAAATAGGGCTGAATTCAACAAGGCGAAATCAGCACTGCACAAAAGCTAGGTAAAATTTGGGATGTTATTCCCGGCCAAACTCTGGGTAAACATTTGAAGGGAAAGAGCTGTATTTTAACAACCCAGCGACGGCTGATGAGTTCGTTAGAGTGCCCAAGCTGGGGGAGGAGCACACGCAATTGCAATGAAAGACATGGGGACGGAAAAGAAAGGGAAACCAGAACAAAGAGCGGAGGACAGACCGCAAACAAGGACAATGGACTCATGAACTGTGCACATGTGTGTTATGCCTTGCGCGGGACTGAGCTGTCTTGTCTCAGAGCTTGTCTCCTCCCTCAATGCAGTGGGAGGAATGTAGCGAGGGAAATGAGGGTGAGGAAAGCAATCAGGAGGACGAGACAAGGGCCAGTAGGAGAAAGGTTAAACAGGGACAGAACTGGGCGAATACTGGGAGGTGGGTCACCGTACTAGCGAGGAGGGCCAGCACGGGAGGGCAGGAAGGAAGGAGGGCTGCGATGGCCCTCTCAGGGGAGGGGGAGCGCCTGGCACAAGGAGGGGGGTGGGGGGGGGGGGGGGACAACGCAGGAGGGAGACAAAGGTACAGGGGCTAGGGGGTGGAAGACGAGTCTGGGGGAGAACGCAGAACAAAAGAGAAGCAAAGAGAAGGGTGAGATCATGAGGTAGTACAGACAAAGGCCTCAATGGGCATGGAGCAGGGCAAGGAACCAAGTGGGTGCCGCAAACAGCCACTAGAGAGGGCATCAGGGCATCGGGAGACCCCGGAGCGCATGGGCGCACCCGTGTGGCGTACACACAGCTGGTGGCCGCGTTGAGTGTCCCCTGGGCAAAGGGAAACCCCTGAGCGCTGGGGCCCGACCCCATGGTGAGAGCGGTGACCCAGGCCATTTTGGACGGCCCCCCTAACAAAGGGAAACCCCGGAGTGCAGGGGCGCATCCACCAGGTAGGTATGGGTGATCCCAAAGGACCGGGGGGTCAGAAACCCTCCACCAGAATTGTTGCCTGGAATGCAAGGGGACTCAACGGCCCAGTGAAAAGATCCAGAGTGTTCGCCCACCTGAGAAGCATAAAAGCCGACATAATCTACTTACCAGAGATGCACCTGAGGGAGAAGGGCCGACTACTGGTAAGGAAGGGCTGGGTGGGACAGACATACCATTCATGCTACGGGATGAGGGCTAGGGGGCGTAGCAATATTAATTAGCAAAAGGACAGGGTTTATGGGAACCAAGACAGTTACGGACCCAGGGGGAAGGTACGTCATGGTCAGCGGTGTCCTGGAAGGGGCACCGGTCGTACTGGTAAATGTGTACGTTCCCAACTGGGACGACTCAGAATTCATAAAGAAGACCATGGCGGAAATCCCCGACATTGACACACGCCGACTGATTATGGGGGGGGGGGGACTTTAACTGTATGCTGGACCCACTGACCGACCGATCAAACCCCAGAACGGGGAAAACGTCTGGCATGGCTAGGGAGCTAGGGGCCTTCATGGAATTTGCAGTGGGAAAACCGGCGTTTCCAGGGATCACGGGAATGGACTACTCCGCGATTGTTATCTCCGACCACGCTCCACATTATATGAAGGTGAAGCTGGAGACAGGCTGGGCCCAGCGCCCCACATGGAGGCTAGACACGGACCTCCTGGCAGACAAGGATATCTGCCGAAAAATATCGCAGGCCATAAGCGATTACATTTGTAACAACCAAAACCCTCCACATTTTGGGAGGCACTGAAGGCCGTGATCAGAGGAGAGATCATAGCCCAAGGCAAGTAGAGATAGGAAAGAGAGGGTGGCCAGGCAACAGCTAGTGGACTCCATTCTGGAAATTGATAGAAAGTACTCCGAGGCCCCGACCGTAGAGCTGCTGGCGGAGAGGAAAAAGCTGCAAATGAACTTTAACCTGCTATCCACTTGGAAAGCAGTGTACCAACTCCGCCGACATGGGGGACCTTCTATGAACACGGAGACAAGGCTGGCCGCCTATTAGCTCACTAGCTGAGAAAGCAGGCAACCACGAGGGAAATAGCTCAGGTTAAGGATAGTAAAGGCAGACTGGTAACAGAGCCAAAGGAGGTCAATCAGGCATTCGAGACCTTCTACCGGAGACTGTACACCTCCAAGCCCCCCGACGGGGATGTGGGAATATAATAGTTCCGAGACAGACTGGAACTACCAGTGGTGGGGGAAGACAGGCGGGGGAGCTGGAAGCATCAGTACACCTGGGAGAAATCATGGAGAGCATCAGCTCCATGCAGGTGGGGAAGGCACCGGGACCTGATGGGTTCCCGGCGGACTTCTCCAAAACAATTTGCACTAGTCCAGGCCCCACACCTGAGGGACATGTTTGCAGACTCACTGGCAACCCTGCCCCCCACACTAGTGCAGGCCACAATCTCACTGATACCCAAAAAAGATAAAGACCTGACGGAATGTGGATCATACAGACGCATTTCACAGCTGAACGTGGATGCGAAAATTCTCGCAAAGGTCGTGGCCAAAAGGCTGGAGGGCTGCGTACCAGAGGTGGTCGCAGAGGACCAAATGGGCTTTGTCAAGGAAAGGCAGCTCACAGCGAACATCAGGCGGCTGCTGAATGTGATAATGACCCCCCCCCCCGCCCCAGGGAGAGAGCACCTGAGGTGATTGTCTCCCTGGATGCAGAAAAGGCCTTTGACAGAGTCGAATGGAGCTACCTCCTCGAGGTACTGGAACGGTTTGGACGAGGAGCAGGATTCAACGCCTGGGTGAGACTTCTGTGCAACGCTCCCAAAGCGAGTGTCCGAACTAAAACCTCCAGCTCTGAATACTTCCAGCTACAGAGAGGAACAAGACAGGGCTGCCCCTTGAGCCCATTCTTGTTCGCGGTAGCGATCAAACCCCTGGCGATAGCCCTGCGAGGCACGAAAAGCTGGAAGGGAATCCGGAGAGGAGACAGAGACCACAGAGTTTCACTCTATGCAGATGTCCTGCTCCTCTATGTCTTGAAGCCACAGGAAGGACTTACGGCAATACTGCAAATACTGAAAGAGTTTGGAACCTTCTCAGGGTACAAACGTAACCTGAGCAAAAGCGACGCATTCCCAGGGAACCGAAAAGGGGGAGGGACAGAGCTGGAGAGGCTCCCATTTAAAACGGCCCAGAACAGATTCCGTTACCTGGGGATCCAAATAGTCAGAGACTGGACACAGATCCACAAGTGGAACCTGACCAGCCTGGTGGAGGAAGTTAGAAAAGACCTTCAACGGTGGGGCTCACTCCCTCTCTCCCTGACGAGGAGAGTGCAGATGATCAAGATGAACGTACTGCCAAGGTTCCTCTTCCTGTTTAGATCCATCCCGATCTTCATCCCCAAGGCCTTTTTCCAAAACATAGACAGGTTTTTGGCGTTTGTGTGGGGGTTCAAGAACCCGAGAATTCCCAAACCGACACTGCAAAGAGGGAAAGTCAGAGGGGGCCTGGCTCTACCGAACCTACAATACTACCACTGGGCAGCAACGGCAGAAAAAGTGAGGGGATGGGTACAAAAACCCGACACAGATTGGGTACAAATGGAGGAGGCATCCTGTAAAACCTTTCGAGGCCACAACGAGGACTAAGCCAGGGGAAAAAAAAGATGAAGAACCAAAGGACTGCACAACCCGGGGGGGCAGGGGGCAGGGGGAGAGAAAAATTGGGAAACCACAAGAGAAGACGAAGGGTGCTGAAACCAATGGGGAGGGGAGGAAGGGGGGATATCATAGACCGATCCAGAGGGCAGCAAAATGTACGTACAGCTAGTCAAATGAAAGACAAAACAAACCTCTATGTAAAATACAGCAAATTAGCGTGGGCAAGAAAACTGTAATGTATATAAGTAACAACTGTTTATAAATATGAGATAAACCAATAAAAAGTTTTTTATTTTTAAAAAGAGTTGGACAGTAAATGTTGGTCTTGCCTTCAACACTGACTTCCCACGAATGAAGAAAAAAAGCATCAAATAATACCAAGGGGCTGGGGGGGGAGGGGATCCACAAGATGAGAAGGCACCACGTGTAATAGATTATTCCTGAAAGTGAAGCTTGCATTAACGAGGGATTAAAAAGCTGGCTACAGAGCTCTGAAAACTGACTGCAGAATTGGAATGAGGAACTGACATGGAAAGAAAAAGGAAAACTCGTAATTAAAGGTCACTGGTGAAACAACACTAAATCGTGGATATATATTCTGAGCATGTGCAGTGTAAGCTCCAAGTGGTGGCTGTTCAATTTCAGGTCATATCCTCTAACCAGCAGTGGACCCCAATGGAGTCATTAACATTAGGAAGGAACAGAACACTAAAATTAAATCAAAGAGCAAGTAGGGAAGATAGAAATAGATATGATTGCCGTGCAAATTAAAATAAATTTTGCAGAAGGC
Organism: Scyliorhinus canicula; assembly: GCF_902713615.1. Classification (NCBI taxonomy): domain Eukaryota; kingdom Metazoa; phylum Chordata; class Chondrichthyes; order Carcharhiniformes; family Scyliorhinidae; genus Scyliorhinus; species Scyliorhinus canicula. Next base: position 76,596,366 of record NC_052155.1, read on the forward strand.
AAACATACAGGGCATAGAATTGGAAAGAAACTCAAGCAGTTACAAGGGTAAAGACAAAGATAATGGAACAAGGTTTTAAACTTTGCCAACCAAGTCAAGGGAAAAGACAGAGGTCAAGAAATTGCCTCACCTAGTGTCACGTAGAGAACCGATGGTGACCTTGTGTCACTCTCCATGTTTCCCCTGTTCCTCCAGCTACGTCCTGTACAGAGTTCGAATACTAGAAGGATTCTCCCCTAGGTGCCCCAATGAAAATGAAAATGAAAATCGCTTATTGTCACGAGTAGACTTCAATGAAGTTACTGTGAAAAGCCCCTAGTCGCCACATTCCGGCGCCTGTTCGGGGAGGCTGTTACGGGAATCGAACTGTGCTGCTGGCCTGCTTGGTCTGCTTTCAAAGCCAGCAATTTAGCCCAGTGTGCTAAACACTGTGGAAAGCTAGGAATGGACACTATCCTGACCTCACACAGTGTAACACCATGATTTTCAATTTGGTGAATGAATGTGTAGGAAATATCTGCGCTTCTCACTGTGCAAACAAGTGTTTAGATGCAAGATGGGTCCTGCACTCTTGTTACTTAAAAGGTTAGGCACCAACATGCAGGTGACATAAGCATTTAAAACTTCTTCTATTGCAGAGTATCTATAAGTTGTCTGAAGTGTTTTGGAGGTATTCAGGTGAGGTCCTGCATTTGCCATAGTGTTGCTGTATCCTCACATTGGACAAAGAGTATGTCACCAGACCCATCTACACAAAGGCTGCAGCAGCTATCAGCAGTGACCTTGCCTCAGGACACAACACAGAAGTGAAACAGAGCTGACAGAAAGGGCATACGCTGCACCATGCCCTCTGTCAACTTGGAACCAGAGTCCCCTATGCCCTTTGACGGTGACTGGAGTCAATGCATCTAGACTCTCGATGTGCATGTCCATCAGCAATTGCCGCAATTGCTGCTCTATCGAGGTGCTCAACTCAGTCCTCTGCAGCACTACTCACATGCTACCTCATTCTCTGGTGAACGGGCAGATAAGCCGTGTGTCATAATATACACACAGGTAGATGGTGCACAGACAGGCAGTGATTGACACACAGGATGACCAGCAGCCAATCACCAGACAGGACAGGACCACTATAAAGCCAGAGGGCACTATTTTTCCTGCGCTCTTGGGATCCAGCCTCTGAGACAGTCAGAGCCTGTGAGCAGCAACTAGAACACACACCATGTGGTAGTAAGATAGTCTGGTCAGGTTAACCTCAGGTCTCCAGTCAAGTCAGCATAGTGTCAACCCACAGTTAAAGTATGTATTATAGTTAAGAGTTCAATAAAATCGAGTTGCATTTCTTCAAGTGTTGGAAGCCTGTCTCTCTCACTACTATGGTAAACACAGTCCTCATACACCCAGCTTACCCAACACATCATGGTACCAGTGAGTCATGTTGGAGTTTGACGGACCTACCTTGAGATAGTCTGCCTTCGACCAGCGATCAGCCATCTGGTAACATGAACAGCGTCCGCCCTCCCTCGCAGCTCCGCATCACCGGCAACTTCGGTGCAAACTGGAAGGTTTTCAAGCAGAAGTTCCAGCTGTATCTTGAAGCCACCGACCTCGAAGCCGCATCAGATGCCAGGAAGATCGCTCTCTTCCTCTCTACAGCCGGGGACCACGCTATCCACATCTTTAACTCCCTCACCTTTGTTGAAGGCGAGGACAAGACAAAGTTTAAAACAGTCCTGCTGAAGTTCGACAGCCACTGTGATATCGAAGTCAACGAGAGCTTTGAACGCTATGTGTTCCAGCAGAGGCTTCAGGGTGAGGATGAACCTTTTCAGTCCTTCTTAACCCATCTCCGTATCCTCGCGCAATCCTGTAACTATGGCTCCACTTCCGACTCCATGATCCACGACCAGATCGTTTTCAGGGTCCACTCTGATCCTCTTCGCCAGCAGCTCCTTAAAGTAAAGCAGCTCACCCTCACCATCGCCATTGAGACCTGCGTCCTACATGAGCACGCTAACAACTGGTACTCCCATATCAAGGCGGCAGAGGCGGCGCGGCAAGGCCCCCACGATGCGGAACGGGTGGAGGCCGTAAAACAGCCTCAGGTCCTGAGTCTGGATGAGGGCGGCATTTTGCGCGCTTTTCCCGGGCTCCTGCGCATGCTCGCCACGATCAAGGGGACGGCGAGGCCGAGGACGAATTGCGCAGGTGCGCTCATCGTTCGACTGCACCGTGCATGCGCGGTGGGGCACGGAGCGTCCTGACGTCGGCGTCATGACGTGCAACAACTGTGGCTCCGCCCATTTAAAGCGGCAATGTCCTGTAAATCTCGACGCTGTCTCCAGTGTGGCAAGCTTGGCCACTACGCAGTCCTGTACAGATCTGCTCAACTGCCCAACACACGGCGTCCCAGCCGCAGGAACGTCCGGTCAGTACAGCAAACCATTGCAGACTCCGACTCCGACATGGTTCCAGATCCCGACACCGAGGGCCTCACGTCCCCATTCCCGGTGGGCATCATCACCAAGCATATGATGTTTTCAGCGAAGAGGGTGAAACAACTCCCAGTGATGAGCATTGATCCAGATGACGAGTGGTGTGCCACCCTTATGGTCAACAAGGCTCACATACGCTTCAGGCTGGACACCGGCGCTTCAGCTAACCTCATTTCAAAGTCTGACCTTGACACCATCTGCGTCAAGTCAAGCATTCTTCCACTGGCCTGCCAGCTCCTCGACTACAATGGCAATGCTATTGCTACCAGTGGCTCATGCCAGCTTGCGGTATCCCATCGTTCTTCAAAAGCAACACTGCGGTTTGAAATTGTTGGAACCAACAGAGCTTCCACTCGGTACTCAGGCCTGCAAAATCCTGAATCTTGTGCAGTGGGTTCACACCATGTCGTCCGCAGAGGCAACGGCCTCACCAGATGTCAACTTCCAATCCCAATTAGATGACATCAAAGCACAATAACACAGCATATTCGAAGGTATGGGCACACTCCCTTACTGATACAAGATACTGCTGAAACCGAATGCACCGCGTCGGGTGCCGGCACCCCTTCAGTGGCTCAAGCAGCAGCTGCAAGACCTCCAGGACCAGGGCATCATTTCTAAGGTCACGGAACCCACGGACTGGGTTAGTTTCATGGTTTGTGTCAAAATACCGTCAGGGGAACTTTGCATTTGTATCGACCCCAAAGATTTGAACCGTAACTTCATGAGGTAACATTACCCTATACCTAAACGAGAAGAGCTCACCAGCGAAATGGCTCACGCCAAGCTTTTTACGAACCTGGATGCCTCCAAGGGATTTTGGCAAATACAGTTGGATGCATCCAGTCGAAAGCTCTGCACATTTAACACCCCATTCGGTCGCTACTGTTACAACCGGATGGCCTTTGGCATCATCTCTGCCTCGGAGGTGTTCCACCGCATAATGGAGCAAATGATGGAGGGCATCGAGGGGGTGCGAGTGTATGTCGCTGATATCATTATCTGGTCCACGACTCCTCAGTAGCTCATCGATCGACTCAAGCGAGTGTTCCACAGGATCCACGAGCATGGCCTCCAACTCAATAGAGCCAAATGCTCGTTCGGTCAAGCAGAAATAAAGTTCCTTGGCAACCATATTTCGCAATTCGGTGTGCAGCCAGATGCAGACAAGGTGTCGGCGATCAACGCTATGAAGACCCTAGAGATCAAGAAGGCGATCCTCCGCTTCCCAGGGATGGTCAACTTCCTTGGGAAGTTTATCCCCAACCTTGCATCACACACCACAGCCCTCCGCCATCTCGTTAAAAAAACTATGGACTTCCAGTGGCTCCCCGCTCATGAGCAAGAGTGGCGTGAGCTCGGGACGAAACTCACCAAGGCCCCGGTACTGGTGTTTTTCGACCCCGCCAAGGAGACGAAGATCTCCACCGACGCAAGCCAGGCTGGCATTGGGGCAGTACTCCTCCAGCGGGACGAATCCTCCTCCTGGGCTCCAGTCACATATGCCTCGAGAGTCATGACACCTACTGAGCAACGATACGCTCAGATTGAAAAAGAATGCCTGGGCCTCCTCACAGGGATTGACAAATTCCATGATTACGTGTGTGGACTCCCCAAATTCACGGCCGAGACAGACCACAGGCCATTGGTTCACATCATCCAAAAAGACCTCAATGACATGACGCCACGGCTACAACGCATCCTCCTCAAACTCGGCCGCTACGATTTCGACCTGGTCTACACCCCGGGCAAGGAGCTCATTGTGGCCGACGCACTCTCTAGATCCATCACCACGCCGACTGTGAGCAGTCGGACTTTGTCAGATAGACGCTCAGGTGAAGTTTTGTGCATCCAACTTTCTAGCCACTGATGAAAGGGTCATACAAATTCGTCAGGAGACGGCCAGGGATCCTTTACTCCAGCGGGTCATGCGACATCTCACGGATGGTTGGCAAAAGGGGCGGTGCCCACAGTTCTATAATGTAAAAGACGATCTGGCGGTAGTGGACGGCATACTAATGAAGCTGGACAGGATATTAATCCCACAGAGCATGCGAGAGCTGGTCCTCAGCCAAATCCACAAGGGTCACCTGGGGGTGGAAAAGTGTCGCCGTCGGGCCCGAGAGGCAGTATATTGGCCAGGCATCAGTCAGGATATCGCCAACACGGTCCTCAATTGCCCAACGTGTCAAAGGTTCCAGACAGCTCAGTCTAAAGAGACTCTACAGCCGCATGAACTGGTGTCTTCCCAATGGTCCAAAGTTGGTATTGATCTCTTTCATGCAAAGGGCCGAGACTATGTCCTCCTCGTGGACTACTTTTCCAACTACCCCGAGGTGGTCAGACTGACTGACCTCACATCAGCAACAGTCATCAAGGCATGCAAGGAGACTTTTGCCCAGCACGGCATCCCACTCACAGTTATGACTGACAACGGCCTTTGCTTCTTCAGCCAGGAGTGGACAGATTTTGCCCAGCTGTACAATTTTAGGCACGTCACTTCAAGCCCCCACTACCCCCAGTCGAATGGGAAGGCTGAAAAGGGGATCCACATTGTTAAAAGACTGTTGTGCAAAGCTGCTGACTCGGGTTCGGACTTTAACCTGGCGCTGCTAACCTACAGGGCGACTCCTTTGTCCGCTGGCCTGTCCCAGCACAGCTGCTAATGAACCACACACTACGGACGACGGTGCCGGCTATCCACATCCTGGACCTTGACAAATTTCCGGTCCTGCAGAGGATGCAACAGTCTCGGGCCCAATCCAAGTTGGCGTACGACACCCACGCCACAGATCTCCCTGTTCTGGTACCTGCTGACTGAGTTTGTGTTCAGCTACCTGACAGTGGCTGGTCTGCCACGGCTGTGGTGGTTGAGCAAGTGGCCCCGAGATCGTTCCTATTTCGCATGCATGATGGCTCCTTTCTTCGACGTAATAGGCGGGCACTGCGGCTACTTCCATGTCCGCCACCTGAACGTGATGCCCCGCCTCGCATGCTGGTTCCTCAGGACGCGCCCTTCCACGAGGCCACCGATCTGCCAGTTCTTTTACCGATGTCTGCATTAGAGGCAGTTCCGCCCGTCCAATTGCAGGTGGCCCCTGACCCACCCTTGAGGCGGTCAACCAGAATTTGTCGCCACCACAGAGACTGAATTTATAGACTGAATTCTTTTGGACTGAATGTTGAATTACCTTGTGATCCGTTTACACATCTGTACATATTGTTTCTTCCTAATTTGTTATCTGCCTTCTGTCTGCACTAAACACCTTCCCATGTAAATACGTTAATATACTTTGTATATAGTCAGGCTCCTGTACACACACACTATTTATTGACCTACACACATTTTTTTTAAAGTAAAAAAAAAGCGGGGGGAGATGTCATAATATACACAAAGGTATATGATGGTGCATAGACAGGCAGTGATTGACACACAGGATGACCAGTGAACACACAGGACACAGCAGCCAATCACCAGACAGGACACGACCACTATAAAGCCAGAGGGCACTAGTTTTCCTGCTCTCTTGGGATCCAGCCTCTCAGACAGTCAGAGCCTGTGAGCAGCAACTAGAACACGCACTATGTGCTAGTAAGATAGTCTGGTCAGGTTAGCCTCAGGTCTCCAGTCAACTCAGCATAGTGTCAACCCACAGTTAAAGTATGTTTAATAGTTAAGAGTTCAACAAAATCGAGTTGCATGTCTTCAAGTGTTGGAAGGCTGTCTCTCTCACTGCTACAGTAAACGCAGTCCTCGCAGACACAGCTTACCCAACACATCACCATGCTTTACCCCTGTCCTGGCTGTAGCACATATATGTCTGAGAATCACCATGTGCTAATCTTAATTCTATCATAGCCTGCAGGGTGTGTACAGTGCCAGTATCTGGGCTGGGGGCTGAGGGTGTCAGATCAAGTGATGGGGCCTCTTCATCATTGTTGTGCTATTTTTCTTTTTCCTGTGCCTGGTGTCTTGTATCTGGGCAGGTGGCACTTCTTCGATGTCTGAAAGCAATAGCTCAGAAGAGATGGGATGGGAACCAACATATTCATGGTCATATTATCAACAGCTTGTTTATCATTGCCAGCTGGAAGGATTAAGGTGTGCTAGAAGTTGAGAAGGAGCATTAGGTATATTCCCGCCTAATGAATAGGCAGGAATATGCCATCAGCATCAATGATCTCAATGAAATCAGATGTCACGGACCCCATTGCACCTGGCCCTATGATACCGGGAACCATCCCTTCCACAAGATTCAATAGTTGCAGACATCCATGCCTGTTGTGCTCTGCTCCCTCACTGTGTGACACCTTGCCTTCACTCTGTGACTCTCTGTAACCATGCAATAATTTACTCTGCAGCAATATTTTTGTCAGCTTCCTGCTAAGGTACAACCTGTCTTTATGAAGAGCAGGGTGACTGTGCCATATAATTGGCAAGCCACCCTGCCCGTCTCTCAGCCCCATCTGCCCCTGTTGTGTTTCGAGGCCATAGGCAGCCAGGAGGAGCAGTCAGCAGTGCTGGGGCCCCTTGGACCAATGCTACAAATATGATACAAATAAGATACAATAATTGAACGTACCCATCTCATTCTGTATCAACATGGGAAGATCATGAACAACAACCCCAAGCCCCAAAACCATGGTTAGCCCAAAGCATTAAAAGCAAATACAGATTAAAGTGTATGTATTGTAATATCAGAATGTAGGAAATAAACTAAGAGAACGGCAGGTAATTATGATGTAGATCTAATAGCATAAACAAAAACTTAGCTGCAAACTCAAAATTAAAGGCACTCTATTATAATATTTTAGGAGTGCTAGACCAGGTAAGATAGCATGAGGAGGGACAATACTGAAGTACACAAAAAAAGAGTTCCAGACAGTCAGTATATTTAGAAATCAAAGACAAAAGTGCCATTGCTACGTGAGTGGGGTTGCATTACATACCTTCTAACTAGAGAAAAACGAAACAGCAAATCTGTGGACAGATTAGGGAGATGAGTTTGAATAACAAAATGTAGGAGATTTGAATTATCAATCATAAATTAGGACACTGAGGAAGTAAACTGAAAAAGATAATTAATTTCCTCACATGTATACTTGTTTCCTTCCTCAAGCACTGTGTTCATATTGCCAGCAAAGAGAGCAGCAATAGCAGATCTAGTGATGTCCACCTGATAATCAGGAGTTGTGACCAGTATATGTTACGTTCTAATGTCCAAATAGAAAGAAAAAAATTACTGAAATAGGGGCATTAGATTTTAATGAGGCAGACTTTGTAATGATGAGGAGTGAGCTAGCTGAGGGAAACTGGAAAGAGAAACTGGCACAACAGAACTGGAGACAATGCAATGTTTTGTAGAAAAGGAGATTGAAAAGATACAGAATAAATACTTAGTATTCACCGTCCTGAGGTCCATTTTTCCCTCCCTGTTTTCTTGATGGGCACCAAGAGCTGGCTGTGACTCAAGATGCCTCATCAACCTCTCCTTAGCTCTAAACACCTACTCAGGAACAAAGTGATGGGATGCAGGTCAGAATGCATACCCAGTATCCCAGCAATCAGCTATTGGTTTTGACCCTCCATGACAGACGGCAGTCTCTCAACTGAGAAAGCCACTCGTTCTGAAGAGGGGGGGGTCAAAACACTCATAGACTGGATGGGCTGCTCCACTTCCATGCCAGTGCGCACAACCCCTCTGGAACCTTCACCACACCTCCATGTACCTCGCACTGTACATTCAGCACCTACTGTCTGACAGAAGCCTGTCATCAGCCTGGGGCTTACCACATAGGTCTCCTCCAGCACTGGTCCATGTATCAAACTGCACTATCTCAGTCTCTAGCAGCTGGTCTGCTGCCTGGGATGTGCTCAAACCAACATGTATAACCCTTTCAGCTGAGTTGAACATACCCACCGAGGTGCTAATATTGTGTAAGGATATGATGGTGCAGCCTCTAATGCTGTGCTGCTTCTCCCTCTCTGAGCTTTTATTTAAATTATTCTCTCACAGGATGTGGGCATCATTGGCTCGGCCAGCATTTATTTTCCATCCCGAATTTCCCTTGAGAAGGTGTTAGTATGCTACCTTCCTGAACCGCTGCAGTCCATGTGTACTTCTATGATGCTGTTAGTAAGGGAGTTCCAGGATTTTGACCTTGTGACAGATATAATTTCAAGTCAGTGTGTGCTCAATGGTTTGATTGATTTGGGTTTGATGATGTTATTTTGGAACTTATCAGTGTAACTGTACTTGATTATCCCACCTGTGGGTAGAGCTAGAGACCTAAGTAACTGAGAAAGTTCTAGAAAAATCTGACGGCCTGAGCAGAGGCAATATATGTATAGAAGCTCCTCTAAGTCCTGAGATACTTGTAAGTATAGTAAATGAGCCTGCTGTCGATTTGGAATCTCTGCATTGCTCAAGATAAATCAAATATTTATTACTTATTAGTTATAAAGCAAACTAGTCAATACATAACAGTCAGGATGGTGTGTGGCTTGGGAGGGGTAGTGTTCCATGCTGCCCTGGTCCTTTCAAGTGAATGAGGTCATGGATTTGGAAAGTGATATTAAAGAAGGTTTGGTGAGTTGCTGCAGGCTTTCTTGTATATGGTACACACTGTTGCCACTGCGTGGGTGGTGGAAGGAGTAAAGGTTTAAGGTGATAGATGTGGTGCCAATCAAGTGGACTGCTTTGTTCTGATTGGTACCATGTTCTTGAATGTTGGTGGAGCCAGAGTCATTCAGGCAAGTAAAGCGTATTCCAGCACATTCCTGATTTGTATCTTGTGGATGGTAGACCGGCTTTGGGGAGTTGGGAGGTGCGTTACATGCTGCAAAATTCTCAGCCTTTGACCTACTCTTGTAACCACAGTAAAAGTGGTTCCTTCAGTACTGGTGCCTGCAACTGCAGAGGTTTCACCTGTGGGGTGAAAAGAAAATGAGGACTATGAAGGGCACGATCATTGTTCGAGCTAAACTCAGAGATACACACTTCCTACAAGCACACATGCTCACCGTGGAGAATGCTAACAAGTATGCTGTCCTCGGCCCCTTCAAACTCAGATACACATTCCTCCTCAAGTGATAAAAACTACCAAAGTCAAACCCATCAATGTATTTTCCCCGCACTCTCTCCCCCTCCCCCCCTCCCCCCACCCCCCAACTCAGCATAATATCTCCAGGAGAGACCCATGGGTTCTTAGAATCTTTGGAATCTCACCCTCTTGGGGCGCTTCTCCATCCTCCCCACTATCAATGGACATGAAGCTTTGATTGCTGACCATCTTCAAAACCACCTCTGCTATAGGAGTCAAATGGCCAGGTTTAACACTCCTTCACCAGTCCACACTCACGGCTGTTATGTGCCCTTATCTTCTGTAGAGACAAGGAGACATTTTCATGAATTTTCTGTGGAAAGAGCATACTGTTATTTGTGTATTCAACATATTACTTGTCAGCGACCACAACCTTGCGGCCACAACCTTGAATGATATTTGCAAACTAACAGGCCCTGGACTTTAAACCATCCTCAGAATCCTCCAATGCCACATAATGTGGCATGTTTGCTTCATTCCTCCCTCTGCACGTGGCCGAGTCACAAGGCAGTCTCACACTTGATACAAATCACACGCTCACACCCTCCCACATGGGTCCATCTACAAAATGATTGGTCATTCACCCTTACTGAATGGAAGAGATCATTCAGCCTCTTACAGCACTGCAGACAAGGCCTTTGGATGACCCCACAGTCGCTGAGCTCCTCTGTTACCTTTGTCCAGGCTTGTTTGATGTGGTGGGGAGATTTCCTCTAGCCATCACTTGGCATGAGGATCTCCCAGAGGTTATTCACAGTCTGGACGAAGACTTGCAGGGAGTCACTGTTGAAACATGGAGCTGTCCTTGATCTCAACCATTTCCACTTCTTCTGCCTCCATTTGGCCTGGCGGATGAAAAATGTGGTGAAGATTCAACGGTGAAATTGCTGGAAATGGGTGGCTTGAGTTCCCCACTCTATGGGGTGAAAAACAAAGTTAAAGGGTAGACTATTCCTCTTCTCTAAACACTTTCTTATTCATGAATGAGACAGCTGCGCTCAGGTTTTCTTTCCTCCTTGACATGAATCATGAATGAGACACTGATGGCACAATAGTCATCATAATGGAAAATCATGCTCTTATTATTGGTGTTCCAGTGCTTCAGTGGCACCTATGAGCATTGCCTTCTTCCTTCTCTTCTTTCAAACAACTTTTTTGATCACAAGCACATCTCTCGTCAGGTTGCCATCAACCCAATGCCTTTGAATTGCTGGCCATGATCACTCATCCTAGATGCTAATTCAGCAGAAGGTTATAATGGGGTTATTGCTGTAAATTTTACTATGACAAACAGATAGTTTGGGGCCAGGGAGGATTTCGAAATTTTAAAATCTCAAACTTAACTCCAAACCACCTTAAACCCACTCACTTGCAGTTTTAAGAAAGCAGGGTCAGTGGCCATTTAAATCAAGGGGTTTTCAAACTTTGGGTTTTGGGAGGGTCGCAGCGCCTGGTCACGGCATTCCTGATTGTGGGAGGAACGCCTAACTGCTGTGAACGACTTTTTAAAATGCTGATAGCAACAGGCCTTTGGGATTGCCGGCCATCCCGCACACGCATGCCGCACCAAGCAGTGCGTAGGCAGCGCCGGCCCTAGGGTTGCTGGCGCCCCGGGCAAGCTGAACTTCGGCGCCCTTCGGGGGGGGGCGGGGCCGGGGGGGGGGGGGGGGGCGGGGGGCTGGAGGCGGGGCCGGGGGGGGGGGGGGGCCGGGGGGGGCGGGGGGGGGGGGGGGGGGCCGAGGTGGGGGGGCGGGGCCGAGGGGTGGGGGGAGCCACCGCGCATGCGCTGGTTGGCACCGGCCCAACTGCGCATGCGCGGGACCCGAGTCTCTGGCGCCCCCTAGCACATGGCGCCCCGGGCGACTGCCCGAGTTGCCGGTGCCTTGGGCCGGCCCTGTGCGTAGGCCCGAAGCCCAGCCCTCCTGACGTCAATGCGCTGACCAGGGCCAGTTTTATTTAGTAATCGAGGGAGTCCTCCCACAGGAAGCGGTGGCAGAGTGTAGGTCACGCTGATGTCACTTGTTCTGGGTGCAAGAGAGATTCCTCCATTTCGTAGCTGCCAGCAGTACTGGTGTAAACACCTGGGACTCTGATGCATGAACGCACAACGCAGGAAGAAGAAGCTTAAAACAGGAAGAAAGCAGCATAAAAATAATTACTTGAGTTATGGGTTTATTAATTGTTTCACTGCAAATCAGGATTCAAAGTTCATGGGCTGGATTTTCCGATTCTGCGGCTATGTCCTCACGCTGGCATGGGAACGGTGGCGTTCTACGCCAGAAAAATTGGCATTAAACGGCCACCGATTCCCTGTTTTGCTAGGGGCTAGCATGCCAGCAGCGTAGAGCACCTGGCTCCAGCTGCTGATATGGCCTGGAGAATTGCCGGGACCTTGGCCACGCATGCACACAGTGGCGGCGTGCAGCGGCTGCGCCGTGCTACATGGTGGAGGCCGCTCGCGGACCTGACCCAAGAAATAGTGCCCCCCTTTGGCTGGCTCGCGTGCCATGGACCATCCCTCCCACAGTGCCCCCAGCTGCTAATAGAGTTCCTCCCCCCCCATCCACGGATCGGCCCTCCCCCAACTGCGATGGCACTGGACTGAGTCGGCAGCCACCACGCCGAGTTCCCGACGGATGAGATCACACATGACCGACGCTGTCGGGAACTCGCAATGTCCTGAGGCTGTCGATATGCCACTTTGGAGGGGGTGAAGCATCGCGAAAGCGGCGCCGCCCCTGATTTGGTTGGGAACTCTGATTCTCCGGCCCGATCGTCGAACGCGATTTTGGCTTCGGCGACCAGAGAATCCAGCCCCATCTGTTATATGCAGGAATGCAAATGAAAGTTTGAAACCCTCAAAACGTGAAAGACATTTGAAGATTAAACATGACGAGTTCGAGGACAAACCTCTCTATTTTTTTCAACCAATGGCGTGAGATCTTAAATTCTTATTGGAAGTCATTATCAGAAATGTAACATTGAATAACAAAGCAAGTGAGATCATGAAGACCAAACAGGCTCACCTGTCACATTGAAGGTAAGAGAAAATGGTGGGTCACAAAGGTCAACCGACGAAGGTCGCATAGTTCAGCCAGCATGATGGTCAGCCAGTGTGGGTCCCGAAGGATGGCTGGTTGGCAAAAATGGGTCCCAGGCAAAAATGTTTGGAAAACACTGGTTTAAATCGTGGCTCAAATCTTCCAATCAGTGTGAGAACCACTCTATCTGTTCAAACTTCCCAGGCAATTTCCATGGATTCAGCACCTCGGGATGTTCATGGGGTTCCAATGGGCAACTTGGGCCGGATGTCCAGTCTCTAACGTTCCTGAGGCCAGAAGATTTGACCCATTATGATGAGACTGCATGCCTCGTATTTAAACAAATTCCTAATTTTAACACCGGTCAGCCAGGTTTCCTGGGTGTAATTGCGTGGCCCCTTTAAGGGGCAATCCTTCACGGGCCACGTGACCCACCAGAAGGTGATGGGAATGGAGTATGCTACTCTGAGCCTATCAGGTGCCAGGGCGTGGACCCAGGGACTGTGGGTTCATCAGAGTAAGCCTGCGAGTCAAGAGAACTAGTCCCGTGTTGGAGCTGCTTTGAGCTGTATAGATAGGGGAGATTCACCGCCACCCACTGCTGGTAGCAGAGTTCCATATATGGCAGAGAAGCAGGAAGCAGTTCACAGAATCATAGAAATATTGAATTTACAGAGCAGAAGGAGCCTTTCCGGCCGATCGAGTCTACTCCAGCCCTTTGATAGAGCACCCTACTTAAACCCACTCCTCCACTCTATCCCCACAACCCAGTAACCCTACCTAACCTTTTTTGACACTAAGGGCAATTTAGCATGGCTAATCCACCTAATTTATACATCTTTAGACAGTGGGAAGAAGCCGGAGCACCCAGAGGAAACCCACGCAAGACATGGGGAGAACGTGCAGGCTCCACACAGAGAGTGCCCCAAGCCGGGATTCGAACCTGGGACCCTGGAGCTGGGAAGCAATGGTGCTAACCACTGTGCTACTGTGCCGCCCCAAAAGTTAACGGCTTTTAATGTGGTGAGGAGCAGTCTATCATAGCTAGGTGTTTATAAACATTGTGCTTAGGTGCAAATAAGAGTACTTGAGATACATTCAAGCATAAAGGGAAATTAAAATGAATAACCCAGACACCTGGCTATCTGGAAGCTACTTTTGAATTTCTTTTTAAAGTGAATAGAAGCCTTGCAGCTGGACCTCACAGTCAAGATCTGAGTCGATTACAAGATAATTGTAAACAGGGCTGCTAAAGTAGACAGATATCCTACTCCTCGTATAGAGGATCTCTATGCAAAATCGGAAAGAGGCCTCAAGTATATTAAATTGCATCTAGGTTATGTGTTCCAGCAGCTTGAGTTGCAGGAATAATCTAGAAAATTTGTCACCATAAACACACACATTATTGCAATATACGAGGTTGTCCTTCGGTATTTCATCTGCCTGCGCTATATTTTTGTGCACGATGGAGAGCCTTTTATGAGGGATCCCAAATGTTGCCATGTATCTGAATGATGTCTTAGTAGCCGGGGCAACACCCAAAGAGCATGGTGCCAACCTGGAAGAAGTCCTCACGAAGTTCAAAGAAGCTGGTCTGTGTCTAAAGTATGAGAAATGCCGATTAAGTCACATATCTAGGTTTGAAGTCGATAGAAAAGGCTTACACCTACTCAAGGACAAGGTAAAAGCAATAAAAGGGGTGACGGCACAAACGAACAAAACTGAGTAGAAGTCCTGTTTGGGGATTGTCAACTATTATGGCTGTTTTTTACCCAAATTATCTACAATTTGAGCACGCTGCACCAACTGTTGAAGAAAAACCAACTTTGGAAGCAGTAAGATTCCCAGAGAAAGTCCTTTAGCCAGGTGAAACATGCCCGACAATCATTGGCCTCAATTGTCCACTTGAACCCAGAAAAAAACATAATAGTGAAGTGTGATACATCGCCTTGTGTCATAGAGACGGTACTTTCCCATAAGATGGAAGATGGCATGGAGTGGCCTGTTTCCTTTGCTTCCCGGACCTTCTTGGATGTCGAATGGAAGTAGTCACAGATAGGTAAAATAAGTTTGGCAGTCACTTATGCCGTAAAAAAATTCTACCAGTTTATTTATGGCTGACACTTCAGCATCGTCTTGAACTATGAACCATTACTTGGACTTTCCTGCAAGGATAAACCCCTTCCACAGATCGCATCGGCCAGAGTACAAAGATGGACGTTGTTGTTGGCTGCGTATTCTCATACTTTTCAACACAGGCCAAATGTGCAGATCTCAAATGCTGATGCTTTAAGCCAGCTTCCACTTCCACAGACACTATTTGAGCACAGACACAAGAGATCGTCCTGACTCAGAATTTTCTAGTCACTCTGCACAATTCCTCTGCCCATAACAAAACATAGACTAACAGGAACCCGATTTTATCAAAGCTAAAAAGAATGGTTCTCACTGGCTGGCATTTTGATAAATGAGAGCAAATCAGGCCCTACTTGCAGTGGAAAATTACCTGTGTTGATGGGAATTCTTTTGTGTGGAAGCAGGGTGATAGTGCCACCCCTGGAACAACAACCATGCCTCCAGGAATTGCACAGCAAGTATCCTGGCCAAACCAAGTTGAAGATGTTGGCGAGGAGCTATATTTGGTGACCAGGGGTGGACAAAGAGATAGAGAGTATAGTTTGTCAGTGTGAGCACTATCAGACACAGAAGAACCTTTCACCCGAAGCTAAACTACACCCTTGGGAGTGGCCGGGCTGCCTTGGATAAGGCTCCACATGGATTTTTCTGTTTCTTCTATGGAAATTCTGTTTTTATTTGTTGGATGTCCAACTCATGCGTCCAACGAGTGTGACAGTCACGGTCGACAAGCTGCGAAGGTTTTCGCAATACACGGCATACCAGAGATGATCATTTCAATTAATGGTACCTTTCACGGCCGAGGAGTTTCAACCCTTTATCAAGTCGAATGGGATCCAGCATGCACACATGGACACCCCGCTTCAAATGGGTTGGCAGAACGAGCAGTTCAAACATTTTTCTCTTTCAAAGTACTTTCATTCAGGACATTTTCATTTTGTACAGAAAACACAGGACTCAATCAAACATTATACAATTTCATTATAAACACCCCACCTTCCATTCCCCCCCCCCCCCCCCAGATGCCCTGCCCACATCCCACTGACGATTGCCAACAATTGAGATCAGTAAATTCATTGCAGTGTTAATGTAAACCTACTCGTGACAATAAAGATTAACAATTATTAATTATTAGAAGATGAACAGCCTCCACTCGAGAACTCCTCCTCTGCACCACTAATGGTAAACTTTATCTCCTCCAAATGTAAAAATTCAGACAGATCACCCACCAACACCGTTGCCCTTGGCGGCTCCGGAGGCCGCCACCCTAACAAAATCCTCCTCCAGGCTATCTGGGAGGCAAAGGCCAACACTTCAGCCACCCCCCCCCCCCCCCCCCCCCCGGCCCCCAACATTTACGGAGTGTGGAGACTAGGAGAGTTTCACAGTAACTTCATTGCAGCGTTAATGTAAGCCTACTTGTGACAATAATAAAGATTATTATTTATTTGCCCAATCTCCCTCGAAGCTGCCTGCCATCTCAACGACCTGCTGGCCTTCTCCCCATGTTCATAAAATGCTCCTCCCATACCGACATAACTGGCCAACTGCCTTCTCGTCAACAACAGTTGAAACTCCGTCTGCAATTTGTTCCTCTTCTTCAACAACTCCTCCTCCAGCCAGGGTGGCTGAATACTGCCAATCCACTGCCAGAATAACCTCCACCAACCTGTCTCTTTCCATCCTCCCGACCTTCTCCCCATGTGCCTTAATCATGATTAGCTCCCCCCTGATTTCCACCTTCAATGCCACCCAGAACGTGAAGAGAGAGACCTCCTTGTTCTTATTGAGTTCAACCTACATACCTATAGCCACCCCAATCCTCTCACATGCTCCCTTATCCACCAGCAGTGCCACATCTAAGCCCTACGATGGCCGTTGGTGCCCCCCTTCTCCATGCATGGATCCACAAAGTGCGGTGCGTGGTCCAATATGACAATCGTTGAGTATTCCAATCCTACTATCCCTGGAAGCAGTGCCTACGGAAGTACACTTGGTGTACATGCAAGAAGAATGAAAACTCCTTCACCCTTGGGTGCCCAAACTTCCATGGATTCACACTCCTCATCCCCTCTATGAGCCCAAGCAACTCCTTCACCACCCCAACACCTTCAGGGATTTGGGGCACAACCATCCAGGCGAGGGTCAAGCACACAATTAAAATCCCCTCCCATAATCAACCGATGTATATCCAAATCCAGAACCCTCGCCAATACCTTCTTGATAAATTCCACATCATCCCAGTTGGGAGTGTACACATTCACTAATATCACAGACACCCCTGCAACCTTCCACTCGCCATCATGTATCTTTCCCCTGGATCCCCCAATATGTCTCTTGTCACAAAAGCCACCCACTTATTAGAAGCACCGCGGCCCTCCCTTGTCTTCGTATCCAACCCCGAACAGAACACTTCTCCCACATCACCTTTCCTCAACCTCATTTGTCCTCATTCTCAGTTGAATTTCTGGTAGAGAGACCATGAGCTGGATTCTCCGGTCGCTGACACCGAATCGAATTCAGCAAACGCCCTGAGAATCACATTTCCCGACCGAATCGGGGGCAGCGCTGGTTTCACGAAACTCCGCCCCCTCCAAAGCGGCGTACTCGCAGAGTATGCCACCCGCCGTATCGACGGCCCCAGGTCTTTGCCTAAGGCCCCCCCCCCCAATGCTCTACCTCCGACTGGCCGAGTTCCCGACGGCGCAGGACACATGTGGTCTTACCCGTCGGAAACTCGGCAAGGCGGCTGCGGACTCAGTCTAGCGCCGCCACAGTTGGGGGAGAGCCGATCCACAGGTAGGGGGAAATTATTCGGGACTGCGGACACTGTGCTGGGGCGGTACGGGGCGCGCGAGCCGGCCGAAGGGGGGAACTATTTCGCGGGCCAGGTCTGCGAGCAGCCTCCACCATGAAGCACGGAGCGGCCATTGCAAACCGCCACCATGCTCATACGCGGCCACGGACCCGGCAATTCTCCGTGGCGTGTCGGCAGCTAGAGCCGGGTGCTCTACACTGCCGTCCTGCTAGCCCCAGCAACACGGGGAATTGGTGCGCCAGACGCCAGCGTTCCCGTGCCGGCGTGGGGACATAGCTCCAAATTGGAGAATCCAGCACCATATCTGCCTTCAAACCTTTTAAATGGGTGAACAGCTGAGACCCTTTCACCGGCCCATTCATTTCCCTCACATTCCATGAGACCAGTCTGTCAGGGGCTACAAACCCCCCCCCCCCCCCGCCCCCCCCCCCCCACCCCCCTCCCACCCACTCACCCTGATCATCCTTACCTTAATCCTAATGCACTCCTCGAGGCTCCTACCTTGTCCACTTCCCGGGTCCACCCAAGGTGGCCACCACCACCCTCCTTCATCCAATGACTCCATAAAGAAACGTACGCCTCCCCCCCGCTCCCTTCTCCCATCCCAAACAAATCCCACTGCCCCGACTCGCTATCCCAACCCAAATCAAAAACAAAGAAATGAACCCCCCTTCCTCCCACAAATAGCCAGTTGCGATTCCCCCCCCCCACTTCACTTCCGTTAACCAGCATTCCTGCTCGCAGTGTGACTCCCCCACTGCCCAACCCACCTTTAATCCTGTCCATCAAGCTCCTTCATCCTCACGTCTCCTCCCCCCACACTTCCCACCGTACCCAACAAATGTTTTAATGCACCCACTGCCTGTAACTCACATGCGGGGTGGCAGATATTACAAAACTGTAGGGCAGTCCGAATTGGTTCTGCCGCTCTTGCCAAGTCCTCAGTGACTGCCTGCCTTGTGAATTCAGCCGATAGGAACTCGACCAACTTGTCTGTCAACCACTTAGCAGGTAACCACACCACAGGTCCCTCCACCATCTTTTCTCCTCCTGTGCCACACGTGTCCTCCAGGTTCGAAGAATGACCCTTGCTCGACACACTCCTCACCTGGTAACTCTTCAACATTGCCCACCGGAGGAGAAGTTCTAGTTCTTCTATTTCACCACTTTTCCACCTGCACCCTGTAAAATGGGGCAAGAAGGACCAAAAAAACAGTCCTTAGGCAAGAGCAAACTTATATGCGACCACTCACTCCATGGCTACCACCGGAAGTCAATTCAGTCCAAACCTTTAAAATCTCAAAGAGGGGGCAGCATGGTGGCGCAGTGGTTTGCACTGCTATCTCACAGCACCGAGGTCCCGGCTCCGATCCCGACTCTGCGATACTGTTTGTGTGGAGTTTGCACATTCTCCCCATGTTTGCGTGGGTTTCATCCCCACAGCCCAAAGATGTGCAGGATGGGTGAATTGGCAACGCTAAATTTCCCCTTAATTTGAAAAAAATGAATTGGGTATTCTAAATTTATTTTTTTAAAACTCTCAATAAGGAAACAGTCCAACCGACCGCTGTTGCTTCGTTTAGCAGATTTTTTAGTCCAGTACAACATGACCCTACATGACACCACTGGGGTTATTCCAGCCGAATTGTTGATGGGTATACACCTGAGGACCCGCTTTGACCTTGGTTTTTCTAAAATTGTCAGGGAGGATGGAGGCTAAGCAAGCCTCACAGAAGAAGTACCATGACTCAGCCAAGGAAGGCAGGTCGTTTCAAGCGGAGGATTTAGTTTCCGTCCAAAATCTCAGAGGGGGACCAACTTGGGTGCCCGGGAAGATTATTGCAAGGACCGGCCCAGTGTTTTATGTCATCAACCTGCAGGGTCACAAAGTGAGGAAGCATATAGATCACATCAGAAGGCGGAAAGATGCGGCCAACCCAACTGGGCCTTTAGAGCCAGTAGTAGCTCCCAGTGTAGCAGCTCCAGAGCCGGTGGTGATAGAACTAGGGACTGGGATTCTCCGAGCCAGCGGCAGGTCGGAAAATCGGCAGTCACGCCGGAAATTCCCACCACGCTGGTCCGATTCTCCAGCGACCGGCGAATTGGCGGCAATCGCATGCGCGCAGGCGACGCGACACCGGTCGGGGGTCGTTGAAAACACGAACACAGCCATTTACTACTGACCTGCTCCTGCAGAGAGTTATTTTTTATTTGTTCATGGGATGTGGGCATCACTGGCTGGGCCAACATTTATTGCCCATCATTGAGGTAATTTAAGAGTCAACCACATTGCTGTGGATCTGGAGTCACTTGACCAGGTAAGGATGACAGATTTCCTTCCCTAAAGGACATTAGTGAACCAGATGGGTTTTTATGACAACCGACAATGGTTTCATGGTCATCATTAGACTTCTAATTCCAGATTTTTATTGAATTCAAATTTCACCTGCCGTAGTGGGATTCGAACCCGAGTCTCCAGAGCATTATGGTGTGTCTCTGGATTATTAGTCCAGAGACAAACAACTGCGCCACTGCCTCCCGTTTCCCACCCACAGGGAATTAAGTCTGCACATCAAGCTGGCTTCAGGGCAGGGAGCTGTGGGCAGAAAAGAAGCACACCCGGAGTCAAAATTCTATTCGTGAAGAAAAGAAGTTCCCCACCACACTCACAAATCAGCACCAGTCAATATTGGGGCGCCATATCCATCTTCCCTAGTGTAAAGTGTCATGTGTTCATTTGCTCCGATTGTATGAGATACTTGATTGTCCTGTGAAGTATATTTGTTCTCTTGTATTGATATTTAATTTCAGTAATGCTGTTTCTTTTCCACTTTTATGCTTTGATCTCTGTTTACTCATTAATATCAATTGTCTTTCTGGGAATAGTGACCCATGCATTTTTAGCAGACATCTGGTGAAAACCTGGATATTGTTGTTTACTCTGCAATATCGTTATGAGAATTTGATATAAATCCCTATTATCTTGGCAAGAGGGATAAATCACAAATTATTATTGGCATTGTTAAAGTAGCAAAGGAATTTGATTTTTTTAAAAGGTGTTCACTTGTTGACCGATAATATTGCACAGTGCGATTTGTAATATAAAAATGGAATTTCCCTGAAGTTTTGAGTTTTGTCTGAGCTGTTGTTTGATGTTTGACTACATTAAATCACTATCATTTGTACAGGACTACTTGCTGCCTATTAAAGCAAGAAGTTTGAATGAATGTGCTGCCCACAGAAGTTTCAAACCTGGTGAAGTTGTATTTGCAATTTGTCCAGTGTGCTATAACAATAAAATCTTCTTCACATCTGAAGTTTCAAACCAGCATCAATTATTGTCCATTGCTGAATTACAAAGTTGTAAAATTACAAGATATTCGTACTTAGCTCAGGATGACTTAGAATTTTGCATTGGAATGCCAACACCCTGGGAACATAAGTGTTCCTATGTGAACTACCCTTGCTATGATAATGGGAATTGCAAATATGATATGGGAAATTGAGTGCAGCCTGGGAGAACTCACTGGTAAATAGCATAAAGGGCGCGATTCTCCAGCCTTGGTACCCTCTCGCTCAAGCGAAACAAGGCCGGTGAATAGAGGGAGAGGCCAAAAACGAGAACCTCATCAGGCAGCAAACAATTTGCGATGCAACTGGCCCATTCCCGTAGGCAAAATCGGCATCTCACCATAATGTGGTGAGAAACCAATTATCAACACTTAAGCCCCATTTCCATACAATTAATGAGAGCCACCACATATCCAACAGCTTCCCATCATTCAGCGGCCTCCCCACTAAGTGGTCACGCTGGCGCCGATTAGTACTCCTTTTGAAAAACGTGGATCTGGTGGAAGGGCTTCTATGGGGAGCCGAGGAGGTGAGTAGCCATCTTTAGTCACAGACAAAGTGTTTGGGGGCGCTGGGATTGCCGCCCATGTGCTCCGCGGTGGTGGGGGACCCTCAGCTGGGGGTGGGGGACCCACGACAGGGGTGGGATACCATAGGAGGGTGGGAGGGAAGTGCTGGGGGTGCAACCAGGGAGCAACTGCATGCAGCACCACCATGCCAACCCCTGGATCTTATTTACCCCTTTCAGGGTCAACCCTTGTCCCTGCGCGCATGCCCCACCAACCACCACTGACCGTGCCGCTGAAGGCTATTTCTAATAGGGAATTGGCAATCATGGCTAAGTGAGCACTTCACATGTCCCAAATGGATTCCCATGGGTGGACGGACCATGTAGCATGCGGGAGTCGTTGGTGATGTGTTGGGTATGCTGGGTCTGTGATGACTGCGTTTACCAGAGCAGTGAGAGAGACAGGCTACCAACACTTGTAGAAGTACAACTCTATTTTACTTAACTATGAGCTGTTAAACATTCTTGCACTGTGGGTCGACACTATGTTAGGTTGACTGAAAACCTATGGCTAATCTGACCAGACTATACTGCTAGCACATGGTAGATGTTCATGCTACTGATTACGGGCTCTGGCTGGTTAAGTCCGATGGTTCCTCACCTCTGCGCATTCGCCAGCCTCCGCTTGGGTGGTCGATCTGTCCTCGGCCATCCCAGTCACCTCCAGGGCCCGCTCCTCGAAGGAGGTGAGGATTCTTAAGTCCGGCACCCCTCCACCAGTCTGGACCCTTTCTCAACAATTATGGTAGAGTGTTTCCTGAGGAGACACAGAGGGGGCATTGTTAGCCACATGCATGGTTCACAGTGGTGGGACGAAGTGTGCGAAAGGAGGGTTGGGGGGTTGAAGGGGGGGGGTGGAGGTAGGGTTGGGGTTGTGTGGAAAGTTGAGTGTGAATGCTCCTTTGGGGGGAAGTGAGGGGGCATTGGTGTTAACTCACTGCTGCTGCCCAGTGTAGGTCGTTGACCTTTTTATGACACTGGAGGTCAGTTCTCCTGGTCACATTCCCCGAGCTCACAGCTGTCGCCACATCATCCCAAACAATACTGACTGACCAATGGGCCACGCTCTAGGATCCCCAGGGGAACACAACATCCTTGCTGACCTCCACTGCATCTAGGAGCCTCCCTAGGTCAGCGTCCCCGAATCTCGGCAGTAGTCTCCTTGGCGTCATTGTTGCAAGTTGGCTGGGGTTGGCTGAGCAAGTGCAGCTTAAGTGCTGCTCAACCTTGTTAACGGGGAGCTGGCGAGTCTGGTGCCGTTGAATCGGCTATCATTTTATTAATAATAATAATAATCTTTATTGTCACAAATAGGCTTACATTAACGCTGCAATGAAGTTACTGTGAAAAGCCCCGAGTCGCCACACTCCGGCACCTGTTCAAGTACACAAAGGGAGAATTCAGAGTATCCAATTCACCTAACAGCATGTTATTTTTTTTTTACATAGTATTTACAGTGCAGAAGGAGGCCATTTGGCCCATCGAGTCTGCACCGGCTCTTGGAAAGAGCACCCTACCCAAGGTTAACACCTCCACCCTATCCCCATAACCCAGTAACCCCACCCAACACTAAGGGAAATTTTGGACACTAAGGGCAATTTATCATGGCCAATCCACCTAACCTGCACATCTTTGGACTGTGGGAGGAAACCGGAGCACCCGGAGGAAACCCACGCACACACGGGGAGGATGTGCAGACTCCACACAGACAGTGACCCAAGCCGGAATCGAACCTGGGACCCTGGAGCTGTGAAGCGATTGTGCTATCCACAATGCTACCGTGCTGCAATCTCAGGATTGAGGGAGGAAACCCGAGCACCCGGAGGAAACCCATGCAGATACGGGGAGAACATGCAGACTCCGCACAGACAGTGACCCAAGCTGAGAATCAAACCTGGACCCTGGCACTGTGAAGCAACAATGCTACCCACTGTGCTACCATGTTGTCCAAGCAGCAAGAAGCCCATGAGGTCTCACAATTAATGTTGAATAGCATTGCAGGCCTTGCTGGGCCGAGCGCCGGGAAGGTCGCGGCAATTCCCTCTCACTACTACGCTTAGAAATCGTTCTGGAGAATTGTGCCAAAGTCTTCAAAGATAACTATAACAGTGATATTTTAGAGTTCTTGTGAGCACTTGTGAACAGCCTGTCTGCATAATCTTTTTTGAAAGTATCACCCACTTACAAATGCATAACTACATCTTACCTTTCCCCCTCAGTAGTAGCAAATACAAAAATATATTGGGCGCAATTCTCCGCACTCACGACGGTGCGGAGAATCGCGTGGCTCGTAAAATTTTACGCCCACGCTAGTCCGACGCCCTCCCGCTATTCTCCCCTCCCCCCACGCCCGACTCCCGATACGAATCGCTGCCGCCGTTTTTTTACGGCCAGCAGCAATTCTCAGCTGTCTGATGGGCCGAGTTCCCAGCCCTTTACGGCTGTTTTTACGAACGGCAAACACACCTGGTCTGGCCGTTCGTAAAAACGGCCGTAAAGTCCCGATTTTTAAAACCATGGCACCGATTGGCATGGCAGTACCACGGACATGCCAAGGGTGCCATGGGCCCGCGATCGGTGGGCACCGATCGCGGGCAGCGGGTCCGATGCCCGCGCACTCTTTGTCCCTCCGCCGCCCCGCTGTATCACTTCGCGGGGCGGCTGAGGGGCATCCCGGCCCGCGCATGCGCGGGTTTCGCGCAAATGCGCGATGACGTCATCCGCGCATGCGCGGGTTGGAGTCTTCCAATCCGCGCATGCGCGGCTGACGTCATATGACGCGTCAGCCGGCGCAAACTCTGGCAAGCGGGCTTAACGAAATTCGTTAAGCCCGCGATGCCGGAGTTTACGGCGGCGGCATGCTAGCCCCGACCGGGGACCAGAATCGGTTCCCGGTCGGGGAGGGGGGGGCTGGCGTCAAACCCGCCCGGATTTGACGCCAGCCTTACGATTTCTCCCCCTCTGGGAGAATCGCGCCCATATTGTATGGATCTGAATTATTCATATTATCCACATGTTGGTAACCAGTAAGCCTCAAACTATTTACTTGATTAGCATATTGGGAAACATTAGCATTGACAAATGCAAAAGCAAGAAGACAAAAACAAGCTTAAAGCATGCTTCATACATAGGCCCCAAAAGTTATGGGAAGGTCGGAGGGGAACAGGCGAGTGTGTCTGTAGCCAGGTAACCCAGAAATGCTAGGAACACAGATGTCTTGACAAATTTAACATCTATTCTTCATTCGAATTTATTTTCCTCCTTTACCTGCCCAGCAACCAGGCAGATTGAAGAATAATTGGTTGCCAGGCAGGAAAACCTGCAGTAGAAGATCGGGGAAGTTCAGGAGTTGGTGGTGAGGTTCAGCATGCTGCAACAAGGAGGGGGTCAGAAGGTCACTCCTGGGAGAAGCTGCAAGAAGAAGATATCATCGTGGTGGGAGAGGGCCTGGAAGGAAGATGTCAGGGAAGGATGAGGGAGGCAGAGGTTGCAGCAATGCAGCAAGGAAGAAGCTGGGGGAAAGCATGTCTCTTCCTTCTGATCCACAACCTGTCCGAGAACTGCGGCTCAAGCACCAACCTTCCTTCACCTGCCAGGTTTCCCAACCATCAGAAACTTTGCCCAGAGCCAATAAATGTAAACAGCTCCAAGTAATTGAAGCATGGAAGTTCATTTAAAATTAGAATTGCTACAGTTTCTCTCCTGAACAAGCTACCCAGCCTCCCCAAAGCCAGCCACAGTAAAACCAGAACGAGACAAACCCCTGGAGCTTGGGTTGAATTTCATATTGTTACAAATGTTAAAATTAGCCCTCAAATCTTTGTATAGAATCTTATTACGTACTTGGAGCATTTTCAAAGCACTTTTCAAATGATAGATCTGTTCTGAAGTAAGCTAGTATTTCTAAGTGATCAAACACACAACCAAACTGCACACAGCAAGATCGCACCAACAGAAAATGATTGGCCAGATCATCTTGTTTTAGATGGTGGTTGACATTGGGATATTAGCCAAGGTGTTGGATCACATGTTCTCTCATTGCACCCCTTACTGTTCTGTGGGATCTTTCACATTCACCCGAGAAAGTAGATGGGGCCTCAGATTAAAGTGTCATCCAGAAATCGGCACATCTCACATTGCAGCACTCCCTCAAGTGTCAACCTAGGTTATATGTTACAGACTCTCAGCGGTTGTGGCAAGGCCTAAACAACATAGCGGGCTACAAAGCGAAGCCGAGCAGCATCTCCGGCAGCAGCGCACCCCTCCTCGATGCATTCTACGCTTGGTTCGAGCAGGAAACCATCAATCCGCTGTTGAATGCCTCAGCAACCCCGTCCACACCCATGCCCACCTTCCAAAGTCAGGTCGGCCTTCCTGAAAGTAAGCTCTCGGAAGGTGGCGGGTCCTGGTTGTACACTCAGAGCCTGCGCGGACCATCAGGCAGATGAGGTCGCGGACATCTTGAACCTGTCCCTGCTCAGTTCCGAGGTCTGCACCTGCTTCAAGAAGACCACCATCATACCAGTGCCAAAGAAAAACCAGGCAATGTTCCTCAATGACTACCTGACATCAATCGTAATGAAATGCTTCGAGAGGTTGGTCATGATGCACATCAACTCCATACTCCCAGGATGCCTAGATCCATTGCAATTCGCATACCACCGCAACCGGTCCACAGCAGACGCCATTTCCCTGGCCCTACATTCATCCTTGCAGCATCTCTATATCAGTCCCTATATCCCTATATCAGTCTCCTATTTAGTGACTACAGCTCCGCCTTCAACACCAAAATCCCAGCCAAGCTCATATCAAAGCTCCAAAACCGAGGACTTGACCCCTCACTCTGAAACTGGATTCTCGACTTTCTGACCCACAGACCACAATCAGTAAGAATAAACAACACCTCCTCCACGATAGTCCTCAATACCGGGGCCCCGCAAGGCTGTGTACTTAGCTCCTACTATACTCCCTATACACACACAACAGCGTGGCAAAATTTGGTTCCAACTCCATCTGCAGGTTTGCTGACGACACGACCATAAAGGGGCTGTTTTAGAAAGAGGCTGGTTTAGCACAGTGGGCTAAACAGCTGGCTTGTAATACAAAACAATGCCAGCAGGGCGGGTTCAATTCCCGGACCGGCCTCCCAGAACAGGCACCGGAATGTGGTGACGAGGGGCTTTTCACAATAACTTCATTTGAAGCCTACTTGTGACAATAAGCAATTATTATTATTAGTGGGTCGGATCGCGAACAATGACGAGTCAGAATACAGTAGGGAGATAGAGAACTTAGTGAAGTGGTGTAACGACAACAATCTCTCCCTCAATGCCAGTAAAACTAAAGAGCTGGTCATTGACGTCAGGAAGCAAAGTATTGTATACACCCCTGTCAGCA
This sequence comes from Scyliorhinus canicula, assembly GCF_902713615.1. Lineage (NCBI taxonomy): Eukaryota > Metazoa > Chordata > Chondrichthyes > Carcharhiniformes > Scyliorhinidae > Scyliorhinus > Scyliorhinus canicula. The sequence continues at coordinate 76,623,276 of NC_052155.1, forward strand.
TCAACGGGGCCAAAGTGGAGATGGTTAACAACTTCAAATTCCTAGGTGTGCACATTACCAAAAATCTGTCCTGGCCCACCCATGTTGACGCTACCACCAAGAAAGCACAACAGCACCTTTACTTCCTCAGGAAACTAAGGAAATTCGGCAGGTCCACACTGATTCTTACCAACCTTTACAGATGCACCATAGAAAGCATCCTATCAGGCTGCATCACAGCCTGGTATGGCAACTGCTCAGCCCAAGACTGCAAGAATCTTCAGTGAGTTGTGAACACAGCCCAGTCCATCACACAAACCCACCTCCCATCCATTAACTCCATCTACACCTCCCACTGCCTGGGGAAAGCGGGCAGCATAATCAAAGACCCCTCCCACCCGGCTGACTCACTCTTCTAACTTCTTCCATCGGGCAGGAGATACAAAAGTCTTAGAACACGCACGAACAAACTCAAAAACAGCTTCTTCCCCACTTATACCAGACTCCTAAACGGCCCTCTTATGGATTGACCTGATTAATACCACACTCCTGTCGACTTCACCTGATGCCGCTGCCTACGCATTTACATCGTGCACCTTGTGTTGCCCTATTATGTATTTTCTTTTCTTTTCATGTACTAAATGATCTGTTTGAGCTGTCGCAGAAAAATACTTTTCACTGTACCTCGGTACACGTGACAATAAACAAATCCAAATCCAAAATGTTCAAATCTAAAGTGGAACTTGAACATTTAAAGATAAGAGTATTACCAACTGTAACAATAAAAGTAAATAAAATGAATGCCAAAGTTTGCTGCTCCTAATTTAAAAACAAATTGCCCACAAATCAAGGTTGATAGATGATGACTACATCATCACCTATGACTAATCTAAACAGACAAACGGAGAAGCCAGGTTTACAAAACATGACCAAAATGAAAGCATGAGTGTGCCATTAAATGCAAATAGTACAATCCGCTGAAGAACCTTTCAGGTAACTGGTGGGGGTGAAGGGGTTTAATTGGTGAGCTAAATGAAGACTGATGTTTATCAGTAGCATGAAAATGCAAGCTTTTTTAACCATTTCTATATTCTTTAGCAAATACTGAATTAAGTCAGTAGGTAAGGCCCTTTCCTAATCACAGCCTTCCCATTATTGCAAATAAACGATTAACTTTAGATTTTAAATCATTTTTGAATCACCAATCATTTTCTGTTTGGGAGATTAGGTCCTGCCAGAGAGGACAGTGCGAGCATGAGCCAGGAAATAGGGTCAGGAACTCCTCACCACGATTGCTGCTTGATTTGTGCCTCCTTGACATCACAGCATAGGTTTTAATCGTAAATCATTCAAGAACCTTGGAAACCAAGCAAATTAATGGAAAATACCTGCTCTTGAGATTTCCTGCGTTCTCTCCTGAAACACACTCGGCTTGGCCTTATAATGTGGACAGTGATGGGAACACATAATCTGGCCTTTGAAGAATTGTTTTCATAAAGCTGTGTTGGAGTTTTCCTCAGTGGAGTTTGCTTGTTAGATTGTTGCTTTCTGCTTGAGTTTTGCTGTGTATTGTCAAATTGCTTCCTCCGTTGTTTCCTGTTTTTTCCCCACTTTTTCCTCTGCTTTTCTGAATTATTTTACAGCTGAAATGTTGGCTGCAGCAATTAAAATCCAAAATGAGATCTACCCTGTGCGCTTTCTCTCAAACGTAACGGAGAGAAAAACAACAATCTGTGGAGGGTTAACAGACAGTTAAGGCAGCCTCTGTGTAAAGAGAAAATACAAGGCCAGCATTTCAGTGAACCCATTGTCAGATGCAATGCAACCTGTTGCTTATTCCCAGCATGTTTTGCTTTTATTTCAGATTTCCAGCATTTGCAGGCTTCTTCTCTGTATTTGAGAGACAGTTACATTTGCACCAGAGGCAAAATTGTTGCACCCAGTTAAACCCAAACAGTCATGTTGACAGACGCAGGCACAGGTTAATGACTGAGGAAAATGTCTGCATTCAGCTCCACTTTACTGCCAAGGCAGTGACAGAGTTGTGTAATATCTAGGGGCTTAACCTATAAACAATATTCACTTCAGGGACAGCTTTGTCAGTGTTGTGGAAGTGACAACGACACAAAGTTCTAATGCCTCTGGATCCATTCAAAGCATTTTTGGGGATATGTGCAACATTAGTCACTCGGCAATGCACTGATGCACACAGCCAAGGGTAACATATTCACAATGTGTTAATATCACAATGAAAAGCTGACCACAGCATCAGAGTGGAGTGCACTGTTATATTCTCGGATCCTCTAAAGTCTAAGGCAATATTGGTGACACTCACAGTTATGGGACCCAATACTGAATGCGATGGAATTTATGGACTACAAAATCTCCATTCAATGAACATGCAGCTGGTCACTGGCTATCAGCCAAAAATCATGTAAATAAATAGCTACTTTCCTGGTCATTCCTGCATTCATTGTAAGGCAGCCTGCTCTGCTGTCATGACATGAAGCTGAAGATAGACTGAACAGATATGGTTGGTAGATGACCAAGATCCTCTTGACCCCTGGCTCACGACCCATTGAAATAGCCACAAAAAGAAGGTGAAGGTTAACAAAATAAAGCTCATGTGGCCAGCTGGATAACTGTGAAGTTGTATTTTAGACACTTCAAATCATATTGCAGTACAGGCCTGCCAAATGGTTTGTTGCATGTCATGCAACTGTTGCATGGATCAGCTAATGGCAGTGCAGGACAATGAGAACAAACCCAAATTTCCTTACAAAAGCCCTCAATTCTAACTAGAAAGAGTTATGTGGTAGTGTGGCCCCTTTAAGGGGGCATACTCCACTGACCACCTGACTGGCTTGGGGCCAATCCTACAGGAGCATGCGAATCCCAGCCAATGAGGAGTTTGCGCGGGGCCCTGAGAGCAGTACCCTGGGCACTGTGGGCCCGGGATCCAAAGAGTAAAGATCTGTTGTATGGTGTTCTATGCCTGTTATATAGCTGCCTTTGTCTTTTGTTTACTACTGGAATCCTCCAGTGTATGTTTCGAGCCACCACATTGTCGAGGAAGAAGAAATTTCAATCGCAGTCATCGTGAATCAAGGGGGGGGGAAGGAAGGTACGGTTGAGAAAACAGAGAAGCTCCAGCAAAAATCGGAATCATTTAAATGTGAGTGGAATTGCCTGTCATTGAGGAACTACACCCATTTGACCATGGGGTTGAGTCATGGGCTGTGATCCTCCAGCCACACTGCACCGGAAAAGCAGCTCGCGCAGCGCACTATGGCCGTTGAAAGCTCCCAGGATCTACCCGGCTCGCAATTCCTTGCGAGATTCAACGCAATCTTGCGAGACGTTGTAAGGTGAATCCCGCCCACAATGGATGGGATCACTTTCTGGAAAACCTGCATATTAGAGCGAGGCAGTCAGCCTTACTCTAATGTGCAGATTCCCGAGGTACCTGAGGCTTTGGGATTCAATCCCTTCGGGCGATCGCCATTTGGTACTTGTCCCCACAGATGGGGGCCAGATGGAATGGCACTTGTGAGGGTTTCCTAAGTGATTGGAGGGCCCCAGTGGAATGACCTTTGGGCAGGCTAGTGTCCTGACACTTCTGGTGCCACTTGCGTGCCCTGTCAGCACCACCTGGGTACCTTGGCAGTGCCACCCTGGCAGTGCCACCTGGGTGTCAGCCTTGCACAGCCAAGGTACCCAGGTTGCACAGCCAGCTGGCAGGGAAACTGCTATGGTGTCAAGTTGGCATTTTGTGCACATGTGCGATCGGGCTGGGGCTGTGAGTGCCAGCAAACATGCGGTTAAACATGCTCACTCGGGACTTTATTCTCTTTAGAGAAGATCGTGACTGTGGAGTCAGTACATTGAACGGCTCCATTTCATTTTTATCACAAACAAAATCACAGGCGAGACAAGCAGAAGGTGATCCTGCTGACAGTTTGCAGGCCCCAGGCCTACAATCTGATTAGGAACCTCACATCTGGGGAGGCACATGACTCAAAAACCTTTGACCAAATAGTCAAATTGGTTACAGAACATTACATAGAAACATAGAAAATAGTAGCAGGAGGAGGCCATCCCGCTCTTCGCGTCTGCTCCTCCATTCATTCTGATCATGGCTGATCAGCCAACTCAATAGTCTAATCCCGCTTTCCCCCATATCCTTTGATCTCCTTTGCCCAAGTGCTATATACAATTTATTCTTGAAAACGTGCAATGTTTCGGCCTCAACTACTTCCTGTGGTAACGAATTCCACAGGCCGACCACTCACTGGGTGAAGACATTTCTCCTCATCTCTTTCCTGTATCCTGTATCTATTCCCTGTACCTGTATCCTCAGACTGTGACTCCTGGTTCTGGACACACTCACATCGGGAACATCCTTCCTGCATCTACCCTGTCTAGTCTTGTTAGAAGTTTATAGGTTTCTATGAGATCCCCCCTCAATCTTCTAAACTCTAGCGAATACAATCCTAACCGATTCAATCTCTCTTCCTACGTCAGTCCCGCCATCCCAGGAATCAGTCTGGTAAACTTTGCTGTATTCCCGCTGGAGCAAGAACCCAAGACCCTCAATTATCGTCCAATGTTAAAAGTTTAACTCTGCAGTGAGGGACCATGAAGTGTCTGTCTCAGCTTTCATAGCCAGGAATTTCCAGCTTGGTGAGCATTGGGAGTTTGGGACGGCACTCAGCGACATGTTGCACGACTGAATACTTGGTGGGATCCATAGTCTCAATATCCAGAAGATGCTTCTGGCAGAGACCACAATGATGTTGGAAAAAGCAATCGAGATAGCTCAGGCAACGGAGTGCGCCAAAAAAGACCACTGAGATTCAAAGCATGGCTAATGGGGAGATTAACCAAGTAAGGGGTGGTACAGCTGCGAGATCTGTGCCAGGATTGACAGGTACAGCTCAGAGTCAAACACTGTCCTTGGGATAGGGACGGAACCCAAGGAGCGGGAAGGAATCGGGGAGTCAAACCGAATCCGAAGTGGACTGCTATCTTTGCAGTAGGGACCATCCCCAGGAGGCCTGCCATATATGGGAGTTTATGTGCTTTCATTTCAACTGAAGGGGGCACATTCAAGCACATTGCCACCAATGCAAAGAATGCAGCAACAGCGGTCCACAGCACCATTGAACATAGTGGAGAAGAGCTCTGGAGAAGAGAATTTGATGCATTGGTTGAATGCAGCCAAATGAGTAAAACAGCTCGGATTGAATTCCTCTTAAGGGGAATGATAGACCCTCCTAAAATGGAAGTTGACACTTGGCATTCGGTGACTATATTTTGTGAACAGACGTTCCAATATCTACGTGCAAAAACGCAGTCTTTAAGCTTAAAGAATATCACAGCTAAACCTTCGACATATACCAAAGAGATTTTGAAGCTCCATAGAATAACCAAGACCCGAGTAGCCTACAGAGTGCAGGAGGACAATCTGACTTTGGTCACCGTGCAAGGACATAGACCCAATCTGTTCGGAAGAGACTGTTTGCAGAAGATTAGGTTCAACTGGCTGGAGATCTTCAAAATATCTGACAACGTTCTCCAAGATGTCTTGACAAAGTATGGAGACATTTTCCATGAAGAATTGGGCTGAATTAGGACGTAAAAGCCAAGAAGTATATCAATCGGATTTAACACCCAAGTTCTTTAGAGCCAGGCCAGTGAAAATGAAATACTCATTGCATCAGAAAGTTGAAGCAAAACTAAAGAGATTGGAAGAACTGAGGATAATCAAGCTGGTTCAGTTTCAGATTGGGTTGCACCATTCACCCCTGTCCTAAAACCTGATCATTTGCAAACGATTTATGGAGACTATAAGATGACCATAAACTAGGATGCCCAGGTCGATCGGTATCCAATTTCCCGAATTGAAGATTTCTACGGGAGGCCTCACCTATTCAAAGTTTGACCTCGGTCACACCTACCTGAACATTGAGCTGGATGAGAAGTCTCAGAGGTTTACTACAATCAATATCCAAAAAGGCCTCTTCCAGTATACCAGACTGCCATTCAGCATCTCTTCAGCCTGTGCTATCTTTCAGAGCACAATTGAAAATCTCCTCCAGGGGATTCCTAAGGTGATGGTTTGCCCTGATAACATGCTGGTCACCAGCACTACGCCAGGAGAATACATGGCTGGCCTAGAGGAAGGATTAAAGTGGTTTTGAGATGCTGGGATTTACCTAAAATGCAAAAATGTACCTTCCAAGCCTCTTAAATGACGTTCCTTGGATTTTGTGTTGATACGATAGGGTTTCACCCTTTGGAAGGAAAGGTCAAGGCCATACGAGATGTCCTTGCACCTAAAAATGTCAGCAAGCTGAAGTACTTTCTTGGTATGGTCAATTACTATGGAAGGTTTATTTCAAATTTAGCAACAACATTGGCACCATTGCACCTACTTTTAAGGAAGAATCAGCAATGGCAATGGAAGGAGCCTCAAAAAGAAGCTTCCGGGTAGTGAAGCAAACATTGCAGTCTTCAAATCTCTTGTTGCATATTGACCTGGGAAAACCAATACTGCTGACATATGGTCTGTCCCCTTAATGTAGAGGGGCCATTTTATCCCACAAAATGGTAGATGGTTCCGAGCGCCCTATTGTCATTGCCTCAAGGACCCTTTCTGAAGCAGAACAGATTGAGGAGGACTTATTTAGTTATATTCAGTGTGAAGAAATTCCACCAGTATGCGTATAGTTGACGGTTCGACATTGTAACTGACGACAAGCCATTACTGGGTGCAGCGTTGGGCACTGCTGTTGATGATTTACAACTATGTTTTTCAACGCCAGCCTACAAATTGCTAATGCGGATCCGTTAAGTCGCCTGCCCCTACCGAAGAGCGTTTCCTCACCACCAGAACCCCATTCCAGCCTTAAACCTCCTAGACAACCTGCCAGTGGCTGCGGGGCACATCCGCAGCTGGACTCAAAGAGACCCTATTTTTTCAAAGGTCAAACGAATGATACAGACTGGCTGGCGATACGAGAACTCTGAACAGCTGAAGCCCTACTTCACTCGCCAAGATGAGTTGGCATGTGAAGATGGCATGCTTCCCTGGGATCACGGGTGGTCATCCCACCTCAGACTAGAGCCCCTCCTTCAAGAATTACACAGCGTCCACCTAGGGCAGACAAAGATGAAGATGTTGGCGGCGGCGCGCAGCTACATCTGGTGGCTAGGAATAGACAAGGCCATTGAAGACCTCATACAATAGTGCCACCCTTGCCAAATACAGAAATCTCTACTGCCTTCCATCATGAAATGAAATGAAATGAAAATCGTTTATTGTCACAAGTAGGCTTCAAATGAAGTTACTGGTGAAAGCCCCTAGTCACCACATTCCGGTGCCTGTTCGGGGAGGCTGGTACGGGAATTGAACCGTGCTGCTGGCCTGCCTTAGTCTGGTTAAAAAGCCAGCTCTTTAGACCTATGCTAAACCAGCCCCTCTACCCTCGGGAATAGCCAGGTTACCTGTGGACCAGAGTCCACGTTGATTTTGCGGGCCCATTTTTGGGCAAGATGTTTTTAGTGCTGTTAGATGCCCACTCAGGAGATGGGAACCAGTACTTCTGCGGTCACGGTTGAGGCTTGACATTGTGTGTTTACCATTCATGGGCTTCCCAAGGCAATCATTTTGGACAATGAAACCAAATTGTGTAAGACACACGTAAATAGCCCCCTATCATCCAGTGTCGAACAGTCTAGCTAACCGAGCCATTCAAATGTTCAAGAACACCATGAAAAAGCAGTTTGATAAACCACTTCATCAGAGGTTGGCTAATTTTTTGCTGTTGCGCAACTCAATCCCTCATTAAATCACAGGGGTCATACCAGTGAAATTGCCCAAGGGCCGTCAGTTGAGAACAATTGGAACTTGTATTTCCAAATTTGGCAGGGTGGGTGGAGACAAGTCAGGCCTCCAAGAAGAGTCAGCGATCAGAGTAGAGAGAGGACTGGTCATACTGGGTTCGAGACCTGGTATTGTTCAATAATTTTGCAGCAGGTTCGCCTTGGTTAGCAGGATGGGTTGTGGCCTAGTCAGGGCCAGTAGAAGGATGGATTGTGGCCTGGTCAGGGCCAGTATCTTATGTAGTTGTGTTAATGAGAAGTCCGTTAGGAAGCACGTCGATGACTTGAGGAGTCGAGGGGTGGTGACTCCCAGCATGAAGCCGATGTATTCTACGAACACCGTGAATACTCCTGGAATTTGTTCCAGCCAAGGGGAGCCAAGGACTCCCACTTCTGTTCAACCAATTACAGCTGTCGAGGGCAGAAGGACTAGTTCGCCCGTTGTGGAAGTGGTCCTGCCTGAGCTGGCATTGAATGTCGACCACCCAATTGCCAAAAGGAGTACCAAGCCTGTGGCTGGGCTTCAGAGGTTCAGAGGTCCGGCAGATCCCAGAGGGCTCCGGACTGATTTTTTTTTTTGACGGACTCTTTTCCTCGGTTGTCCCTGTTAACAATTGTGATTTCTGTACATAGTTATGGGGAAGTGCATTAAGAGTCTTAAGGGGGGAGGGATATGGTAGCGTGGCCCCTTTAATGGGGCAAGCTCCATTGGCCACGTGACTGGCTTGGGGCAAATCGCATGAGAGTATGTGAACCCTGGCCAATGGGGGAGTTTGCACGGTTCCGTGGGAGCAGGACCTTGGGCAGTGTGGACCAGGGAGATGAAGTGTTGTTCCTTCGTATTTTGTACTTGTTATCTATCTGCCTTTGCTTTTCATCAATAAACTCCTTTTGTTTACTCCTGGAAGCCTCCAGTGTGTTTCTAGACCCACCACAAATTAGATACTGGACTCTAATGGGCGATGACGTCACCTAAATGACTGATCTACACAAAGCACACAGGACAGTCTGCAGTGTCCCGCATCAAGGTATCTCCATCCAATTGCCTGCATATTGAAATTCAATAGGGCAGTCTGCAGTCCTTGATATCCAATGCCTGTTAATGGAAGCCTGGGAATTCACAAGATTCATTCCACCAAGATTTCAGACATCTGACAATACAAGATGCACAACTAAAGTTCCTGGAATTGCCACATAATCCACGGTGTACAGCAAGAATTTTAATTGGTCATGTAAACTGCATGTAATACCCATCTCCACAAACATCACTAGGCTGTATAGGGTGCTTTATACATGCTTAAATGACTTCAAACATTTCACGATTCTCCCTAAACATTTCTAAGTTTATTTGTGACGGTTTTTCAGGGAGTTTCCTGTCCCTCCGCTATTCAATGACACCTGATTCTCCGTAAGAAGTCTTACAACACCAGGTTAAAGTCCAACAGGTTTGTTTCAAACACGAGCTTTCGGAGCTCCGAAAGCTCGTGTTTGAAACAAACCTGTTGGACTTTAACCTGGTGTTGTAAGACTTCTTACTGTGCTCACCCCAGTCCAACGCCGGCATCTCCACAACCTGATTCTCCGGCTTTGTTACGTTCTCGCTCGAGCAAAACAAGGCCGGTGAATAACAGGCGAGGCAGAAAACAAGAACTGCGTCAGGCACCAAACAATTTGCGATGAAACCGGCCTGCTCCTGCAGGCAAAATCGGGATCACAGCGTAGCGAGGCAGAAACCAATTATCACCACTTAAGCCCTACTTCCATATAATTAACAATAGTGATCGCATATCCAACGGCCTCCCATCATTCACTGGCCTCCCCAGCAAGTGGTCACGCTGGTGCCGATTAGTACTCCTTTTTAAAAACGTGAACCTGGCAGAAGGGCTTCTGTGGGGAGCCGAGGTGAGTAGACATCTTTGCAGACAAAGAGCCTAGGACGTCCATGCTTGCCACCCCAGTGCTCGGCGGGTAGGTGGGGGACCCTCAGCTGGGGGCGGGGGAACCCTCTGCAGGGGTGGGCCGCCATGGGAGAGTGCGGAGTCGCTGGGTGGTCAACCATGTGCGGCACGGGATTCGACTTCCGGGCAGGGGATTCGACTTCCGGGCAGCGAGCGAGGAGGTCGCAGGGAGAGGGGCTCCCGCAAGCGCCAGACAAGGAACCCCCCCCGACAGGCCGGACGGCGGAGGAGGAGAAGCGCCAGCGGAGGAGAAGCGGCAGAGGAGGAGGAGCGAGCGGAGGAGGAGAGGCGGCGGCGGAGAGGCGGAAAGGCGGCGGAGAGGCGGAAGGCGGCGACGGAGAGGCCGAAGGCGGAGGCGGAGAGGCGGAAGGCGGAGGCGAGGAGCAGCGGCGACAGGGAGGCCCAGCAGCGGCTGGTCCAACCCCTCTCCCTCCCCCCCCCCACGCGGGCCGGGAACGGTGCGGCAGCGGCGGGCCCTCTTCTCTCTCCCCGCCCCCCCCCCCCCAGACGTGGGCCGGGAGCGGTGCGGCAGCGGCGGGCCCTCTTCTCTCTCCCCCCCCCCCCCCCCCCAGACGCGGGCCGGGAACGGTGCGGCAACAGCGGGCCCTCTTCTCTCTCCCCCCCCCCCAGACGCGGGCCGGGAGCGGTGCGGCAGCGGCGGGCCCTCTTTTCTCCCCCCCCCCCCCCCAAACCAGCAGCGGGGACCCCCCCCCCAAACCAGCAGCGGGGACCCCCCCCCAACCAGCAGCGGGGACCCCCCCAACCAGCAGCGGGGACCCCCCCCCAACCAGCAGCGGGGACCCCCCCCCAACCAGCAGCGGGGACCCCCCCCCCAACCAGCAGCGGGGACCCCCCCAACCAGCAGCGGGGACCCCCTCCCCAACCAGCAGCGGGGACCCCCCCCCCAACCAGCAGCGGGGACCCCCCCCCCCAACCAGCAGCGGGGACCCCCCCCCAACCAGCAGCGGGGACCCCCCCCCAACCAGCAGCGGGGACCCCCCCCCAACCAGCAGCGGGGACACCCCCCCCCCAACCAGCAGCGGGGACACCCCCCCCCCCCCCCTTACCGGCAGCGACCACCGGCCCACTCGCCCCTCCCCCCCCCAACTGCAGTGACCACCACGTGGCAAGGACAAAGGGACTCTCTCTCTCTCTCCTGGGTGAGTGGGGAGAGAAAACAAAAGAAAAAAGAGACTTATATTTCTGTTCTTTTTTTAAAAAAACCCAAAAGAAAACTGGTAAAGAGAAAAGGGGTAAAATAAAGGGGTAAAGGAAAGAAGGGGGGAAATAAATTTTTATTTAAAAAATATATATATATATATATATAATAATAAATAAAATAAAAATAGGGTGCGGAAAAGGGGGAAAAGAAGAACAAGGAGAGAAGAAAAGATGAAGGGGAAGGGGGAGAAAAAAATGCCAGAAGGGAGCCAAGAGAAAGGGGGCACCGGAAGTAGACGGGGCAAAGGGCAAACCAGCTTGGGCAAACGAGTCAACACGCGAAGCAGCGGGAAGGATGTATCGCCGCATCCAAAAGAGCTGGACGGGCGGGCAACCTCTCCCCTGGGGTTAGAGGGGGGCGTGAATTGGAAGGAAGCCTTTGCCGAGGTGGTGAGGGAGCAGCTGCAGGCAATCAAGGCAGTTAAAAGCAGACGCAGAGGCCGCAGCACAGGCAGCAGTGACCAGGGCCATGTCAGGGGTGCAGCAGGCTCTGACCAGATTGGAGGAGAAAGTGGATGCCCAAGGAAAGATACTGGAAGCCCAGGGGGCAACCATTAAAGAGCTGGAGAAGGCAGCGACTGACGTGAGCGACCGGGTCATGTCCCTGGAGAGGGAAATGGCGAAACTGAGTGCAACACAGGGGAGCCTGAAGGGCAGGGTAGACGACCAGGAGAACAGCTCGAGAAGGCAAAATATTAGGATAGTGGGCCTGCCAGAGGGGATCGAGGGTAGAAATCCCACAACATTCGTGGCTGCGATGCTGGGCTCCTTAGTGGGGCGGGAAACTTTTCCCACCCCACCGGAAATGGACAGAGCTCATCGGTCACTGCGCCCGAAGCCCAAGGAAGGGGAAAAACCGAGAGCAGTTATAACCAAACTGCACCGGTACCGGGATAGGGAGACAATCCTGCACTGGGCCAAGGAGAATAGAGCCTGCAAATGGAACGGGCACGCCATCCGAATCTACGAGGATCTTGGAGCGGACATAGCTAAGAGACGGGCGGAGTTCAACAGAGCGAAAGCAGCTCTCTACAAGAACAAAGTACGTTTTGGTATGCTGTACCCAGCAAAACTCTGGGTCACATACCAAAACAAGGAATATTTCTTTACAGCCCCTGCCGAGGCGAATAGATTCGTCGAGGAGCACGGGCTGGAAAAACGCCATGGGAAGTAGGGACGAGGGGCCCATGGCAAGGAGAAACGTCATGCCGACGGGGGGGTGGGGAGGGGCGAGGCAAAGCCAGCCCCCTCCCCCCTGGCAGGAACACCCAGAACGAAAAACAACCCAATGCCCAAGGGCCCGCTCCAGGTGGGAGGCCAGGCCCCGGCACGAGGGAACGGGAGTACTGGAGAGGGGAGAGGAGAAGCGGGACAGCAACCTCCGAGAGGGGAGCCACCGTGCTAGCAGGAAAGCTAGCGACGGGGGCGCGCAACAGAGCAGGGCCGCAGCGCACCCCCAACAGGGGGGAAGGCGCCAGGCAGGGGAGGGGGGGGATCACCCATCAAAGGTGGGAGAGCAAATGGGGACAGGAATGGGGGAGAGAGGGGCAATGGAGGGGTATACAGGGGAGGGGGGAAAAGGGATAGAGCGGGGGGGGGGGGGGGGGGGGGGCACTCGGGGGGCGAGAGACCAGGGAGGGGAAATGCAGGGACGAAGGGACAAAAGAGGCCAGAAAGGGAATAGGGCCACAAAGTGCCACGGACAAGGGCTCGAAACAGGGAACCGCTGCAAGCACCCACCCAGTACGGTCTGTGGGTGAAGGGGCCCCCCGGAGTGCAGGGGACTACCCGCGTGGCGGACACACAGTGGACGGCCATGGCGGGTGTCCCCGGGACAAGGGGGAACCCCGGAGCGCAGGGACCCGACCGCATGGGGAGAGCAGTGATAGTGGACATCCTGGACGGCCCCCTAACAAAGGGAAACCCCAGAGGGCAGGGGCGCGTCCATCGGACAAATATGGTTAACCCCACAGGAGCAAGGGGGCAGAAGCCCCCCACCAGAATAGTCACCTGGAACGTAAGGGGACTTAACGGCCCAGTGAAGAGATCTAGAGTCCTCACCCACCTTAGAAACACGAGGGCCGACATAGTCTTCCTCCAAGAGACGCACCTGAGGGAGCAGGACCAACTGCGGGTAAGAAAGGGCTGGGTGGGACAAACCTATCATTCCTGTTATGGGGCAAGGGCCAGGGGGGTGGCGATCCTGATTGGCAAGAGGACAATGTTTAGGGCGACAAAGACGGTTACGGACCCAGGGGGACGGTATGTCATGGTCAGCGGGGCCCTGGATGGGGCGCCGGTAGTTCTAGTTAGCGTGTACGTGCCCAACTGGGACGACACGAGCTTCATCCAAAAGACCATGGCAGAAATCCCGGACATAGCGACGCACCGACTAATCATGGGGGGGGACTTCAACTGTGTGCAGGACCCAAAGACGGACAGATCAAACCCCAGAACGGGGAAAACCTCAAACATGGCAAGGGAACTCAGTCACTATATGGAGCAGATGGGAGCAGTGGACCCCTGGAGATTCGCCCACCCGGGGGAGAAAGAATTCTCTTTCTTCTCCCCAGTACACAATGTGTACACCAGAATTGACTTCTTTGTGGTGGGGAAAACGGTGCTTCCAGGGATAGACAAGGTGGAATATTCCGCAATTGTGATATCAGACCACGCCCCACACTACATGGACGTGCGGCTGGAGACGGGAAGGGCCCAGCGCCCCACATGGAGGCTGGACGGTGCCTTACTAGCTGACAAGGCCTTCAGCGAAAGGATAGCGCGGGCCATAGCGGAATACACGGAGAACAACCAAAACGGGGAGGTCTCATCCTCCACGTTCTGGGAAGCGCTTAAGGCCGTACTAAGAGGGGAAATCATTGCCTACAAAGCTCAAAGAGATAGGGAGGAAAGGGTGGCTAGGCAGAAGCTGGTCGACTCCATACTGGAGGTAGACCGTAAATACTCCGAGGCCCCGACCGTAGAGCTCCTGGCGGAGAGAAAAGAATTACAAAGGAACTTTGACCTGCTCTCCACCAGGAAAGCAGTACACCAACTCCGCCAGGCACGCGGGGCCCTGTACGAACACGGAGACAAAGCCAGCCGCCTGTTGGCACACCAGCTGAGAAAGCAGGCAGCCAGCAGGGAAATTGCGCAAATCAGAGGTACCAGAGGCACGTGGGAAACAGAACCAGAGAGGATTAACGAAACTTTCAAGGCCTTCTACCAAGAGCTATACACCTCGGAGCCCCCAACGGGGAAGGCTGGGATGAACCGGTTTCTTGATGGACTGGACATACCAGTCGTGGGAGAGGGCAGAAAACGGGATCTGGAAGCACCACTAGCACTGGGAGAGATCATGGAGAGCATTAGCTCCATGCAGACGGGGAAGGCGCCGGGACCGGACGGATTCCCGGCGGACTTCTACAAAAAATTTGCGACAGCGCTGGCCCCGCACCTGCGGGAGATGTTCACAGACTCGCTAGCTAGGGGCACACTGCCACCCACGTTAGCACAGGCCTCAATCTCGCTGATACCTAAGAAAGACAAAGACCCAACGGAATGTGGGTCATACAGACCCATATCCCTGCTGAACGCAGACGCCAAAATACTGGCCAAAATCCTAGCCAAAAGGCTAGAAGACTGTGTACCTGAGGTGGTCACAGAGGACCAGACGGGCTTCGTCAAAGGTAGACAGCTTACCGCAAACATCAGGCGCCTGCTGAACGTGATAATGACCCCCTCCGGGGAGAGAACACAAGAGGTGATCGTCTCCCTGGACGCAGAAAAGGCCTTCGACAGAGTCGAATGGAAATACCTCATAGAGGTACTGGAGCGGTTCGGGCTTGGAACAGGGTTCACCGCTTGGGTAAAGCTCCTATACAACGCTCCCATGGCGAGTGTACGGACCAACAATACCAACTCCCAATACTTCCAGCTGCACAGGGGCACCAGACAAGGATGCCCACTGTCCCCGCTGCTGTTCGCACTAGCAATCGAACCGCTAGCAATCGCGCTCAGGGCACCAAAAAATTGGAGGGGGATCCGAAGGGGAGGTAGAGAGCACAGAGTCTCACTCTATGCGGATGATCTGCTCCTCTATATCTCGGACCCACAAAGCAGCATGGACGGAATCATAGCGCTCCTGAAAGAGTTTGGAGCCTTCTCGGGCTACAAACTCAACATGAGCAAAAGTGAGATCTTCCCAGTACACCCGCAAGGGGGGGGGGGGGGGGGGGGGGGGGGGGGGGGCAGCGCTAAAGGGCCTGCCGTTCAAACAAGCCCGAAATAAATTCCGCTACCTAGGGATCCAAATAGCCCATGACTGGAAAGGGGTCCACAAATGGAACCTCACCAGCCTGACGGAGGAAGTTAAAAAGGACCTGCAAAGATGGAACACACTCCCGCTCTCCCTCGCGGGGAGAGTCCAGACGATCAAAATGAACGTACTGCCCAGGTTCCTTTTCCTGTTTAGATCCATTCCGATCTACATCCCCAAGGCCTTTTTCAAAGCGCTGGACAAACATATCATGGCGTTCGTATGGGGGGGTAAAAATGCTAGGATCCTAAAGAAGGTCATACAAAAAACAAAATCCAGGGGGGGGCTAGCCCTCCCAAATCTACAATTCTACCACTGGGCGGCAACAGCCGAGCGAGTAAGGGGATGGATCCAGGAGCCAGAAGCCGAGTGGGTGCGTGCGGAGGAGGCCTCCTGCATGGGAACCTCCCTCCGGGCCCTCTCCACGGCAGCACTCCCATCCCCACCCAAAAAACACTCCACCAGCCCAGTGGTGACAGCCACCCTCCAATCCTGGAACCAACTGCGGCAGCAATTTGGCCTGTACAAAATGTCGGACAAGGCTCCCATCTGCAACAACCATAGGTTCAAACCAGCACTGACCGACGCCACCTTCAAAAGGTGGAGGCAGGACGGGGGGACACTGACAGTCAGGGACCTATACACGGACGACAGGATCGCAACACTGGACGAACTGACAGAGAAATTTCAGCTAGCTGGGGGGAACGAGCTACGGTACCTGCAGCTCAAAAACTTCCTACGAAAGGAGACAAGGACGTACCCACAACCGCCACGACAGACCCTATTGGAAGACCTACTGGATGCAAGTATCCTAGAGAAAGGGAACTGTAGTGACATGTATGACCGACTGGTAGACAGGGATGACACCGTACTGGACGCAACAAGAAGGAAATGGGAGGACGACCTGGGGATGGAGATAGGGTGGGGACTCTGGAGTGAAGCACTGCATAGGGTCAACTCCACCTCCACGTGCGCAAGGCTCAGCCTGACGCAACTAAAAGTGGTACATAGAGCCCACTTAACGAGAAATCGTATGAGTAGGTTCTTCCCGGAGGTGGAGGACAAATGTGAGCGGTGCCAGAGAGGCCCGGCCAACCACGCCCACATGTTCTGGTCTTGCCCCAGACTTGTGGAGTACTGGACAGCCTTCTTCGAGGCTATGTCCAAAGTGGTGGGGGGTGAGGGTGGAGCCATGCCCGATAGTGGCGGTCTTCGGGGTTTCAGACCAGCCAGATCTATTCCTGGGGAGGAGGGCGGACGCCCTTGCCTTTGCCTCCCTGATCGCCCGCCGTAGAATCCTGTTTGGCTGGCGGTCAGCAGCACCACCCAGAGCTGCAGACTGGCTGTCCGACCTCTCGGAATCTCTCCAAATGGAGAAAATCAAATTCGCCATCCGAGGGTCGGACGACGGCTTCCACAGAACGTGGGAGCCATTCATGCAACTGTTCCGGGACCTGTTTGTGGCCAACGTACATGAGGAAGAATAGTCGGGTGGCCAAGAACCAGGGGAAAATGGGCGGGAATCGGGGGAAGGTAGCCGGGGGGAGGGGGGGGGGGGGGGGGCTACGGGCTCGGTTTGGGGGTTTGATGGCAAGCCAAGGCCCAAAACCAAACTATAAATAAATGCCTATAAACATGTGCCTCGGCCATATTGGGAAATGTAAAATATGTATGCTGGCTAAAGGGGGCGGCCACAATTATTGTTATGAAGATGCTTACCTGTAAATATTCATGTAAAAAAAATTTGTGTTTTCCTTTTTTTTTTCTCTCTCTCTAATAACTTGTAATTTGTCATATATAAAATATGAAAACTCAATAAAAAAACATTTATAAAAAAAATGAAAGGTTACTAGCCGGCCATGAACCGCCATAAAAACTAAAAAAGTATAGAGATGCAGATAAAAGAATACATGAAACTGTTCTTAAATTTGAAAACATGGATGCTATCGAGTACTTGAGGAGCCTTGCTCATAATTACCAAATGAACTAAACTAAGTGAACTAATTTAAGGTTTTTAACTAAATGAACTAATTTAAGGTTTTTAATTTACAGTAAAGTTAGTTTAAAAACTTTTTAAAGCTCATCTTTTAATTTACAGTTTTAAGCTTGCTTTTAAGTCCTTCCTTCGAATGATACTGAATCTTGCAACAATTTACTTGCAACAATTTACTAGCCACAAAAACTAAAAAAATTTCTGTCGTCTGCGCCCAAACGGTCGCGCCAAATTGGCTGCGCCCAATTGTCCCATGGCGCCCAAACGGCTGCGTGCAAACGGCCGCGCCAAAACGGCCACGCCCAATTGTCCCATACCGCATTTTTGGATGGTGAGGATTGCGAGGGATTCCCTCGGGAATCCCACTTTCGGGCCATCAATTGAGCGGTCAACCCAATAGTGAGGTCCTGTGGCTGAGCCCCACGCAATGCAGCAACCCCCCCCCCGAGTGCAATTCAGCTTCCCTTCCAGGATTTTGAGTAAAGAAACCCCTATCGAGACCCGCAAAATAAAGAGAAACCCCCCCGCAAAGACCAAAATAAAGAGAACACCCACAGAGACCCCCTTAACTAAGAGACCCCCACAGGGATGCCCCAAGTATAGAGACAACCCAGACACCCCCAAGAAGAGATATCCCTGTCATGAAGCTGGAGAACAATCCAGACTGGGTCAATGAAAATATACATGCTTTAACATTCACCTGGGCAATCCAGTTGCTGGCTCAGTCACAGCAAGCAGCATCTGTTAATTTGGAGAAAACCAGTCAAGTGTGTTTAAACCTCCTCAGATCTTTGGTCTGCAAGCCATTCATTAATTTCTCTTTGATATTGATTTGACTAGGGTGTGATTGACAGCCTACACTCCCCCCAAATGTTGGCATTGTTCCATTCATATCCCTTCACAGTTGAGTAACTTTGAAATGGCCAGCTGTGAAACTAACTGCACTTAACTGTTTGAAGTGGTCCAGGAGCTGTCAATCAAAGATCTCTGCTCTGGGGAGCTTCCAGGCAGGGGCTTCTCTTCTTGGTGGGGGGGGGGGGGGGGGGGGGCTTCCTAACAGGGATCATTCTTCTGCAAGGTCTCGGGGTGTTCTCTGGGGCAGTCTCTTTATTTAGGGGTCACTGTGGTGGTTTCTTTATTTCGGGGGTAACTGGGGGATCTCTTTATTTGGGGGCCCCTGTGGGGCATCTCTATTTAGGGGATGTCTGTAGGTGTCTATTAATTCAGGGGGTCTCTGTGTGGGGGGGGGGGGGGGGTCTCCTTATTTTGTGGGTCTGTGGGAGCTCTCTTTAATTAGGGGTCCCTGGTGGGGAGGCAGTGGGGAGATCTGGTGGGGGAGGGGTGGATAGATCTTGAATTGTGGTGGGTAGGTTGGCCCTCTGATGGATTTTGGAGGCAGCTTCCTTAATGAGTGGATAAAAGAAAATTGCTGCGGATGCTGGAATCTGAAACCAAAGAGAAAATGCTGGAAAATCTCAGCAGGTCTGGCAGCATCTGGCAGAAGAAAGATCCTTGTTAGGCACCGTGCCAGGACGAAATCCCGGAGAATCCTGGCCAAAATGTTGGAAAATCACAGCAGGTCTGGCACCATCTACAGGGAGAGAAAAGAGCTTAGGTTTCGAGTCCAGATAACCCTTTGTCAATCTCGAGCTCTCGAGCTTTGACAAAGGGTAATCTAGACTTTAAACATTAGCTCTTTTCTCTCCCTATAGATGCTGCCAGGCCTGCTGGGATTTTCCAACATTTTGGCCAGGATTCTCCGGGATTTCGTCCTGGTACGGTGCCGGAGAGCTGCACGCTGCTGATTTCACTCTGGAAAGGATTAACATTTCCTGACTTTGCATGTGATGATTTGCAAAGAAGTTTCTATTATACTGAATTGAGGTTTCCACAGCAACTGGTGATTACTTTGTTGATACATTCGCTAAAAATTCAAAAGAAGTCTAACACACTTGTTCATTGCTTGTGAAAATTAATTTATTTGAAGAATCAAAATGAAATGTCAGTGTGTTGTAATATGCCACGAATTTCAGTTAGTGAATCATATTGGTCCTCTGCATCTTTGCACACAGCCACTCAACCTTTTCCATTGATAGGAACATAGATTTCTCTTCACTCCGTGGACTTTTGCCTCATTAGAACTCAATGCATTGTTATGTACAGAATAATGGAAAGGCTAGCTCATGAAACATCCTGCAGACTTTCAAGAGCTGTTTGATATTGACGTAACTGCACCTGATATGGACCTAGCCACCATGATGTTTTCCAGTTCTACTTACGCTAGGGCGACAGGTAGCACAGTAGGTAGTACTGTCGCTTCACGGTTCCAGGGTCCCAGGTTTGATTCCCGGCTTGGGTCATTGTCTGTGCGGAGTCTGCACGTTCTCCCGTGTCTATGGGATTTCCCACGGGTGCTCCAGTTTCCTCCCACAGTCCAAAGATGTGTAGGTTAGGTGGATTAGCCATGATCAATTGTCCTTAGTGTCCAAAGCGGTTGGGTGGGGTTGCTGGGTTACGGGTATGGGGCGGAGGTGTGGACTTAAGTGGGGTGCTCTTTCCACAGACCGGTGCAGACGCAATGGGCCGAATGGCCTCCTTCTGCACTGTAAATTCTATGTCTGTGTCTATGTCTATGTCTGACATTTACTGATGATGTCACAGAGAAAAAATACCCCAATTGCAACTGGTACACCAATTGCCTCCAGGCCACCCCAACAGGCACTGACCATATTCCCTGGCCATGGCTCCCGTCACCAAATTTCCACTCCTGCCTGCTAGTCAGGTCATGGATTAGGCTGCGTCAGGTAAGGCTCCTTTGACATTTATCTTAGAATCGTAGACATGTTGCAGCACAAGAGGCTATTCAGCCCATCCTGTCCATGCCAGCCCAAGGACACCCAGGTGCCCTTTCTAATCCTACCTTCCTGCACCCGGTCCATAGTCCTGTAGCTTAGAGCACTTAAGGTGCAGGTCCAGGTACTTTCTAAAAGATTTTACTGCCTCCACCGCCAATTCGGGCAGCGAATTCCAGACTCCCACTACCCTCTGTATAAAAAAAGTTCTTCCTCGTATCCCCTCTACACTTTCTGCCACTTATTTTGAATCTATGTCCCCTGGTTCTAGAATTCTCCACCAAGGGAAACATTTTTATCCTGACCATTCCATCTCTTCCCCTCATTTTGTACACCTCAGCAGTTAAGGTGTTATCTTGGATTCAGTTTCCGTGACAGGAGGAACCTGTCTTGGAAATATACAGCTGGTCAGTCAACATCTGTAATAGGGAAAGTCGCATTTTGATGCTTCAGACATGTATTCTTCATTAGAATCGATGTACTATTGCGCATCTCAAGTAACTTAACTAATCTTTCCTCTTGACACACCAACAACGTTTATTTTTTTGTTTCAGATTTTCAGTATTTGCATTCTTTTACTTTACGTAAGTTGGCCAAAATGGAAAAGGAAAAGTAACAAAAAGGAACTTAGTTTCTGAGTTAACAATTACAGCCTGTTCTTTTCTCCCCACACAGAAAAATGTATTTATTGCAATTATTTTAGCACACACCAGCAAAAACATGCTTAACTAATCCTGTATAGATCTGTTGTAATCCAAGCAAAGGAAATTAAAAAAACACACAAAATGACACATAGCTGAAAAGGATGTGCCTAGGTTCAGTTGGAATTATGTACAAATAGAATGCTTTCTTTTTTTATTCCAAACCAGATCATTGAAAAGTTGTTCTACTCAATATCACCAATAGTTTATTTCTCATAGGCCCTCATTTATTCTCTTTGTACAATTTTCTTAAATCAGGTATTGATGTGTTTGTTTTTCCCACTTACCATTAAGACAATTAAATGTGATCCATTTCGAGCACATTTGCCTGTGCTGACATTGTTTCCAATTAAGTGGTGTCTGGTAGTTAGCATCAGGGCCTCATATTTCAAGCAATGTCACACATTGGCCAGAAACTGCTGGTCATAAGTCATTGTAGGAACAAGCTAAATACACGGTATAATGAGGAATTCCTCACAGCTGAGCACTGTCATATACAAAGGGAAAGCATCATGAGCATCCAGCAAATACGGTTGACAGTCTTAATTAGCTGTCAACTGTCCAACATATGGTCCATTAAACCAGGACATTTTTTTTTAATATAGACATAACACTCCTCCAATATCTAGTGCATAACACTAATTAGATTTCATGCTTATCAAGGCAATAGATGTCACCGCTGAAAAATGACACATTTTTTAATACATTCTGCTGCCCACATCAGCCTCGCGTTTTCCTCAATCAGTCGCAGTATGAGCTGGATGCAGAGTTGTTTTCTCTATGCTTCCCAGGTTATGTACTTCCCACAAATGCATGAAAACCTTGTATGCTTCCTTCATGGCGTGGAAGAAACTATATCTGACATTTGCTTACACCAACTAATAACGACATTGCCCTTATCAAACCAGTTATTTGAAGTATGAGCTAGAACAGTGGTATTGAGTGTACGTCACTTAAAGCAAGGTCAATAAAGCAAGGTGTTCTGCCAGCAGCCAGCGAAGGCGAATGAAACAAGGATGTAAAATAATCTGAGGGATTGGTCAGTAAAGGCACTAAGTAATTTTGCACCTAAGCCAAATCAATATTGCTATACTTACAATAAAATTGCAACAAAAAGTAATGCAATGTGCCAAACAAAGTGTATGGGGGAAACTGTTGAAAAATAATGCAAACTTGATTAACAAAAATAATCTGACTTCAAACCAACAAAGCAGGAGGAAGACAACTAAATTTAAGATCTACTTCTATTTAGCGGTTAGAACACCCACCAGGCCGGGAGCTCCTCAGAATTCATGCCAGCAGTGTGTTGGAACATAAGCATGTACTGAATTGCTCCATAAATAGCTCCCCCAACAGATCAGATGCGCGAACCGCATGCATTTCAGTCCTGGTACCAGCATCCCAACCGGAGGATTTTGTCCAATGTTCAAAGCTGGGGCTTCTTCCTGAAATGTGGTGAAAATCTCTTGTTCACACTCCCAGCAGTAATTTGATGGGGAACAGCCACTGGGATCAAGGGCAGGCTCACCTTAATGTTTTAGCTGGGGTGGTGGGGGAGCGGGGCAGTGATCCATGCCACCTCATGCAATTCAGCCCCCAGTACTGCAAAAAGACAAAAAAGTGACATCAGAGCAACAACATGGAGGCAGCAAAATGCAATAAACTTTTTTCAACCTCTTCTAAACATTCTGGCACCATGTCTGTTTAAGCTCCATGGTTATATCATCTTCATAAACTTTTCTAATCATTTCATTATCGATACAAGTGACCACCCTGGTAGGCCTTTTGATCTGTAGAGATATAACGGCCTTAAACCCATGCTTAAAATAAAGTTTTTTTTAACTCATCATGTGCTTGGCCGACAAGACAGTCCTGGGCATCGAGATACTCGAACAATGCGATCCCTTGTTCCCAGAGCCGCTCTCTCCACTTATGGTTTTGATATCCTTCCATAACCAGGACCACCAGGATAATTAAAAGCACAGAGTTGGGTTCCTGCAGAAATGGTATCGGTACTTGGATGGGGTGGGGAATTCACTACAGTGCAGCCCACTGAAAGTCTAGCATATTGTGCAACATGTAGAGCACTCCCACAATGTTGTAATCCAAAGAGAAATTCCACATGCAGTCCACATGGAGGATGAGCAACAAAAGGACCTTCCCACTTCTTACAAGGAAGATTCAGTGAAAGTGAAGAAGGGGCAGAAGAGGGTGGGCCAGAGATACCAGAGATAAATTTATGATGCCGCATGTGAATTTACATACCTCATTTCCCCCGAATATTACCAAATTCCCCTTCGCCTTGACAATCCTTATGACCCCCTTTATAGGTCCTTCAACCCTGGAAAAAGTACATTGGAAGCACTGAACCAATTGTCACAAATGTGACTCCCTCACATTTCAGATTCAGAATTTGCTACAAAACCACACTGAAGACAAAAAGGCAAAAATAAATGCATTAAAATGGATTTGAAAAGCGGAGTTCTTTAATGGCTGTGACAGTAATAGATTGAGCACCATTTGTCACTTTATTAATTTAACTGATCCTTTGACTGGTAAAGGTGGTGCCCAGTGGCTTTAGTACAGATGATGGAAGGTTGCCATTGCTGAAGTGACAACCCTTCAGATCCCCACGCTCCCCGAGCTCAGAGAACTCAGGCGTTAGGCACTGGACTATCCCAACTGGCTTTCTGACACAATGGCAGGCATTGGTTGAAGGAGTGGTGAAGGAGCAGAGTCATGATAGCAGTCACATATGTTGACCTCCTGCCACTTCCATGGGGTTATGGTTCAGCACTCTCCAGGATCTAGAACAGAGCAGGCTTTGTGGTATTATCATAACTATCAGCATTATAAGGGTAAATGTAGTATCATGAATAGGCACTAGAGGGAGCTGCAGATACTACGATATAAAGCAATGATGCTAGACCTTAGAGGAGGAGTGTAAGCAGGAGACAGCTAGTGAAGGTCATAAGAGCAGTTAGTGTGAGAAGGCTAGTTTAAAGTTGTACCAGTGAGTGAGATTAGCAGTGGGTGTGTGTAGTTAGATGTTATTGATCAATCCTGTACAGATCAGTTCTGTACTCAGTTTAGTAGTGTAAATAAAATCATAGCTTTGTTTAAGTAAAAGCTATACTCTGTTTTCTGTGGAACACTACACAATCCATCCTGATTAAGCAACACAGAGAACACCACAGGCTTCAGGTGATCAATGTTTACTTTGAACATAATTTCAATGTGGTCCACCAGACTCTGCAACTTGGAACACGTGTTGGAGCCCAGACTCTGAATAACAGCAATTTTAACTTCCAACAAAACTGCAGAAGCTGGTGACAGACTTTTGGTGTGAGGGCCCAGCTGCAGCATCCATGGAGATGGCCAAATTCTCCATGGTAGACTGTGGGGTGCTTATCTACTGCTACTGAGTATCATTAAAACTGCAAGCAGACTCCTCCTAACTTTCAGCCATGGTATGGGAACTCCTTGGCAAGATTTTCATTGTATTACAGAATGGCAAGTGTATAAAAAGGATCTTTCTTTTGACAGCTGAGCCCCTGACTTAAGAAACTCTGTTCTTCTAAGTAAACCTTGGAGTCAACCTTGCCTTCCAGAAAGTGATTTCCGAGGCTACGCTTTCTATTAGTCCCTGCTTCTACTCACTCATGTTCATAGATTTGATAGAAATTATTTAATCGGATCCCTACAATGCGTAAGAAGGCTATTCGGCCCATCGAGTCTGGACTAATCCTCTGAAAGAGTGCACACTATCTAGGCCCAATCCCCCACCCTGTCCCCATAACTCCACTGAACCTTTGGACACTGAGGGGAAATTTAGAAAGGCCAATCCACCTGACCTGCATATTATTGGACTGTGGGAGGAAACCGGAACACCCGGAAGAAAAGAGCGTGCAGATTGCACACAGACAGTCACCCGAGGTCAGAATCGAAACTGGGTCTCTGGTGCTGTGAGGCAGCAGTGCTAACCACTGTGCCACCATGCCGTTCAGTGCTCTAGCTTACTCTCGAACCCACCCAAGGTGCCCATTGTGCTGATGCTTGGATGGATTCAGCATGTGACAGTACTTCGACCAGAGAATTGTCCTCCTCAGAATCCTCTTTGTCAGAGTCCAGGGCGGGATCGGAGAATCCCCAGGAGGCGGCGCAAATCCCACCCGCAGCCGGCTGACGTATTCTCCGGTGCAGTTTTCCGCGCGGGGGCGGGATTCACACCACGCCACCCCCCCCCCCCCCCCCCCCCGGCAATTCCCCAGGCCCCGATGGGCCAAGCGGCCGTCCGTTTTTGGCCAGACCCGCCGGCATGGGTTACGCATGGTCCCGCACGGCGGGACCTGGCAGGTAAGTCGGCGGGAACGGTCCTCGGGGGGCCGCGGGGGGATCTGACCCCGGGGGTGCCCCCACAGTGGCCTGGCCCAGGATCGGGACCTACCGATCTGCGGACGGGCCTGTTCCATGGGGGCACTTCTTCCTTCCACGCCGGCCCCTGTAGGGCTCCACCATGGCCGGCGCGGAGAAGAGAACCCCCCGTGCATGCGCCAAAGTACGCTAGCTGGTCTGCGCATGCACAAGATCACGCCAGCCCTTCGGTGCATGCGCGAACTCATGCCGTCCCTTCGGCACCGGCTGGAGCGGCGGCAACCCCTCCAGAATCCACCTAGGCCCCGGGGCAGGTGAGAATTCCTCACCTTGGGGACCGTTGGCATTGGAATAGTTGGCGCCAGTTTTCCAGCCGTCGTGGAGACTTAGTCCACGGAAGGGTGAATCCCGCCTCAGATCTTCAAAAGGACTTTAAAAAACGGAAATGGGCGAACTGAAAATAACAGGAAATAGACTTCACTACGCAACATTGCTACTTGAATGTGCGATTTCTGGAGGTAAATGGAAGAATATCCATAATAGACAGACTTCCTGCTCAGAGTTTCCTCAGCCCCTGCCTCACCAACCCTGATGTTCTTCACTCTGGTTGGTGTCATTACATCCAAGGCTGCATGCTACATCTGCATAAAGCCATGAATGCTGCCTGGTTTGCTATTGGTTTTAATCCTCTCCTTATATTATGAGCCAGTTTGACCTGCAGATAAAGAAGGAAGTAAAATTCATTCAAGTACACGGATTGCATTGATATTCTGGGACAGACAACACAAGCTGGATGGGTCACACAGGCTGCTTTGGGAAAGACACTGCCTCCCCAGGGAATCAATGTAGGTCTGTGTACATGTACATTTCTCAACCATGAGACAGTCCGCGAGTGATCATTGAAAAAGGAAGTACAGATGCATGTGTGTGGGGCTTCATATTATTATTGTCACCTATATGTCATATACTGAGAATAAGCACATTGCAAGCTGAATGGGGAGATGTTCAGTTGAAAGAAGTAAGAAGTCTTACAACACTAGGTTGAAGTCCAACATGTTCGTTGAAGTCCAACATGTTGGACTTTAACCTGGTGTTGTAAGACTTCTTACTGTGCTCAGCCCAGTCCAACGCCGGCATCTCCACATCATTTGAAAGAAAATAGCCGGACTCTGAAGTTGGAAAGGGGAACCATTAGAAAAGGTCACGGGCTGCATTTAACACCCCACTTGGCTAATAAATTCAGTGTGGAGCCCATCCACATCCAAAATTGTTTTAAGGCAAGACTTCCATCACTAAGTCTATAGTAAGTCCAGCAGGATGACTCATTAATTGGCTACAGGAATTCACAAGAATTCATCTGAGGAAGGAGCAGTGCTCCGAAAGCTAGTGATTTGAAACAAACCTGTTGGACTTTAACCTGGTGTTGTAAGACTGCTTACTGTGCTCACCCCAGTCCAACGCTGGCATCTCCACATCTTGAATATTCAAGTCTTAGCCTGGGTCACTTTGCAACCATGTCTCTGCAATGGCTATCTTATTCATTTATTTCTATTTATACTATCAATTAATCCACATTGTTATGAATGCTCTGGGCATTCAGACAAACAGCCTTTAATTCAGTCTTTTTACCATTCTTCTCTGCTCTGACCTTTGCTGTGGGTGCACTCTGTGTTACATGAGAGTACCTTTAAGAAATGGGTGTTTAAGAAATGTACCTTTAAGAAATGGATGTTTATCAGTGATGTCAGAGTGGGTGGAGCTGGGCAGTCTGTCCGCTTTTTAACTTTCATTTTAGGCTGTTTGCTGCAGGGTGCGTTTTAGTTTTGTTTTCAGTGTTGGAGCTGAAGCCAGTCACAGTAGCTGTGCTGCTGTTCTCTCTGCCATGAAAAGACTATCACTTGATAATTTGGTGAATTCAGAATTCTAAATGTTTTCAGTAGTGACTTTAAACTGATGTGCTTCTGTTAAAGGTTTTGTCGTATGGATGTTAAAAGGAAAGCTTAAAGGATTACCTAGTGTTGTAGTCTTTGGGGGTTGTATTTGAATTAATGGTTACTAAGATGTTCACTGTATTTTTTAAAAAGGTTAACTTGAGTTCCTAAAATAAACATTGTTTTGCTTTAAAAAATACTTTTCCATTTCTGGGGCGGAATTCTCCGACCCACCGCAGGGTCGGGGAATCGCCCGGGGCCGGCGTAAATCCCGCCCCCACCTGTCGCCGGAGTTCTTCGCCACCTGGGAATCGTCGGGAGTGGGAATCATGCCCCGCCAGTTGGCGGGCCCCCCGCGCCGATCGGCGGGCCCCCCGCGGCGATTCTCCAGCCCACGATGGGCTGAAGTCCCGCCACTGACAGGCCAATCACTCCGACGTGGTTTAAACCACTTCAGTGCCGGCGGGATTGGCGGCGTGAGTGGGCCCCCGGGGTCTTGGGGGGGGCGCGGGGTGATGGGACCCTGGGGGGTGCCTCCACGGTGGCCTGGCCCATGATCGGCGGGCGGGCCAGTGTTGTGGGGCACTCTTTTTCTTCCGCCGCCACGGCCTCCACCATGGCGGAGGCGGAAGAGACCCCCTTCATCGCGCATTCGCTGGTGGTGACGTCAGTGGCCAGCCCCGACGCCGGCCGGCGTAGTGCCAAAGACCGTAGGCGCCAGTTTTGCCACCATCGGCGGAGCGGGAGCCACTCCGGCGCGGGCCTAGCCCCTAAAGGTGCAGAGAATTCCGCAACTTTGGGGAGGCCCGACGCCGGAGTGGTTGGCGCCACTCCACTACGCCAGGACCCCGCCCCGTCGGGTAGGGGAGAATTTTGCCCCTGCTGTGCCACACCTGTAGAGTGAGCAGTGTGCTCCCTATACCACAATCTATTAAAAGTTGTGGGTCAGGTGAACTACATGATACACTTTGGGGTTCTCTAAACCCTGGCCCTTAACATCTGTCCCTTCCTTTCACCCACTCTGGTTATCAATGCCCGCATCACTACTCTGCACTATTGTCTTGCCCTTTCTCTTTAACCTTCCAAATCTCTCATGTGAACTCTCCCCCCACTACTTAATTTAAAGCTCTCGCTATAGCTCTTGTGATACAATTTTCCTGTACAGAGGTCCCAGCATGGTTCAGGTGAAGGTCATCCCAATAATACAACTCCCTCTTTCCCAGTATTGTTGCCATTGCCCCATGAAACAAAACCAGTTCTCCCACTCCAATCTTTGAGCCACACATTTAAGTCTCTGATCTTATTTATCCTATGACAATTTGCTTGTGGCTCAAGAGTAATCCAGAGATTATTACCATTTACCTGTATCACTCATAGTTACACCCTCTGGTCCCTGACCACAGGCCAAACATAAACTAACCAGCCTAAGGATGTGACTGCCTGCTGCGACAAAATGTCCTGGTAACAGCTCCCTCCCTGGGTCATCACAATGTACGAAGCTCAGACTCCAGCTCATCAACTAGGAGCTGAAGGCCCTTGAGCTGCAGACAACTTATTGCTGAGGCGGTTGCTGTGGATCATACTGATACCCACTAACACCCACATGTTAAAGCTGCAACACGTCACCTTCCCTGCTACCTTTAGTGTGTTTAATTATTATTCAAGTGTAGAAATATCATTCAACTGATAAATAATTAAGATATAAATTGAATGCAAGAGTCATGGCCGGGATTCTTCCGCAATTGGCGGGACGGCCTGCCGCCGGCGCCAAGAGCAGCGCGAACCACTCCAGCGCCAAAGGGCCACCGTGGGCCAGTGCAAGTTGGCACATGCGCAGAAACGCCAGCGTGTTCTGGCACATGTGCAGAACCGCCGGCGTGTTTCCTGCACATGCGCAGGGGGTTTCTTCTCCGCGCCGGCCATGGTGGAGCCTTGCAGAGGCCGGCACGGAGAGAAAGAATGCCCCTTGTGGGTCCCAATCGCGGGCCAGGCCATCATGGGGGCTCCCCCGGGATCGGATTCCCCCACGCCCCCACAAGGACTCCGCTAGCCGCCCTCCAAGCCAGGTCCCTCCGGGATGGACCATATCCATTTCACGCCAGCGGGACTGGCTGTAAACGGGTGGCCGCTCGGCCCATCATGGCCCGGAGAATTGCCGGTGGGGGGGGGGGGGCGCTGCCAACGGCCCCAGCCGGCGTGGCGTGATCCCTGCCCCCGCCCGAAAACCGGTGCCAGAGAATTCAGTGGCCGGCGTCGGAGCGGCGGGACGGGATTCATGAAAATGAAAAATGAAAATGAAAATCGCTTATTGTCACGAGTAGGCTTCAATTAAGTTACTGTGAAAAGCCCCTAGTCGCCACATTCCGGCGCCTGTCCGGGGAGGCTGATACGGGTGGTATGGCTGGTACGGGATTCACGCTGCCCCCCAGCGATTTTCCAACCCGGCGGGGGTAGGAGAATCCTGCCCTATAACTCTGCAACTGGTTTAAACTACTGCCTGAATTTAGAAGGATAAGGACTTAAAACTCACCAAATAATTGTTTACCTACCTGTTCGCCTAATTAAGCCATTAACGTTCACCAGCCTCGGGAAAGAAAATTTTAAGAGCAGTACCTCGTTCCCTCTCTTCCCAATTCCCACCTTAATCAAATTCCCAAGTTAGTACTCATACCTCATCCCACCCAGGCCTTATCGTGTTCTGTGCTCCCACACTCACTGCCCATCACTGTCACTATCAAGTGAACAGCAGACCGATCAAATACTGCTGAAGCAGAGCAGTTAAACAATCTGAGCCACAGGAGGATGTGTCACACACTCGGAAACTGCTGCCAGTTAAAATTCACCAACTTGGCATGCCTGTGTTTGCCTAACATTGACCACTTAAGTGGAATAAACAGATAGCTACAAAATAAACTTTGCTTCCCATTAAATACCAATAACTCAAAGTGCTATTCACACTGTTCAAATTCTTTCTGTTTTCTCATTGTTCCGCAATTCTCCAGAAAGGTTTCTACGTGTAGCGAACGGGAGTTGCCATGAGCTTTCCGCCGCTCGGCCCAGTGAGGCCGGCAACTATTCAATGTTAATTGGTCCACTTAACTAAGCCTTATGGGCCTCTTGCCACAAATGAAGCTCGCCAGCCGATTCGTCGGGACCGCGCTCACCAGCCCCCCGCTAACAAGGTTGAGCAGCACTTCAGCTGCACTTGCTCAGCCAACCTCAGTCAGCTGGCAATAATGGCGCCGAGGAGACCAGCCCCAAGGTTTGGAGTCGCTGACCTGGGGAGGCTCTTAGATGCAGTAGAGTCCAGGAGGGATGCCGTGTTCCCCCAAAGGTCCCGGTCCCGTAGGGCGACATGCATCCTGTCGATCATCTCCTGGACCCTTGGCATGTCAGTGATGGTGGCAAACCCCGCTCCCCGGGCATCCTGGTGGGCTTGATCCACATTGAAGTGCATGTATTGTGCCGCCTGGGCATACAGAGCCTCTGCGATGACACGGATGCACCTGTGCATCGAGGTCTGTGAGATTCCAGATAGGTCCCCACTCGGTGCCTGGAAGGAACTCATAGCATAAATGTTCAAGGCGACCGTCACCTTGATGGCCATCGGGAGCGGGTGCCCTTCCCCCATACCCCCGCAGTGCCAAGTGCACCATGATCTAGCAGATATATCGCAATGTCTCTCTGCTCAGCCAGAGTCTTCGACGGCATACCCAGTCCAGTAGGTCCTCGAATTATGGGCGGTGCCGGGAACTTGGTAATTTGGGCAGTGTGGTAATTAGGCGCAGAGTGGGAGGAGGTGCTGTTTCCCTTTTTGTTCTGTTTTCTTTGTTTGGCTTTGTAACTGGTATTCTGCAGGGAGAGATCCAGAGTGCATTCCAGGAAGCAGGGAGACAACCAGGGAGCACCCTGGGAAGGAGGGTGACATAAAATCTTCCCCCCAGGTTGCAGCGTCCTTCATTTTCGAGCTGGAGAGAGAGTGTGAGAGCCAGGGAGCAGCTTGGGAACAGGTAAGTTACAGATATTCTACTATTCTGAGTGATCCGACTGGGGGAGGGGAGAAACTGAAAAGTGACATCACAGGAAAGCTCTGACCTGATTGGCTGGTAGCATATCTGTACTAAATTTAGAAATTAAACATTGTTAAACGAATTAAACATAATTAATTAATCATAATTTAGAGGGGTATCTAAGACAGAGTCCGGAGAGTACTGTATTTAGCATTTACATTTATAGAAGAAATCTAGTGCTAGGAAACATATAGTTAACAATAACTTTTTTTTAAATATATTTTTTTTCAATTTACTTTATTAATTAGGTAACGCAATGTCAATTAGAGGGGTGCAGTGCTCTGACTGTGAGATGTGGCAGGTCCGGGATGATTCTAGCGTCCCGGATGGATATATCTGCAGAAAGTGCACCCAACTGGAGCTCCTCACAGACCGCATGGTTCGGTTGGAGCAGCAGTTGGATGCACTTAGGAGCATGCAGGTGGCGGAAAGCGTCATAGATGTTGTTATATAGATGTGGTCACACCCAAAGTGCAGGCAGAGAGATGGGTGACCATCAGAAGGGGCAGGCAGTCAGTGCAGGAATCCTCTGCGGTTGTCCCCCTCTCTAACAGGTATACCCCTTTGGATACTGTCGGGGGGAATAGCCTATCAGGGGAAAACAGTGGCACCACAGCTGGCTCTGATGTTCAGAAGGGAGGGTCAAAGTGCAGAAGAGCAATAGTCATAGGGGACTCTATAGTCAGGGGCACAGATAGGCACGTCCGTGGATGTGAAAGAGACTCCAGGATGGTATGTTGCCTCCTTGGTGCCAGGGTCCAGGATGTCTCAGAACTGGTAGCGGGAATCCTGAAGGGGTAGAGGTTGTGGTACATATTGGTACTAACGACATAGGCAGGAAGGGGGATGAGGTCCTGCAGCAGGAGTTCAGGGAGCTAGGCAGAAAGTTAAAAGACAGGATCTCAAGGGTTGCAATCTCGGGATTACGCCCTGTGCCACGTGCCAGTGAAGCTAGAAATAGGAAGATAGAGCAGCTAAACATGTGGCTAAACAGCTGGTGTAGGAGGGAGGGTTTCAGTTATCTGGACCACTGGGAGCTCTTCCAGGCAGGTGTGACCTGTATAAGGACGGGTTGCATCTAAACTGGAGAGGCATAAACATCCAAACCACAAGGTTTACTAGTGTCACACGGAAGGGTTTAAACTAGTATTGCAGGGGGGTGTGTACCGGAGAAATAGGTCAGAAGGTGAAAGCTTTGAGGGAGAACGAGGGAATAGGGCCAGTATGGCTCTGAGGAAGAGCAGACAGTGAGATGTTGCTGAAAACAGCGGGGCTGGTGGGCCTGAAGTGCATATGTTTTAATGAAAGAAGTATATGGCAGATGAACACTGAGCTTGGATTAGTACTTGGAACTATGATGTTGTTGCCATTACAGAGACCTGGTTGAGGGAAGGACAGGATTGACAGCTAAACGTTCCAGGATTTAGATGTTTCAGGCGGGATAGAGGGGGATGGAAAAGGGTTGGAGGAGTTACGCTACTGGTTAGGGAGAATATCACAGCTGTACTGCGGGAGGACACCTCAGAGGGCAGCGAGGCTATATTGATAGAGATCAGGAATAAGAAGGGTGCAGTCACAACTACAGGCCTCCCAACAGCCAGCGGGAGATAGAGGAGCAGATAGGTAGACAGATTTTGGAAAGGAGTAAAAGCAACAGGGTTGTTGTGATGGGAGACTTGAACTTCCCCAATATTGACTGGAACTCACTTAGTGCTAGGGGCTTGGACGGGGCAGAGTTTATAATGAGCATTCAGGAGGGCTTCTTAAAACAATATGTAGATAGTCCAACTAGGGAAGGGGCTGCACTGGACCTGGTATTGGGGAATGAGCCGGGCAGGTGGTAGAAGTTTCAGTAGGGGAGCACTTTGGGAACAGTGACCACAATTCAGTAAGTTTTAAAGTGCTGCTGGACAAGGATAAGAGTAGTCCTAGAGTGAATGTGCTAAATTGGGGGAAGGCTAATTATAACAATATTAGGCGGAAGCTGAAGAACCTAGATTGGGGGTGGATGTTTGAGGGTAAATCAACATCTGACATGTGGGAGGCTTTCAAATGTCAGTTGAAAGGAATTCAGGACCGGCATGTTCCTGAGAGGAAGGAGGATAAATATGGCAAATTTCAGGCACCTTGGATAACGAGAGACATTGTAGGCCTCGTCAAAAATAAAAAGGAGGCATTTTCAGGGCTAGAAGGCTGGGAACAGACAAAGCCTGTGTGGAGTACAAGGAAAGTAGGAAGGAACTTAAGCAAGGAGTCAGGAGGGCTAAAAGAGGTCACGAAAAGTCATTGGTAAATAGGGTTAAGGAAAATTCCAAGGCTTTTTACACATACATAAAAAGCAAGAGGGTAGCCAGGGAAAAGGTTGGCCCACTGAAGGACAGGAGAGGGAGTCTATGTGTGGAGCCAGAGGAAATGGGCGAGTTACTAAATGAATACTTTGCATCAGTATTCACCAAAGAGAAGGAATTGGTGGATGTTGAGTCTGGAGAAGGGTGTGTAGATAGCCTAGGTCACATTGAGATCCAAAAAGACGAGGTGTTGGGCGTCTTGAAAAATATTAAGGTAGATAAGTCCCCAGGGCCTGATGGGATCTACCCCAGAATACTGAAGGAGGCTAGAGAGAAAATTACTGAGGCCTTGACAGAAATCTTTGGATCCTCACTGTCTTCAGGTGATGTCCCGGAGGACTGGAGAATAGCCAATATTGTTCCTTTATTTAAGAAGGGTAGCAAGGATAATCCAGGAAACTACAGGCCGGTGACCCTTACGTCAGTAGTAGGGAAATTACTGGAGAGAATTATTCGAGACAGGATCTACTCTCATTTGGAAGCAAGTGGTCGTATTAGCAAGAGGCAGCACGGTTTTGTGAAGGGGAGGTCGTGTCTCACTAACTTGATAGAGATTTTCGAGGAGGTCACAAAAATGAAATGAAAATGAAAATCGATTATTGTCACGAGTAGGTTTCAATGAAGTTACTGTGAAAACCCCCTAGTTGCCACATTCTGGCGCCTGTCCAGGGAGGCTGGTACGGGAATCGACCGTGCTGCTGGCCTGATGAAAACCGCTAATTGTCACAAGTAGGCTTCAAATGAAGTTACAGTGAAAAGCCCCTAGTCGCCACATTCCGGTGCCTGTTCGGGAAGGCTGGTACGGGAATTGAACCGTGCTGTTGGCCTGCCTTGGTCCGCTTTAAAAGCTAGCTCTTTAGCCCTGTGCCAAACCAGGTGAACCAGCCAGATGGTTGACGCAGGTAGGGCAGTGGATGTTGTCTATATGGACTTCAGTAAGGCCTTTGACAAGGTCCCTCATGGCAGACTGGTGCAAAAGGTGAAGGCACACGGGATCAGAGGTGAGCTGGCAAGATGGATACAGAACTGGCTATGTCTCAGAAGGCAAAGAGTAGCAATGGAAGGGTGCTTTTCTCATTGGAGGGTTGTGACTAGTGGTGTTCTGCAGGGTTCAGTGAACGTAGAACATACAGTGCAGAAGGAGGACAGTCGGCCCATTGAGTCTGCACCGACCCACTTAAGCCCTCACTTGCACCCTATCCCCGTCATCCAATAACCTTTCCTAACCATTTTGGACACTAAGGGGAATTTATCATGGCTAGCACAGGGCTAAATCACTGGCTTTGAAAGCAGGCCAAGGCAGGCCAGCAGCACGGTTCAACTCCTGTACCTGCCTCCCCGAACAGGCGACGGAATGTGACGACTAGGGGCTTTTCACAGTAACTTCATTTGAAGCCTACTCGTGACAATAAGCAATTTTCATTTCATTTTCATTTCAATCCACCTAACCTGCACGTCTTTCGACTGTGGGAGGAAACCAGAGCACCCGGAGGAAACCCACGCAGACATGTGGAGAACGTGCAGACTGCTCACAGACAGTGACCCAGCAGGGAATCGAACCTGGGACTCTGGCGCTGTGATGACACAGTCCTATCCACTTGTGCTGCCATGCTGGGACCTTTGTTGTTCGTAGTATATACAAATGATTTGGAGGAAAATGTAACTGGTCTGATTAGTACGTTTGCGGACAACACAAAGGTTGGTGGAATTGCGGATAGCGATGAGGACTGTCAGAGGATACAGAAGGATTTAGATCATTTTGGACTTGGCAGAGAGGTGGCAGATGGAGTTTAATCCGTACAAATGTGAGGTAATGCATTTTGGTGGAAGGTCCAATACAGGTAGGGAATATATAGTGAATGGTAGACCCCTCAAGAGTATTGACAGTCAGAGAGATCTAGATGTACAGGTCCACAGGCCACTGAAAGGGGCAACACAGGTGGAGAAGGTAGTCAAGAAGGCATACGGCATGCCAGGGCACTGAGTATAAAAATTGGCAAGTCATGTTGCAGCTGTATAGAACCTTAGTTAGGCCACACTTGGAGTATAGTGTTCAATTCTGGTCGCCACACCACCAGAAGGATGTGGAGGTTTTAGAGAGTGTGCAGAAGCAATTTACCAAGATGTTGCCTGGTACGGAGGGCATTAGCTATGAGGAGAGGTTGAATAAACTTGGTCTCACCGGAACAAAGGAGGCTGAGGGGCGACCTGATAGAGGTCTACAAAATTATGAGGGGCATAGACAGAGTGGATGTCAGAGACTTTTTCCCAGGGTAAAGGGGTTAATTACTAGGGGTATAGGTGCGAGGGGCAAGGTTTACAGGAGTTGTACGAGGCAAGTTTTTTACACAGAGGGTAGTGGGTGCCTGGAAGTCGCTGACAGAGGAGGTGGTGGTAACAGAGACGATAGTGACATTTAAGGGGCATCTTGACAAATACATGAATAGGATAGGATTTTAGTTCAGACGGGCAGCATGGTTGGCGCAGGCTCAGAGGGCCAAAGGGCCTGTTCCCGTGCTGTACACATGAGTCCTCATGTGGAGCCTCCTCCTCGGTCTGTTGGGCAGCCGGCTCTCCACCCTGGGTGGCTGGCACCTGTTCCTCTGCAGCACGCTCTGTTGCTGCAGCTTCCTCCTCCTCAAACAGCTCCAGCTCGTACAGTGACAGGGCATCCCCCAAGGCTGCGGTGACTTGCAAGAAGGCCACCATTGAATTCTAATATTTATTGCCTGTAAGGGGTGAGAGGCTGACATGTTAGTATGGTACGTACCCCCGCGACCAACCAGGTCCACTGGGCTACATGGTGGTCTCGGTTAGCACTGCGGGCTCCTCTCTGCATGTCTCCCCCATCCCCGCACCCCTGGCCCCATAGGTGCCTTGCACCGTGGGGACCTCAGGCCCTGGGGCCCATCCCTGTTGCCAGGGGTACAGTCGGCTGGCACTGCGCATGTCAGCGGTACGCTTTCCAGCCCCTGCTCGGTGTCCCCGTGGGTGCTACAGTGGGTGTTGCCTTGGGTGGACAATCTTATGCCCCACCAGCGGATGGCGGTCAGGTGGGGGGAGTACGGTGGAGGGTGGGGTGTGCGGTGAGGGGGAAGTGGGAGGCACTATAATGCTGGTGTCACTCTGCAGAGGCCAAGGTGGGTGGTCAGTGGAGTGCGCAGCAAGCTGGCTGCCTTGCATGCCATGGCAATGGCGGTCTGTGGCTGAGCACTGCCCCAGTTCTGTGGGGGATCACCCTGGCTGCACGGCCCGTTCCCCCCCCCCCACCTCCCCTCCCTCCCCCCCCCCCCCCACACCCCCCCCCCCACACCCCCCCCCCCCCCCCCCCCCCCCCCCGCCTTGGCAGGGCACTCCTCACTCCAGGTAGCCCGGCCAGTGTCTGGCCTGGCAGCCCACGGTCGCGCCTCTCCGTGTCCTCCCTCCTCTCCCTCATCAGCCACAAGACTTTTTTCAGGATTTTTAAAAGCACAAGTGAACCACGCTGTCGGGAACTCGGTTCATCAGAAGTGGGGAATCGCGGAGGCCCCGGAGAATACCAGTCAGGCCAGCTAGTGATACGCAAGCTTACTGTATGTGCGTTCCGGAACGCATTGACGCTTCTGTTAATGCGACGGAGAATTGCGATTTGGCGTCAAATCGGCACCCGCCACAATTTGTTATTCTCTGCCCAATTGCGTTTCCCGATTCTGAGAATCCCGCCCATGATCTCCACATATGCACTTTGATCTCATGGCATCCATCTTTTAGCAAACATCTCCTGACTATGCCTCTCGCTCTTGTTTTCCTGTGCCACCTGTAACACACACTGTCCACTCATGCTATGCGCAACACGTGTCTCAAGGCTTCTGCATGAGAAGGAAAACCTGCTTGTCAGAATGCTAGAATGCAAGAAGTAGTGCTGATAGAGTATAGAACTGCTGGTTCAGACTCTTCTTTCTCATCACCTGTTTCTTGCTTCAAAGCCTCCAGCAGAGAACAAAAAGAATAGAAATATAGAAAAGATCTGCTATTTATTTTGGAAAATATTTTATTGAGGCATTTATAATTTTAACATTTTAAACAAAGAGATCCAACACACACAAAATCCCCCACAATAACATACCCAACCCCGCCACCACCCCTCCCTGCAACTCCAAGCATAGATCCTAACTATCCATACATTAGATTCCCTATCCTTATTCGTCACTTCCATGCCTCCCCTCCCGGATCTTCCGACACTCCAAATATTGCCACCTCTGGACTCACAGTCACCCTCCCTTCCAGGATCTCTGACATGACATCTGAAAATCTCTGCCAGAATTCCCTCAAATATGTACATGGTTCGCAGGACTTCCCCTACACCTGTCCTCCACCTCCTCAAAAAACCTACAGTCATATGAGCCCTGTGGACCACCTTGAATTGGATCAGACTAAGCTTATAACATGACGAGGATGCATTGACTCTCCTCAGGGCTTCTCCCATAACCCGACTTCGAACTCCCCTCCCAACTCTTCCTCCCACTTCCTCTTCACCCCTTCCCACTCCATCAGCTTCTTATATATTTCCGAGACCCTCCCATCCCCAAACCCTGCTTTTGACATCACGTTATTCTGTAGTCCTCTTAGTGGGAGGCGAGGAAAGCCCGGAACCTGCCTCCGGACAAAATCCCGCACTTGTAGCTACTGGAATCCATTCCCCTGTGGCAACTCAAACTCCTAGTTCCACCAAGCTTGGGAAACCCTCCTCAATGTAGAGATATTCAAATCTCTGAATCCCTGTCCACTGCCACCTCTGAGGCCCCCGTCCAACCTTCCCGGAGAGATCTGGTGATTGTCATAGATCAGTGACCACACCGATGCTCCCTCCAGTCTCATGTGCTGCCTCCATTGCTCCCACACTCTCAGAGCTGCACTACCACTGGGCTTGTGGAGTACCAAGCCGGCGAGAACGGCAGAAGTACCGTTAACAAAGCCTTCAGCCTCATGCCCCTGCAAGATGCTGCCTCCACTCACTCCCACACTGACCCCTCCCCCACTACCCACTTCCTAACCATCGATATATTAGCCGCCCAGTAATAATTAACAAAGTTCGGAAGGGCCAACCCACCCTCCCCACACCCCTGCTCAAGAAGGACCTTCTTCACCCGCGGGGCTATACAGGCCCACACGAAACCCGAGATTGCCGCGTTTATCTTCCTAAAAAATGCCTTAGGGGTGAAAATTGGAAGATGATCCACTACTTCTACAACACCTTGTACATTCTTGGGGCATCCCAAAACACTTCACAACAAATGACTTTTAAAGTAATCTGTAGTTTATAGCAGTGCAGAACTTTCCTGATGTGTCAGCCTGGATCATGTACTCAAGTCTCTGAGATGGGGCTTGAACTTTGCGAATACTGTCATCGAATCAAGGCTAACATTTTTTAATAAATATGGGAAAGGGCAATTGCCATGTGATTGTAAATGCAAGCAATTATGTATAAGTTTATTTATGCATTGGAATGAAAAAATATGCATGCTGAATAAATATAAGTGACAAGACAGCATGAATGTTACGACCAACCTGCAGCTGGCACGATCCATCCTACTTCCTTATCTCCTAATCTCTCTCTCGTGTTTGTGCCCAGCCGTTTGAGAGCTTCCTCCTCATAAGAAGTTAGAGTCTGGATACTAGGGAGTCCACCACCTGTTCCAGTTCTTCATCGCCCATTATGGGTTATTTTCTCCTTTCAGAGGAAACTGCACAGTGTGAATACCCGTGGTTACCGTGACATGTAGCAGTACCCAGCTGACAGAAAGAAAATCACTATGGAGGTGAGAACAGGTGTATGGAAAAAGCAATAAAAGCATCTGAAGCTTTTTGCACATCCGTTCAAGTTAGGCTTGAGGGAAGAAAAAGTGTGTAAATGGTCTTTTAGTTATTTCTATACATTGATGGTAAGACATTGAAAACTCCCAATAAATGAAAGTATTCTGAGAAGATGTCAAAGGGCACAATTCTCTCCCAAAAATTCTGAGTTCATTTGTGGCGGGGTTTTCAGGGAAATGAAATGAAAAATCGCTTATTGTCACAAGTAGGCTTCAATGAAGTTACTGTGAAAAGCCCCTAGTCGCCACATTCCGGCGCCTGTCCGGGGAGGCTGGTACGGGAATCGAACCATGCTGCTGGCCTTCCATGATCTGCATTAAAAGCCAGCGATTTAGCCCAGTGTGCTAAACCAGCCCACTTCATTGGGCCCTGGGGAGATTTTCACTGGTTTAGCCCACACTTATTGGGCCCTGGGGAGATTTTCACTGGTTTAGCCCACACTTCCCAAAGGGGAACAAAGTTCCCGAGCGAGTACATTTAGCCGCCTGCTTCCTGGCACTCACAGTGCCGAGACACACATGGCTATTCAACACGACTCGCTTTGAATAAGGAGCCTGAACAGGGAATGTGTGGCCGAGGCTGCACAACGCCCTGTTTTTTACACTAGGGAGCGCCACTCGCCTGAACTTCCTGTTGTAGCATCCCAATCTCCGAGACCCACAAAAAACATCCCCGATCTCCCCACCAGCCTGTACACAACATGGGTGGATCCCCAAGCCACCCCAATACCCACAGTGGGTAACCCCAGCCCAATTGTGTCTGTGCAAAAAATGTGCCAAGCTGGCAGTGCAATCTGGGCAACATGGTAGTGCCAGGCTGGCACCCAGGTGGCACTTCCAGGGTTGCAGGTTGGCACTACCAAGGACCCAGGTGGCACCAGCAGCAACAGGGCACCACCCTGCCCAAAGGGCATGCAGCTAGGGGCCTCCAATCCTCTTGGAGACCCCCACAAGTGCTGCTCTGTCTGGTCCCGGTTTTGTGGGAACAGTACCAAATAGTGCTCACCCAAGGTCCCCAAGGCAGAGGGATTGAATCCCAAAGTCTCAGGAACCTTGGGAATCTGCATATTAAAGTAAAGCTTACTGCAGATTTATATGCAGATTTTCCAAAAACTGATTCCACCCATTGTGGGCAGGATTCCCCTTGCAACGTCTCGCGAGATTGCGTTGAATCTCGCGAGGTGTTAGGCCGGGTGGATCCTGGGAGCGGAGTTTTCCGACTTTCACCGGCCACACTGCTCTACGGCGAGATATTTTTCCGGCTCAACATTGCCGGAAGATCGCGTCCTTAGAATTTATTCAGAGAACAGGTCGCCATTTTGAAAGGGTTCCCCAATCTCTAAGTGAGCTTATGGGTCCACACACCCTTCACCCATGGGCAATGTCATCCCCACACACATGGGCACTACCCCACACCCCACAAGTGAGGACACCCTGCTATGGGATCCCTGGGCCCTCCCCCATTTTTAGGATTCCCCAAGCCCCCTTACAGCACTCCCACCCTTCCAGAACCCATACTCATCACCCCCCAAACTTACCAGTGACCCTACGTACCTGCTCTGCACACTCCCGCCCTTCAAACACCTCCCCCACCCTCCTTTCATGGGCATGGGCCCCTTGGGCCCTGAGCATTGGCAATGCCACCCTGGCACTTGGGCAGTGCCACCCTGGTACTTGGGCAATGCTCTAGCCAGCTTGACAGTGCCACACGGTGGCAGTGCAAAGGTGCCAGCTGGGCAGTGCCAAGGTGCCCAAATTCCAGGGAGAGGGCCAGAGAGTCACCCTGTCTCTGACCACCCAGGGACCTCCAATGGCCTGGCTGGGAGAGCCCCTGGGTGCCATTCTGCTTGGTCCATGTTCTTGTGGGCCAGCACTGATCGGAGCTCGACTGCAGCCTCCCTGGGAAGAGTCGAGGGATGCTGGTGTATCCCTTAAGTGGTTTTAGACCTACCTCCATGAGCGTTGTTTGGTCCCGCCCCTTTTGGGCGGAGTTCTGAACATGACGCCTCACTTAACTTGGGTAAATCCCGCGAGGCATGGAGACTGCAGGGAGGCGCGCGGGAGGGCTCTCGTGGGATTCTGCAGCCGTGTTGTGCTCTCACTCAAGCGCAACGCGGCCAGAGAATTGCACCCTTGTCTCTGATTACCTTAGCTATTATGCTGAGATTCATTTGCCAATATTTTGCTTTGCCGAAGAGGCAGGGGGGAGTAGAGAGATCCCAATAACTGGCATCCTTGCTCAGTTCTTTTTAATGCACTCCCACACTCCCAGATGCCCTCATTTGTCTAATCTGGATCAGTAATTACTCCACCACTGAGTCAGAATTTTAGGGATTGCATTTCAAGATATCTTGCTTTCCATAAAGCGGCTCATCTCGATTAGCTCACCTTACAACAAATAGCAGGAATCGGATCGGTTCCCTGTTTTATCCCCTGGTTGATTTTGCTTCCCATTGACTTCAATGATTGTGTTAAAATTCCCCCCAAATATTCAGCTTTCAGAAAAGGTTCAAAATTCTGAGTTTACCCTTTAAATTGTTTCAGCCATTTAAATGTTGCCAGAGGTACTGACTTCCCCTATACAAGTGGCATGTTCCCAGTGCTAAGTAATATGACCGCTCGGAAGCTCCTCACAATACTTAAATATGGCTGACCCTGTCAAATGGAGTCTCCTCCAGCACAATTTTAAAACCCAGCACAGCTTTGAGGAAAAACCCAGCCAATGCTCGCCATGGCAGCAAAAGACTTGACAGACACAAGAACGGTTATTAAAAAGATTTATAAATGATTAAATGTTAATGGTTTATACAAAATAACATGTTCAAGCTGTAAAGTGCCAAATATTTGACAGCAGCATAATGGAATCATTGCCAATTAGCAGCTTTAGAAAGGAGAGGGAGAGAGAGGAAGCAAAGTGAAATAGGAAATAGATTGCACTTAAAAGTGTGAAAGCAGCAGATTTTAAAGCTCAAGAATGGATTTGAATCAGAATGAGAGCTGAGTAGAAGGAGCAGAAAAATGAAAATTTGTTTGTATTAACTATTAGCCGCTCTATGACATTGATTGAGATTGTAGTCAAATGGGTCAGGACCCCTGCATATTTAGTGGATCATTGTAACTATTTGGCATTGAATGACCCTGACCTTCTAAAGCTAATGATACCAGTGTAAACAGTCAGCTACATCTATCCAATTATAGACATTCCTTCAGTTAATTTAGTAAATACCTTGGAAACTCCATCAACAATTGAATGAAATGAAAAATATTTATGTGTCATTCTATAGGTTGCCAACTTTGATTGAACATACCAACCTCCAAACATCCACCCTCACATTCCTACCATGCTTCTTTGACGATTAGTCAAACAATCATTTTCCCATTTCCGATGTTTTGATAAGAAAAACTCAAAAGAAACAAAAAAGAAACATGGGGCAGAATAATATAACACAATGGGTGGGACTCGCACTCAGGAGTGGGTGAATGCCGATTCCTGACCCCACCATCGCAGCACACCGTATAAAACAGAATAACCCAATTCATGGCAGCAAGGCGGGTTTTAAACCTGCGCTGTCTCTGCACTGTCACCTTACCACCCATCCTAGGCCATAGAACAGGATGTCCACTGGCCGTAACCATTGGCCATGACCCATAAGGTCACAGCCACTCATTTAACAGGCCACCTGACATGGGGCAGTGTCGGGTGATCCAGCAATTTTCTAAGGGGCGAAGCCAAATGGAAGTGTTTACTTTCTGCAAATGTTTAAGGCGTTGTTGAAGGTAAGTATTAATATTATAAAGAATGTATCAAATTCTGCAGCAGCATTGAGTTAAGTGCATTTGCCAGTAAACACAGATGGAATGAAATTTGATCATCCCCATAATATTAAGATCTAACAAAATTGAGCAGCTGCTTAGCTAAAGCATATCTTCACTCATTGATGGCCAATTAAACTATGGGGGCAAGGGGAGAGGCAGGGATGAAGATTCAGAATTGCCTCGGGTGTTGATGCTGACTCCCTCTGCACTCTTCTCCAGACTGTGTCCACTAGACATGAGGTCCTGGTGCCAGCTGATGGGAAGAGGAGACCTCCCTCAATAACCCCATCTGCTGGATGGAGGTGGTCGTGGACGTCAGCAGCATGGGTTTCATATCTCAAAACTCAAGGCAATGCAGGAAGAGGCTAAATGACCTGTCGAGATCTGAAAGGTGAGGATGTTCTCACTCCGTGTTTTAGTGTGCAAGGAAGGCAAAGGAAAGGCTCAAAACTGCTTGATCCATGAGAATACCTCTGAGGTAAAAGGTTGTATTATGCAGCACTGCCACTACTGGCGGCCCCAATGCTTCTGTGCAGGTGTTGTTGGTTTCAGATGGGGTAGAAGGCCTTAGACTGGAAGATGCGCACCTTAATGGCTGTCAACCGCTGTGAAGAATATGCATTCCTCTCTGTGCTCTAATTAAGCCAACTGAGAATAATCATCATTGCAATGTGAAACCTTTCAGGAAAAGCAGACATACAAATACCCTGAAAGAAACAGGGCTGGAGGTAGAAACATAGAAAATGCAAGCAGGAGTAGGCCACTTGGTCCTTTGAGCCTGTTCTGCCATTAAGTATTATCATGGCCATTCTCCCGTGCTCTGGCCATACCCCTTG
Source organism: Scyliorhinus canicula (assembly GCF_902713615.1). NCBI lineage: Eukaryota > Metazoa > Chordata > Chondrichthyes > Carcharhiniformes > Scyliorhinidae > Scyliorhinus > Scyliorhinus canicula. The sequence goes on from NC_052155.1 coordinate 76,667,412, forward strand.
ACACCTTTAGAGTTTAGAAATCTATCTATTTCCTTCTTAAATACATTCAGTGACGTGGCCTTCACAGCCTTCTGTGATAGAGAATTCCACAGGTTCGCCACACTCTGAGTGATGAGGTTCCTCCTTATCTCAGTCCTAAGTGACCTACCCGGTACCCTGAGACTGTGACTCCTAGACCCCTCCGCCAGAGGAAACAATCAGTGGGGGTGTCCTCGACCTGGCAATCCTCATGCCACTGGAGGAGGAGGTTCTGCTGCTGTCCATAATGGACAGACTCCATTGACAGAGGTGAAATTGGAGTAAGGCCTGGGGCTGGTGAGATTGCAAAAGGCTTCAACCAGATCTGGGATGTAAAGAGGGTAAGGGCTAAGGGGAGGGGTACTGAGGCCTGGTATGCTTACATGAATAGTGCTGCATTCAAAGTATCATCTTGCATCATTGACTTTGTCTATATATGTGGTTGTGGGACCCACCTCTTCACTCACCTGATGAAGGAGCAGCGGTCTCAAAGCTTGTGATTCGAAACAAACCTGTTGGACTTTAACCTGGTGTTGTAAGACTTCTTACTTTGCCACTCCAGTCCAATGCCAGCATCTCCACATCATGAATAGTACATGCGTGGCTTATGCATTCAAAGGCCGGGATACTTCTTCATAGAAATCTTGTGAGTTTGCTGCAGGTGTGGTTTAACGGTTGCAAGGTAATATATCTCCTAGTTCACATGTTGTTAATGGTGTTGAATATTGTGACTTATTCCACCCCATGAAAGCTGTGAAAGGCCAATTAACGCCCTTTTTTCTGTGTGTCCTGCACAAATGAACCTTCTTCTGCTGGGCCCGTCTGGCCTGAGGGACCGACACTACTCTCTGAGGAGGAGGAAGAAGCCTCAGCGCATTACATAATTTCTCTACACCAAGCACCAGCGCAAAAACTGGCATCTCAGCCGGAATGAGCATGTACAGCTGCTGGAGAGTGTGGCTCTGTTTCGGTGATTGGTTACATTTGACGCCGGTGTTGAAGATTGGAAACAGTACGCATTCCAATCATTAAGTGCATTCCAATCAGGGCGGCACAGAGGTTAGCACTGCTGCCTCAGGGCGCTGAGAGCCCTGGGTCACTGTCTGTGTGGAGTTTGTAAGTTCTCCCTGTGTTTGCATGGATCTCACCCCCACAACCCAAAGATGTGCTGGCCAGGTGGATTGGCCACACTAAATTGCCCCTTAATTGAAAAAAAAAGAATTGGGTAATATTTAAAAAAGTGAATTCCAATCTCTCAAGTGTGTGATTGCAAAGTACTTTTCATTCTGTGATGTGGTTGATGTTTGTAAACTTTAGGGTTTTTAGCACTTGGAGTCACTCATCCATGAAGGACGATGAATGAATCAAGGCTGCAGCTATTTTGTAGAAGCTGTCAATCACAGCCCATGATGAGAAATGAACGAATCGCTTGCAGCGAATGGGTCTGAGGGGTTGAAACACAGGGCACAGCGGTTTCCCTTCCAGGAAAGGAGACGTGAAGCTGCCAGGTAAGTTTGACAGCTGTAATTCTTTTCACTGCCCCTGTCCAGATTGCTCTCTAGCTTCCAGACAGGGGTCTCTTTTCTGGAGGTTGAGAGAGAAATCTGTGAGGGGGGAGGTCGGTGGGGAGGGTCCCTTTAGTAAGAGGGTCCCTATGGGGCTCCCATTAGATAGGGGATCTCTGTGGGGGGCGTCCCTTTAATTATGGGGACTCTGTGGGGGTCCCTCCAGTTGGATGGTCCCTGTGCCGGGGGGGGGGGGGGGCGCAGTTCCTCTAGTTAGGGTCTCTAGGGGAGTCTCTCTAGTTAAGGTCCCTGTGGGGTATTTCCTTTAGTTAGGGGGTCTCTGTGGGGGTCTCTCATTTTAGGGGTTCTCTGTGCGGAGGGGAGTTCCTTCTGTTAGGGAGCCTCTGTGGGTGTCCCTCTAGTTAGGGTGTCTTTGTGGGGCATCCCTTCAGTTAGGAGGTCCCGGGTGGTTCTCCCTATTAAGGGAGTCCCATGTGGCAGGGAGGAGTATTCCTATTAAGGGGGTCCCTGGGAGTCTCCCAACTAAGGGGGTCGCTTGGGGTTACCCCCTTGGCCCACCGCGAGGACCACGAGGTCAGGCTCACGTTTGGTGAGACCTGTAGAAATCCTCGCCCACATGATTCCGGCCCAGGGGACCAGAGAATCATGGAGGACCGGAGATTAGGGTGCCTGGCCCGCTAAATGGATCCAAATGGGTCATTAAGACCCATTTGCATTCATTTACATCATCTCGCTGGCACACAGGAGTGAACCCTGATACCACCGGCAGCAAGGTGGGGGGGGGGGGGGGGGGGGGGGGGGGGCTGGTCAGCGTATCGCGTTTGAATCAACACCTGCTGACACCCAGTGCTGATCCCAATTTTTTGATTCTCCGTCCCTTCGGGAAATGGGCTTCAGGCCTCCCGGTACAGAGAATTCACCCCATTGCGGGTGAATATACATAGGCTGAGTGAGTGGGCAAAAATGTTGCAGATGGTGTATAATGTAGGAAAGTGTGAAGTAGTTCATTTTGGCAGTAAGAATAATGAAGCAGAGTATTTCTCAAACAGAGAACGACTGCAGAATTCCGAGATGCAAAGGGATCTTGGTGTTCTCATGCATGAGTCACAAAACGTTTGTATGCAGGTACAGCAAATAATTAAGAAGGCTAGTGGCATACTATCCTTTATTGCAACAGGAATTGAACATAAAAGTAAGAAAGTTATGCATCATTTATCAGGACATTGGCGAGACCACATCTCGAATATTGTGTGCAGTATTGGTCTCCTTTTTAAGGAAGAATGTAACTGCATTGGCGCAATTCAGAGGTTCACTAGACTGATACCTGGAATAAGCTGTTTGTTTTCTGAGAAAAGGTTAGACAGACTGGGCTTGTTTCCACTGGAGTTCAGAAGAGTGAGGGGCAATTTGATTGAAATAGAGATGGTCCTGAATGGTATTGACAAGGTGGATGTGGATTGTGTCGGGGAGGGAGGGAGGAGCGTTGAAGGGGCATTTGGGCAGGAGTCACCAAGCTAGTGATTAATACTAGTGAACGGGAGGCCAACAGTGGGGGAGACCGCAATGGTGGGCCAGTGTGTGTGTGTGGGGGGGGGGGGGGGGGGGGGAGAGGAGGAGGGGTAGGGGTGGGACAGCTGGTTGGGGAAGGGGGCAGGGGGGAATGCGACGGGGCAGATATGCAGGATATGTGTGGTCATGGGTGGGGCGGGGGCGATCTTGAATGGGCCCAGTTTAGAGTGGGAAAGCGAGGGATGGAGGTGGAAGCCTCCGGTGAGAGATGTGACATGGAATGTCCGTGGGCTGAATGGGCTGCTCAAAAGGTCCCAGATGTTCGCACACCTGACGAGCTTGAGGGCGGAGCTGATTTTCTTGCAGGAGTTTTTTTGTGGTGAGCCTGGCAATTCTAATGGTGACGGTAAGGGCGGAATATGCAAGGATTATGATCTCAAACCACGCGCCGCATTGATTAGATGTGATGCTTGGTTCGGGACAGGTGCAGAGGCCAGGGTGGAGGCTGAATTTGGGACTTTTGGGGCTGGTTTAGCTCACTCAGCTAAATCGCTGGCTTTTAAAGCAGACCAAGCAGGCCAGCAGCACGGTTCGATTCCCGTACCAGCCTCCCCGGACAGGCGCTGGAATGTGGCGACTAGGGGCTTTTCACAGTAACTTAATTGAAGCCTACTCGTGACAATAAGCAATTTTCATTTCATTTCATTTCATAAGGAGTTTGTGGGAGGATGAGAGTTGCAATTAAGAACTATCTGGAGTTCAACCAGAATGGTGAGGTGTCAGTGGCTATGTATTGGGGAGGCCTTGAAGGCAGTGGTTCGAGAGGAAATTATATTGTTCAAGGCCCACAGGGATAGGATGAGGAGGAGAAGCACCGGTGGCTATTGACGAGATAGTTGAGGTGGACAGGAGATACTTGGCAGCCTTCATGAGGGAGCTGTTGGCAAAGATGAGGAGGTTGCAGGGGTAGTTTGGCCAGTTGACAATGGGCAAAGCGGTGGGGTAGCGGCAGAGGACGAGGGGGTGCAGTATGAGTATGGGGAGAAGGTAAGTCGTATGTTGGCCCACCAGTGCAGTGTCCAGGGAAATTTTGCAGGTGAGGACAGAGAAGGGGAGGTGGTGTAGGAGCTGGAGAGGATATTTGAGGTGTTTAAGGCTTTCTTCGAGGGGTTGTATAGGGCTGAACCGGTGGGGGAAGCAGGGGTATGGGGTGGTTTCGGATTGTGTTGGAGTTCCCAGAGTTGGAGGATGGGAAGACGCAGGCATTGGAGGAGATATTGGGGTTAAGGGAGGTTATGGAATGTATTAGTAGGGTGCAGTCGGGGAAAGCCCTGGGTTGGGATGGTTTCCGGCCAGGTTTTATAGGCAGTTTGCGACAAATGTGCCCCCTCAACCGGCGGGTATGTTTAGTGAGGGGGTAGAAAAGGAGGAGTTGCCGGCTACATTGGCGCAACGTCGTTGTTGATCCCAAAAAAGAGGAAGAACCCACTGGAGTGTGGGTACTACAGGCCCATTTCGCTGCTAAACATGGATGTGAAAGTCCTGGCCAAGGTGTTGGCCTATAGGTTGGAGAAATGTTTCAGTTGTTGTTTGCATTGGCAATGGCCCTTCGGGCATCGGCTGAGTGGCGAGGGATTGTGAAGATGGGTAGAGCGCACTGGGTATCACTGGACACAGACAACCTGTTGTTGTTTCTGTTGGCCCATTGGGAAGTATGGGCAGAATTTTGGGCTTGTTGGAGAGATTCGATTTCTGGCTATAGGTTGAACGTAGAAAGAGTGAGGTGTTCCTGGTGAAGGCAGTGTGGTGAGGGCAAACATGGGGGCGCTCCCTTTTAACGTGGCAAGGGAGCGGTTTAGGTATCTGTGGATCCAGGTTAACGCATGAGTGAGCCACAATGCATAGGTGGAACTTGACAGGGTTAGTGGAAGAGGTTAAAGGGGACTTTGGCTGGAGGGTGCAAGTGGCAAAGATTAATGTACTGCCAAGGTTCCTGTTTGACTTTCAGTGCCTCCTTATTTTCCTTTCTCAGGCCTATTTCCAGAAGGTGGAGGCGCTGGTCTCGCATTTTGTGTGAGCAGGGAAGTTGCCGAGGGTGAGGAGGATTCTGTTGCAAAGGCAGAGGCAGGGAGGTGGGTTGATGCTCCCAAGCCTGATGCACTACTACTGGGCAGCGACTGTGGAGAAGGCGAGGCGTTGGTTGGGGTGTGGAGTGGATCAGGTTGGAGGAGGAGTCCTGTAGGGGCTCGAGTTTGAGGGTTCTGGTGACAGTCTTGTTGCTGTTGGCTATGAGAAAGTATACGGGTGGGGGGGGGGGGTCCTGTGGTGGAGTCGACTATTGAGATCTGGAGCCAGTTGAGGAGGCATTTTAAGCTGGGCCATATGCTGATGCCACTGTCTCGGGAATCACAGATTTAAGCTGGGCGGGGTGGCTGGGATGTACAGGCGGTGCAAGGAGGAGGGGTTGAAGCGGGTCAGGGATATGTTCTCGGAGGGGAAATTTGCTGGGTTGGATGAGCTGCGGCAGAGGTTTGGGTTACCGAGGGGAGTGAGTTTAGATACTGGCAGGTGCGCTTAAGGAGCTAACGATGTTCCCCCAATTACCGGAGTATACCCGACTGGAGAAATTGGTACACTCAGATGAGGTGGAGGAGGTCAGGATCAGGGATGTATACGGATGACTGGGAGAGCAGGGAAAGCTGCTGGTGGAAAGGATCAAGTGGAATTGTGAGGGGGAGTTGGGGAGGGAGATAGGGTGGGAGCTCTGGCGTGAGGCAATGCAGCGAGTGAACCCAACTTCCTCTTGTGTGAGAATGAGCTTGATTCCTTTTAAAATAATGCACAGGGTACACATGACTCGGGCTCAACTGCGTGAGTTCTTCCTGGGGTCAAGGATAGATGTCAGAAGCGTGGGCGGGAACTGGCAAATCATGTGTTCTGGGGTTGTGGGCAGTTGGAGAGCTTCCGGGAGGCAGTGTTTAGGACCTTATCGAGGATAGTGGGGACCGGGGTGATGCCTGACCCCATGGTGCCGATCTTTGGGATATTGTGGCGCTAACAATTGCACACAAAAGACTCAATATGGTAGAAGAGAGACTTTATTACAGTGAGATGCTATTCCTCCGGCTGCAGCAGTAGAATGGCATCTCAGGGAAACTTATGAATATTTATACTGCTCCCTGTGGGCGGAGCTAGCCGGCAGGGGCTTACCGGAAAACCTGTAATACAGGTACTGTCATACATCCCCTAATGCACACACACTCATATATACAGTGGTAGAGATCACCGCATTCACCCCCTGTAAAAAATGAGTCCGGCGGGGGTGACGTGAAACTATAATACATAAACGTGATCTATTTACAGAGGGGGGGGGTGAAAGGAACCAAGAGTCCATCGGGCAACCCTGTGCCCATCACAGGTTGAGTCGGACCGGCGGTCGGACGTTCCGTTGCGAATGACGCAGCAGTGGTGGCGACGTCTGCACAGGCGGTCTCGGCGACGACGGCGTAGGTGCTGGCGGTGTTGGTGCTGGCTAGTGGCGGCATGACTCCGGGAGCGAGCCAAAATCTTCCATGTCCTCTAGTGTGGGTAGGGGAACGAGGGATGGATCTGGTGGGGCTGGTGCTGGGAGCGCCGGGGAAAAGGAGGGTGGCGCGTGGGTAGGGAGGAGTGTGGGCATGGGATCGGCACCCGCGGGAGCCAGGTCCCTGAGCGAGACTGTATCCTGGCGGCCGTCGGGGAACTCCACGTAGGCATACTGGGGGTTCGCGTGGAGCAGGCGTACCCTGTCCACCAGAGGGTCTGCCTTGTGGAGCCAGACATGCCTACGAAGAACGACTGGCCCTGGAGCAGCGAGCCAAGTCGGGATCGGCACCCCGGATGTAGACTTCCTAGGGAAGGCAAAAACAGGTTCATGGGGTGTATTGATAGTTGTGGTGCACAGCAGTGACCGAATGGAATGGAGTACGTCAGGGAGGACCTGCTGCCAGCGAGCGGCTGGGAGGTTCCTGGACTGTAGGGCCAGCTGGATTGCCCTCCATACCGTCCCGTTCTCCCTCTCTACCTGCCCGTTTCCCCGGGGGTTGTAGCTGGTCATCCTGCTGGAGGCGATACCCCTGCTGAGCAGGAACTGACGCAACTAATCACTCATGAACGAGGATCCCCTGTCACTGTGGGCAGAATTCTCCGCTGGTGCCCAAAATCGTGGAGGCCATCGTGAACTCTAATTCACCCCACCCGGGGGGCTAGGAGCGGGCCTCCGTCTTTCCCGGCCGCGACCTCGTTGCGCCGGAAATGACGTGCAAAATGGCGCATTTGTGAGGTCATCCGCGCATGCGCGGGTTGCCAGTTCCAACCCGCGCATGCGCGGATGACTTCATCGTGCAGACGGCGCGAACCGCGCATGCGCGGTGGCCGTCTTTCTCCTCAGCCGACCGGCATGACGTGGCGGCTTTATCTTGCCGGGCGGTGGAGGGGAAATAGTGCGTCCATTTTGGACGCTACCCCGACAATCGGTGGGCACCGATTGTCCCCTCCCGAGCACAGTCGTGGTGCTCCCGTCCTAATCGGGCCGCTAGATGCCCCTAGATGCCCCTAGACGCCCGTTTCACGAATGCAGCGACCAGGTGTGGTTGCTGCCGTGGTGAAACGGGCGTGAAGGGCCGGCCGCCCGGCCCATCGAGCTCGGAGAATCGCCGTCCGCCGTGAAAAACGGCGAGCGGCGATTTTTCCGAGCGTTGGGGGGAGAATCGCTGGGGGCGCCAGCGGGGCGTAAAAAATTTCGGGAGGCCCTCCCGCGATTCTCCCACGCCGCGTGGGGAACGGAGAATTCCGCCCTGTGGATATAGTCAGGGAAACAGAACAGAGCGAATATGGAATCAAGGGCCTTGATGACGGTGGCAGACGTCATATCCGGGCATGGGATGGCGAAGGGGAACGTAGAGAATTCATTGACCACACTAAGGATGTAGGTGTTGCGGTCGGTGGAGGGGAGGGGCCCTTTGAAGTCCACGCTGAGGCGTTCAAAGGGGCGGGACGCTTTCACCAGGCACGCGTGATCTGGCCGGTAGAAGTGCGGCTTGCACTCCGCACAGACCTGACAGTCTCTGGTGACTGTCCGTACTCCCTCGACGGAGTAGGGCAGATTGCGGGCTTTGATTAGATGGTACAACCGAGTGACCCCCGGATGGCAAAGGCTCTCGTGCAGGGCACGGAGCTGGTTCACTTGTGCGCTGGCACATGTACCTCGGGAGAGGGCGTCTGGGGGCTCGTTGAGCTTGCCGAGGCGATACAACAGGGGTGGGCAAACTACGGCCCGCGGGCCGCATGCGGCCCGCCAAAGGTCTTTATGCGGCCCACCAAGTCATTTAAAAAAAAAAAAAAAAAATTTTTTTAAATATTTTTTTTTAATTTTTAATTATTTTTTTTTAAGGTTAATGGGGGGGGCTGTTGGGTTACTTACTGGTATAGGGTGGATACGTTGACTTGAGTAGAGTGATCATTGCTCGGCACAACGTCGAGGGCCGAAGGGCCTGTTCTGTGCTGTACTGTTCTATGTTCTATATGAGGCGCCCAGAATCATAACCGGGTGAAGTAATGATTTTACTTAATATACTATGCGGCCCTTTAAAATTGTGAATTTCTGAATGTGGCCCTTGCACGGAAAAGTTTGCCCACCCCTGCGATACAAGATCTCGTAGTTAAAGGTGGAGAGCTCGATTCTCCACCGCAAGATTTTGTCGTTTTTGATCTTGCCCCGCTGCGTGTTGTTAAACATGAAGGCTACCGACCGTTGGTCAGTGAGGAGAGTGAATCTCCTGCCGGCCAGATAATGCCTCCAGTGCCGCACCGCTTCAACGATTGCCTGGGCCTCCTTTTCGACAGAGGAGTGTCGGATTTCGGAAGCATGGCGGGTGCGGGAAAAGAATGCCACGGGTCTGCCTGCCTGGTTTAGAGAAGCGTCGCTCTCTACTTGGAAGGGCAGTGTCTCGTCTACTGTGTGCATCCTGGCCCTGGCTATGTCTGAGCGAATACGGGCGAAGGCCTGTTGTGCCTCGGCCGTGAGGGGAAATTGTGTGGACTGGATCAATGGGCGGGCCTTGTCCGTGTATTGTGGGACCCACTGGGCGTAGTAAGAAAAGAACCCCAGGCATCGTTTGAGAGCCTTCGGGCAGTGAGGGAGGGGAAGCTCCATGAGGGGGCGCATGCGGTCAGGATCGGGCCCCAGTAGTCCGTTTTGGACTACGTAGCCGAGGATGGCTAAGCAGTTTGTGCGGAACACGCACTTCTCCTTGTTCTAAGTGAGGTTGAGGAGAGATGCGGTGTGGAGAAATTTAGCGAGGTTGGCGTCATGGTTGTGGCCGCTGATGGTGACATTGTCTAAGTACGGAAACGTGGCCTGCAGTCCGTACCGGTCAACCATTCGGTCCATTTCTCGCTGAAATACCGAAACCCCGTTAGTGACGCCGAAGGGAACCCTAAGAAATTGATACAGGCGGCCGTCCGCTTCGAAGGCAGTGTAGGGACGGTCCGATTTATGGATGGGGAGCTGGTGGTAGGCGGATTTCAGGTCAATTGTCGAGAAGACCCGGTACTGTGCAATCTAATTGACCATATCAGATATGCAAGAGAGGGGGTACGCGTCGAGCTGCGTGTACCGGTTGATGGTCTGGCTGTAGTCCACGACCATCCTGTGTTTCTCCCCAGTTTTAACCATCACCACTTGGGCTCTCCAGGGACTGTTGCTGGCCTCGATAATACCCTCCCGAAGCAGCCGCTGGACCTCGGACCTGATGAAGGCCTTGTCCTGGGTGCTGTACCGTCTGCTCCTGATGGCGACGGGCTTGCAATCTGCAGTCAGATTGGCAAAGAGGGAGGGAGGGTCAACCTTGAGGGTCGTGAGGCCGCAAACGGTGAGGGGAGGTAGGGGTCCGCCGAATTTGAGGGTGAGGCTCTGGAGGTTACATTGGAAGTTGAGGCCCAGTAAAAGTGTCGCACAGAGGTTGGGGAGAACGTACAGGCGGAAACCGCTGAATTCAACGCCCTGTACGGTGAGTTTGACCAGACAGAAGCCCCGGATCGGGACAGAGTGGGATCCGGAGGCCAGGGAGATCCGCTGGTTGGCGAGTTGACCATGAGGGAGCAGCGCCTTACCGTGTCCGGATGGATGAAACTGTCCGTGCTCCCGGAGTCGATGAGGCAGGAGGTCGCGTGGCCGTTGACAAGCACCATCGTAGAAGCGGTGGCCAGGTTGCGAGGACGGGATTAGTCGAGCGTCATGGAAGCAAGTAGCAGGCGATCGACCGAAGAGTCCGACGAGTCCGATGAGTAGCGGCTGCGACCCGAGTCCCGTGGTCCAGTTCCGAGGGGAGGACAAAATGGTTGCGTCTGGAGTACCTGCGGGGAAGAAGATGGTGGCGCCCATGCAGCGCACGTTGCAGGGGTGGGGCAAGATGGCGGCGACCATGGAACGCACGTTGCGGGGGCGGGGCAAGATGCCGGCGACCATGGAACGAACATGGAGTCGGAGGATGAAGATCGCGGCGCCCATGGTGTGCACATGGCGGGGGCGGCGAAAGATGGCGGCGCCCACTAATCGCACGTGGAGTCGGGGAAGGAAGATGGCGGCGCCCAATGATCGCACGGGGGCAGCGGATGGCAGGGCCCATTGCGCAATCGGCTGCGGTGAGGCGGGACGTTCAGGCGCGATAGTGGCAACTGCGCGGGACTGACACACCGCTGCAAAGTGGCCTTTCTTGCCACAAGATTTGCAGGTCGCGGTGCGGGCCGGGCAGTGCTGGCGGGGGTGCTTCTGCTGACCGCAGAAGTAGCAGCGGGGACCCCCAGGGTGCGTGGTTCGGCAGGCATACTGCGCGGGAGCAGCCCCAGTCGGGGGGGGTTGGTTGCAGGATCCACGACGGGTAGGATGGGTGGGCCGCGCGGCTGGTGGGGTAGGATTGCATATTACGGGAAGCGGCCATCATTGAGAGCGCTAAGGTTTTTGTTGCCGCAAGATCGAGAGCGGCCCCTTCCAGCAGTCGTTGCCGGATGGGGTCTGATGCAATACCCGTTACAAATGCATCCCGCATGAGTAGATTCGAATGTTCCGTGGCCGAGATGGCCTGGCAGTCGCAGTGCCGTACTAGAGGGATAAGGGCCCGCCAGAAGTCCTCAATCGACTCACCCGGTTGTTGAACGCGAGTGGAGAGTACATGTCTCGCAAACAGAGTGTTAGTCGACTGAGCGTAATTCTTTTTGAGCAGTTCCATGGCCCGGGCGTAGGTAGGCGCATCCAGAATCGGCGGGAACACGCTGGAGCTCAGCCTTGAGTATAGGAGTTGTACCTTCTGAGCCTCCGATGGTGTAGGGTCCGCTGAGGAGATGTAGGCCTCAGGCTTGATTCTAATGTCCATGATGTTGGAAAATCTCACTGTAATAAATTGTGGTGTTAGCAATTGCACATAAAAGACTCGATACGGTAGAAGAGAGGCTTTATTACAGTGAGATGCTATTCCTCCGGCTGCAGCTGTAGAATGGCATTTCAGGGAAACTTGTCAATATTTATACTGCTCCCTGTGGGCAGAGCTAGCCGGCAGGGGCTTTCTGGAAAACCTGTAATACAGGTACTGTCATACATCCCCTAATGCACACACACTCATATATACAGTAGTAGAGATCACCACAGGTCTCGTATATGCCGGTGCAGCCAGGGCAGCCTGGCAACGGAATCTTTCGAATTGGAGGTCGGATAGGCCACCGGGTATTACAGCTTGGCTGGGGGATCTGTATGGGTTTCTCTGGTTGGAAAAGATTAACTTTACATTCAGGAAGTCGGAAGTGAGCTTTGAGGTACGGTGGGGGCCGTTCATAATGATATTTGAGGTGTTGTTTGTTCATAGAATCATAGAATATACAGTGCAGGAGGAGGCCATTCGGCCCATCAATTCTGCACCGGCCCTTGGAAAGAGCACCCTGCTTAACTCTGTTTTGTGGGGTTTGGTGTTGTTATTGTTTACGTATGGAATAAAATATATTTTAAAAAACAATTAATTAAGTAATTAAATTGAATTTAAATAAGGTGGGCAGGCTGACAATTTCTAGGCCCACCCTTGTCCCGTGTTGCCACGTTCGGGTGTGTTGATGCCTAATAATAGATAGGCGCAAGCACATTACAGGCCTGTTTTTGACGCATGTTATTTAGTTCATAGTTTTCCCCTTGGTTGCTTGCAGTAGTTTCCTGGATTTGCCAACACTGAACAGTGGATGACCCCACCTATATTGTAGTACCATCGTTTACCTCCAAATTTCGGACCTGAAATTCCCTGGGCCAACATTCCCAGCTTTACATCAGGATTGAATGCTGTGCCATGGATCCTCCTGAAGTATGCAGGTATGGGGAAGGTTGCTGAATCTGAAAATTGTTCCAGGCTACCATAGCATGTCTAACAACCCTTCAGTAGCAGGTCCACAAACTGGGGGAACATGGAGCCATGGGCTTTGTGGAGGATTGATGTTGTGGGGCTGCATTACATTACCATCAACATCAAATTAATAATCAGAAATATAAAACAGGCCACCCTAACTGTCACACAAAATAAAGGGGTGGGACTTTCCACCCCGCCCCGTGGTGTGTTTTCCGGTGGTGGAGTAAGCTCACCATTGGCCGCCAGCAGGCCACTCCCGCTTATGCCTATGGTGTTTTATGTGACTTGCACCATCCCTTGTCAGGGAACCAGCCGTGGGGGAAGTCTCCCTCAGTGGGACTTGAAGATCCCACTGCTGACAAGGGCTGGAAACGTGCGGATCCAGGATGAACCCTAAAAATACCCTACCAGGCGAAACCATCTAATTTTCAAAACTTTCACAATTAGGGGGCAATTTTAATTTGAACACATCCTCTTTTACTATTCTCATTACATCATCTGATATAATCTGAGCCAAAACACAGGGACCATTTAGAATGATATCTCCATCGAATCAATAGGGCGCCTACAGAGCAGAAGGAGGCCATTCGGCCCATCGAGTCTGCACCAACCCTCCGAAAGAGTGGGCCGAAAGGGCCCACTCCCCCCCCCCCACGCCCTATCCCCATAACCCTGCACATGGAACACAACACCAAGGGGCAATTTAGCACGGCCAATCCACCTACCTGCACATCTTTTGACTGTGGGAGGAAACCGGAGCACCCGGAGGAAACCCATGCAGACACGGGGAGAAAGTGCAAACTCCACACAGAGCCCCCCAAGGCTGGGATTGATTCTGGGTCCCTGGCGCTGTGAGGCAGCAGTGCTAACCACTGTGCCACCATGCCGCCTGTATGTCATAATATCTCATAGGTTATTAAACTGAATATTTGAGTCCAGATGTCGACATTTATGTGCACATTTGTGATTTAACCTGTTACAAGTGTTACTGTTAAATGTATTTATGTTACTCTATAAATCGTTTTAATCTCTGGCAAAACAAAACACAAACTAAATCTGCGGAACATGAAAAAAGACAAAATAACAAAGAATTATGCAAATAGCAAGTAAGGGAGATGAACAACAGCATAGTGTACATGAATTGTCTTCAAGAACCAAGCAAAAGCATGCTAAATTCAATGGTGACTTTGTGGCCTGATTCACATTGTTATAAAGTATTCATTCACTTAGCTGCAGCTGGGAATTGAGCAATAATTATATGTCAACTTCTTTCTACGCTGTAAAATGAAGTTGAACCACCCACTGTGTTGATAAAGTTGTGTGCATGGTGCTAAACAAAACAAAGGGACTACTGCACAATTATGCATACACATCATAATGCAAACGTACATCCCAATTTCATTATGACTGAAAGAGATTACTGGGTTCAGAAGTCAGCATGAAGCCAGTGTACAATGCATGAGAAAAGGGTTCCACAGTACTCTGCAGCTCAGCCACCATCAAGTGTGATTGAATACAGGTTTCATGCTGGTGTCATTGGAAACCCTTTCTTACTGAGAGTGTAATATCAAAGTGATGGTCTCTCTATCTCAGTATATTATAAGCATGTATTTACACTGCATGTAGTTCTGGTGCAAAGTGATTTTGTTTGGTACAAGTTGTAAAATAATTCAGGGGGCAGCTCCCAATTGGACTTTCAATTAAAGCAGAGTAAGATTTCAATAAACTCTTCTACACCAATAGAAATCTGGTAAACCTGCACCTCATTGGCTGCTATATCTTTCCTGAGGTGTTATTTTGCTTTTTGACTTAAGTACCATAGGAAAGTCAGAATATTTTGAATCGCTGCCGCACCTCAGATTATCTGCAAATTCTGAGTGAGCAAAGAGCTAGTCATTGCCTCCTGGGTTTCATTCTCACCACACAGTGTTCCTTTTCCTTGGGTCTCCATGAATATCCATTTTCACCTTGCAAGCACACTTTCAGATATTTGGCCATTCTAAGCAGAACATTACTACTCCAAAGGCCCACAGTAAGGAATCACCAACGTTTGACTGCCTCTACAGATACTCTGGCTTCTCTAAAGCCCTTTTTGCTTCACGTCTGCTCCCTGCAACATTCTCTTTAACTTAGAGCCAATTTCTCCGCACCTTTCTCTCAACTTTGTTGAACAGGATCTATTTCTGATCTCTGTCCTTGTCCTTTCCGTAGGACTGTCTTCTGGGGGTCCTTTTTCTGATCCCGGTCCTTGTCCCTACCTGGCACCTTCTTCTAGGACCGTCTCCCTGTCCCCCTCCCTATCTCCTCCACTGTGGTACACCTTCTCTGCAATGGTTCTCCTCTTCATGTCAGCTGACCTCCAGTTTTACTTTCCTTCTGCGCAGGTTCAAAGGCTAGTTTCCCGATTTAAAGAAATAAGAAAAACTAACTGCGCAAGTGCCCTGGGCCTGTTCCCGGCCCAAGGATGAGAAAGTCTATCAACTTCACACATGTGGCTATTCTTTGGCCAACGCATGCCCAGGAGTCCCAAGAACAAAAGAAAATGCGACCTGCATGTGTGCGGACATTCCAAGACCGGTGCATCCACAGAAACCTCAATGCCCACTGGGAACCCAGCCTCTGAACTCCCAATCTCTGATTTTAAGTTAAATATTTCTGTTATGTGAGTTCATCACAGAGAAAGGAGAGAAAGTGAAATAAACCTCAAATGTTACTCAAATAGGCTTTAAAGTTTCAAAAGAAAAAGCAGGAAGACCTCTAATTGTTGGATAGTTATAAGAATATTGAAAGTGGCATTGAATAATAGGCTTGTCACCTTCTTTGGAGCGGCTGGCTGAAATAATTGATAGTTATGGATGTTCCATTTTCTGAATGTAATATAAATGTCAGCGGAGTCTGGCCCCCTGAGTATCGACAGACTTTTCCATTTCTGAAAGGTCAGCAGATGGTGGATCTATTCTGCTCAGTGGTAACAACTCAACATTTCAAGGTCAAATCTTTTTGCCACAGAAAGCGTATGAGGAATAATGTTGTCCATGTCTTTCTTCGGCTTTTTATCATAGTATTTTGAAAATAATATTTCTGGACTATGTAAAACCTGTTGATGTTTTCAATTTGGATTGGCTTTTCTTTCCACCACCTAAATCGTAACCTGATTAAATAGATTTCCCAACTGCTACTGACACCGTCCAATTCTCATTCCATTGAAATCAGTGAGACCAGGCAGACCAAGCAGCCAAGGGGAGGTTTGGGAACTATCTGGGGCTCTAGTTCTGAACTCCCAAAGAGGACGCTGATTTATAAGATGTATTTTTAATTCCGGACTTCCGGTGGTGGCCATGAGGGAGTAGGTCACACATTTGGTGGCTCCCACTCGTGATGGACATTTTGGACCTTTTTCCCCCGACTTTTTCGGAGTTTGTTTGAGGGGTCAGTGGTGGATGAGACTGTGAGGAGGACTTCCACCCAATATATGGAGACACGGTACAGAAGGGAAGGAAGAACCGAGTGGAGCAGGCACGTGTAGATTCTGCAGCAAAGGAAAGCATGGCAGATCTGCAGAGTACTGGCTCGGTGGCCAAGTGGACACTGGACCAGCTGGTGGAGTTTATTCGGGAGAGCTTTGCCAAGCAAAGGAATGCCTGACCCGATCAAGGAGTCGATCACTCGGGTGGAGCAGAGACCGGAGGCCCATGATTGGGTGGCCCATAAGCTGGAGGAAATGGTGGCTGAGCATGAGGATCTCCAAACTGCGCTGGAGGCACAGGTGGGGCTGATGTAAAAGCACCAGAAAAGGCTGCAAGACAAGGTGGAGGACCTAAAGAATAGGTCCCGCCAGCAGAACTTGAGGATCGTTGGCCTCCCTGAGAGATGTGAGGGAAAAAACGCAAGGGCTTATGTGGCAAATATTCTCGAGAAGTTAATGGCCGTGAAGTCATTTTCTAGACACCTGGAAGTTGACAGAGCACACAGAACGCTTGCGAGGTTGCCACGGGCGAATGAGCCACTGAGGGCGATGGTGTGAATGCACAGATTCCTAGATAAGGAACATATTTTGCTTTGGGCCAAGCAGACAAGGAGCTGTAAGTGGGAGAATAACATTTTGCGCATCTACCAAGATCTGGGTGCGGACCTGGCCAAGAGAAGAGCAGATTCAGCAGAGTGAAATCGACCCTTTACAAGAGGAAGGTTAAGTTTGGTCTACTCTATCCAGCTCGTTTATCAGTCACCTATGAAGAACAGCAATTTTACTTCGAGTCGCCGGATGAAGCAATGGACTTTGTGAAAAGCAAAGGTCTGGATAGAGACTGAGGTGACTGATATTTGCTGTAGGGACTCGGCTAAAATTGTACATACTTTTGCATTGTATGAGAAATGCCTGTTGTAATGTTTTTTGGGCTGGTGCAATGTTTTGTGAGATGACTCACAAATGAGGGCAGCATGGTAGCATTGTGGTGAGCACAATTGCTTCACAGCTCCAGGTTCCCAAGTTCGATTCCCGGCTTGAGTCACCGTCTGTGTGGAGTCTGCACGTGTGTGCATGGGTTTCGTCCGAGTGCTCCGGTTTCCTCCCACAGTCCAAGATGTGCAGGTTAGGTGGGCTGCCCATGCTAAATTGCCCTTAGCGTCCAAAATTGCCCTTAGTGTTGGGTGGGGTTGCTGGGTTATGGGGATAGGGTGGAGGTGTAGACTAGGGTAAGGTGCTCTAGGGTGCCGGTGCAGACTCGATGGGCCGAATGGCCTCCTTCTGCACTGTAATTTCTATGATATTCTATGAAAATAATTTTATACTGGTGGGGGAAGGGTGGGTGAATCAGGGTTGAGTTGTTTGGATGTTTGTGCACTCTCTCCATGTTTCAATTTTACCCGTGCATGTTCTAAACAAAGTCTCTCAATGTTGCACTGTAGGAATTGGTCGGAACATGGCTTTCAAGGGCAGGACATGGGAACATCATAATCTCCATTTTCACCTCCATGTCAGCCATCCTCAGTTATAATGCTGTTCCTTCAGTGTCTCCAAACATCCTGGAACTCTCTTTCTAATAGTATTGTAGCACACTCACTATATGGATTGTCATATAGAAGCAGGTCAAGAAGATGGGGCAGGCTCATCTTTTCAAGGGCAGTTAGAGATAGCCAATAAACACAGGCCCTGTCATTAATGACCACATTCACATTTCAAAGAAGCATACAAATTACAACAAATACAGCATCAATTTATCATTTATTATTCAACAAATTATATCAAAGACAAGGAGGCATTGATTAGGAATATGGTGGAAGTGAGACCTTAAATAATAGTTATTCATATGCAATTGGTTTATAATTCCCAATAGTACAACTTTGGGGTGAATAATTTAACAAATGTCCATAATCCATTAATACAGCTAATAATTGAGTATTTTCAAGACTATCGAGCATGTCAAATTAAACCAGTTTTAAAATATCGGATATACGTGCACCTAATCTAAGTAGGATTTTTAATGAGATAATGCAATAAGGTTAACTCCATGTGCACTGATGGATTAGATAATGTTAATACTGCATGTTCATGTAAATCAGATCCCACATCACATTATCTGTGAGCAAAGAGTTCACATTATTCATTGTGACTCTTGTCAGTTAGCTGTCATCAAGAATGTTTGTCTTTGGCATGAAATGATATGTGTAGATGTGTGTGTGTTTCCTAACAACTGTCCAAAATCTATGCAATTCTAAAAAGGTTGAAATCTAATTAGCTCCCAAATGAATATTATTCAGTGCTTGCTACATTGAAGAAAAAAGTGTATCAGCTATCCATAAAAGCATGATTAAAAAGGTCACATCAGGAAATCGCTTAAAATTAATTAGATTATTATTTCCTGAATAAGTAACCGAAACACATTCTGTTTAACAGTTATGAAGTAACTGGGGAAGAATGGATTGAATGACCACAGGTCCACCGAGGTGGTTTTAGAGAAGGGGGACAAGGACATTTGGAAAGTTGCACATCAGTTCAGCTCCCCATTGTGTCCCCACCCCTTAAGTACTTTTCCCAAAGGCAGTCTAATGGACTCAATAGCAGCAACCTGCCTGCCAACAGCAGAAATCCAATTAAGGATGGTAATGGGCCACTTCGCTACAATTTGCCACACTGCTAGATAGTTTCCCATTGCTGCACAGGCACTGGCCCACTCCTCCATGTCAGGAGTCCAAAAATGGATTTGAGGCAACATGTTTGAGCTGCAACTCATTTCCGATTTTAACTTCATTTGTTGGCAGTAATTCACATAGGGGACCTATCTCCAGTCAGCAGGAAAGACCTTGCAATTAGTTCTTGGAGAATGATGTCTTTGCTAATGCTTGCCCTGCTGAAATGGCAGCTGCTTCTCTATGGTGGCCTCTCTAGTGCCAATTTTGCTCCTACTGGTGGCCAGGCAGCAGCCACAGAGTGAAAGCAACTTGCCGCCTCACCCACCAGCTGTGTTGATTGGATTTCTTCACACTGAATCCCCACCATTGGCCCTGAATGGATAGGGTGCACAGAGCTGGCTTCTTAATTGGCCACACCCAGAGATTTCCTGTCAGTCATCCCACCATGGTCACTTCTGAATTCCCAATCCAGAATTCTTCCCAAAAGCAGGATTGCAACCCACCAGGGTAACTTCAACCCAATCTTGCTGCTTGTTATCTGTAATTAAATCACAAGAACAGTGGGCTGGATTCTCCGATTCTGAGCTATGTCCTCACGCTGGCATGGGAACGGTGGCGTTTTACGACCGTAAATTCAGCACAAAACGGCCACCAACCCTCCATTTGGCTGGGAGCTAGCATGCCGGCAGAGTAGAGAACCCGGCTCTAGCTGCCGAAATGGTCCAGAGAATTGCTGCGTCAGTGGCCTCGCATGCGCACGGCGGCGGCCCGCAGCAGTTACGCCATACAACATGGCGGCGGCCTTGCGCGGACCCGGCCTGCAAAATAGTGCCCCCTAGCCGGATTGCGAGCCCCGGAACACCCCCAACAGTGCCCCCAGCCCCTGACAAAGCCCGTGGATTGGCCCTCCCCCGACTGTGGCGGCGCTGGACTGTGTCCTACATGCAAGGAGGACCATGGAGGCCCTCACCATATCCAGATTCTCCTCAGACGAGGCTGTATCCATCACCTCAACACCCACTCCATTCCACCCACCATTCACCCCATTCCCTCCCCCATTACCACCCCATTCCCCCCCCCCCACTCTCCCCCATTTTTACCACCCCCTCCCCGACCACCCTGTGGTGATATAACCATTGTAATTATGTGTACTTGCAGTAGGGGGATGTATGGCTGTACCTGTAACACAGGTTCCTCCGGTAAGCCCCTGCCGGCTAGCTCCGCCCACAGGGAGCTTGTGTATAAATATGCGTGTGAGTCACTCAGATCCTATTCTACAGCTGCCGCCAGAGGAATAGCATCACACAGCAATAAAGCCTCGATTGTACATGTCTCGAGTCTTTGTGTGCAATTGTTAGCGCCACAATTTATTGCTGTGTGATTTTCCTTACACCATGGACATCAGGATCAAGCCTGACCGTCTGCAGCTGGATCTGCAGTCACCTCACGCCAGGAAAGACTTTGTTCACTGGCTTGCAGTCTTCGAGGCCTACATCTCTTCAGCGGCCCCTCCCCAGACGGAGGCTCAAAAAAGACAACTCCTGTACTCAAGGCTTAGCTCCAGTGTCTTTCCGCTAATTCGAGATGTGCCTGACTACACCAGAGCGATGGAACTGCTCAAGGAGAACTATGCACAGTCGACGAACACCCTGTTTGCGAGACAGCTACTCTCTACTCGCGTCCAGTAGCCGGGTGAGTCAATTGAGGACTTCTGGAGGGCCCTTATACCTCTGGTACGAGACTGCGACTGCCGGGCCCTCACAGCCACAGAACACTCTAATTTACTCATGCGCGATGCCTTTGTTACAGGCATTGCATCGGACCCCATCCGGCAATGACTGCTGGAAGGGGCCGCCCTCGACCTCGCGGCCACAAAGACTCTGGCGCTTTCAATGACTGCCGCCTCCTGTAGTGCGCGATCTTACTCCGCTAGCCGCTCGGCCCACCCGTCCTACCCCTCGTGGACCCCGCAAACGGCCCCCCAGGCCGACCCGTCCTTCCCCTCGTGGACCCCGCAACCGGCCCCCCCCAGCAGCCGCCCCCGCGCACTACGCCTGCGCAGCTCACTGCACCACACTCCCTGGGGGTCCCCGCTGTCGCCCCGCCAACGCTGCCCGGCCCGCACCGCGACCTGCAAAGCTTGTGGCAAGAAAGGCCACTTTGCAGCGGTGTGTCAGTCCCGGACGGTTGCCGCTATCGCGCCCCCGTTCCCCCCCCTCGCCTTAGCCGATCGCACAATGGGCCCTGCCATCCGCTTCCCCCGACCCACGCGCGATCAGTGGGCGCCGCCATCTTTCGCCGCCCCCGACACGTGCGCTCCATGGGCGCCGCCATCTTGTCCCGACCCCACAACGTGAGCTCCATGGGCGCCGCCATCTTGTCCGCCGCCACCTTCTCCCACACAGATACTCCAGACGCCGCCGTTTTGACCTCCCCCGGGACGGGGCCAAGGGACACGGGTCGCTACCGCTACTTGTCGGACTCAACAGACTCGACTGCCGATCGCCCACCATCCGCCTCCGTTACACTCGACCAGTCGCATCCTCGCAACCTGGCATCCTCTTCCACAACGTTGCTGGTCAACGGATCATCCTGCCTCATCGACTCCGGGAGCACCGAGAGCTTCATCCACCCGGACACGGTAAGGTGCTATTCCCTTGCGGTCCATCCCACCAACCGGCAGATCTCTCTCGCCTCCGGTTCCCACTCTGTCCCGATCCGGGGCTTCTGCCTGGTTAAACTTACTGTACAGGGCGTGGAATTCGACCGTTTCCGTCTGTACATTCTCCCCAACCTCTGCGCGTCACTCTTACTGGGCCTGGATTTGCAATGCAATCTCCAGAGTCTCACCCTCAAATTCGGCGGACCCCGATCTCCTCTCACCGTTTGCGGCCTCGCGACCCTCAAGGTCGAGCCTCCCTCCCTCTTTGCCAATCTGACCACAGATTGCAACCCCGTCGCCACCAGGAGCAGACGGTACAGCACCCAGGACAAGGCCTTCATCAGGTCCGAAGTCCAGCGGCTGCTTCAGGAGGGTATCATCGAGGCCAGCAACAGTCCTTTGAGAGCCCAGGTGGTAGTGGTTAAGACCGGGGAGAAGCACAGGATGGTCGTGGACTACAGCCAGACCATCAACCGGTACACGCAGCTCGACGCGTACCCCCTTCCCCACATTTCTGATATGGTCAATCAGATTGCACAGTACCGGGTCTTCTCTACAATTGACCTGAAATCCGCCTACCACCAGCTCCCCATTCATAAATCGGACCGTCCCTACACTGCCTTCGAGGCAGACGGTCGTCTGTACCAATTTCTTAGGGTTCCCTTCGGCATCACGAATGGAGTCTCGATATTTCAGCGAGAAATGGAACGAATGGTTGACCGGTACGGACTGCAGGCCACCTTCCCGTACCTCGACAATGTCACCATCTGCGGCCATGACCAGCAGTACCATGACGCCAACCTTTCTAAATTCCTCCACACCGCATCTCTCCTTAATCTCACGTACAACAAGGAGAAGTGCGTGTTCCGCACAGACCGCTTAGCCATCCTTGGCTACGTAGTCCAAAACGGACTACTGGGACCCGATCCCGACCGCATGCGCCCCCTCATGGAGCTTCCATTCCCCCACTGCCCCAAGGCCCTCAAACGCTGCCTGGGGTTCTTTTCTTATTACACCCAGTAGGTCCCACAATATGTGGATAAGGCCCGCCCACTTATCCAGTCCACACATTTTCCCCTCACGGCCGAGGCACGCAGGCCTTCGCCCGCATTCGATCTGACATAGCCAAGACCGGGATGCACACAGTAGATGAGACACTGCCTTTTCAAGTTGAAAGCGACGCTTCAGATGTCGCCCTTGCTGCCTCGCTGTATCAGGCAGGCAGACCCGTGGCATTCTTTTCACGCACCCTCCACGCCTCCGAAATTCACCATTCCTCTGTTGAAAAGGAGGCCCAGGCAATCGTTAAAGCTGTGCGGCACTGGAGGCATTACCTGGCCGGCAGGAGATTCACTCTCCTCACTGACCAACGGTCGGTAGCCTTCATGTTCAACAACACGCAGCGGGGCAAGATCAAGAATGACAAAATCTTGCCGTGGAGAATCGAGCTCTCCACCTTTAACTACGAGATCTTGTATCGCCCCGGCAAGCTCAACGAGCCCCCAGACGCCCTCTCCCGAGGTACATGTGCCAGCGCACAATTGAATCAGCTCCGTGCCTTGCACGTGAGCCTTTGCCATCCGGGGGTCACTCGCTTGTACCATCTAATCAAAGCCCGCAATCTGTCCTACTCCGTCGAGGAAGTGCGGACAGTCACCAGAGACTGCCAGGTCTGTGCCGAGTGCAAGCCGCACTTCTACCGGCCAGATCGCGCGCGCTTGGTGAAAGCGTCCCGCCCCTTTGAACGCCTCAGCGTGGATTTCAAAGGGCCCCTCCCCTCCACCGACCGCAACACCTACATCCTTAGTGTGGTCGATGAATTTTCTAGGTTCCCCTTCGCCATCCCATGCCCAGATATGATGTCTGCCACCGTCATCAAGGCCCTGGATTCCATTTTCGCTCTGTTTGGTTTCCCCCAACTACATCCAGTGACAGGGGATCCTCGTTCATGAGTGATGAGCTGCGTCAGTTCCTGCTCAGCAGGGGTATCGCCTCCAGCAGGACGACCAGCTACAACCCCCGGGGAAACGGGTAGGTAGAGAGGGAGAACGGGACGGTATGGAGGGCCATCCAGCTGGCCCTACGATCCAGGAACCTCCCAGCCTCTCGCTGGCAGCAGGTCCTCCCTGACGCACTCCATTCCATTCGGTCACTACTGTGCACCACAACTAACAGTACACCCCATGAACGTGTTTTTGCCTTCCCTAGACAATCTACTTCCGGGGTGTCGCTCCCGACTTGGTTCATGACTCCGGGCCCAGTCCTTCTCCGTAGGCATGTCCGGCACCACAAGGCGGAACCCCTGGTGGACAAAGTATGTCCACTCCACGCCAACCCTCAGTATGCCTACGTGGAGTTCCCCGACGGCCGCCAGGACACAGTCTCGCTCCGGGACCTGCCACCCTCAGGTGCCGATCCCATGCCCACGCCCCTTCCCCCCCCCCCCCCCCCCGTGCCATCCTCCTTTTCCCCGGCGCCCCTGTATTCGTCCCCACCAGGTCCATCCCTCGTCCCCCTGCCCACACTGGAGGACACGCAAGATTTTGGCTCGCTCTCGGAGTCATCCTGCCAGCAGCCAGCACCAACACCGCCAGCACCTGCACCATCGTTGCCATCACCGCCTTTGCCGACGTCGCCACCACAGCTACGCCGATCACAGTGGAATGTTCGACTGTCGATTCGGCTCAACCTGTAACCTGCTAACCGGATGGACTCTTGGTTTTCTTTGTTTGAACCCTTTTGTAAATAGATCATCCTTTGTATTATAGTTACACGTCACCCCCGCCAGACTCATTTTTTTACAGTGGGTGAATGTGGTGATATAACCATGCAAGGAGGACCATGGAGGCCCTCACCATATCCAGATTCTCCTCGGACGAGGCTGTATCCATCACCTCAACACCCACTTCATTCCACCCACCATTCACCCCATTCCCTCCCCCATTACCACCCCATTCCCCCCCCCCCACTCTCCCCCATTTTTACCACCCCCTCCCCGACCACCCTGTGGTGATATAACCGCTGTAGATATGTGTACTTGCAGTAGGGGGATGTATGGTTGTACCTGTAATACAGGTTCCTCCGGTAAGCCCCTGCCGGCTAGCTCCGCCCACAGGGAGCTTGTGTATAAATATGCGTGTGAGTCACTCAGATCCTATTCTACAGCTGCCGTTGGAGGAATAGCATCACACAGCAATAAAGCCTCGATTGTACATGTCTCGAGTCTTTGTGTGCAATTGTTAGCGCCACAGTAACATTACTCCAAGTTAATGGGCCAGTATTGGCACTGTCAGTGGGTCACTATACATGACAGGAGATTGATAATCACTCTCTGTGAGGTCATCTCTGGTGATCCTCAGTTTGTGACAAAGTCTGACTCCTGTCTTTCTGCTGACAGGGTGCTTACACCCATCCTCATGATGGAGTCTGCATGGGGAGTTTTGATCTTGGCGGGGAGGGATAGTGGAGGGGATAATAGGGTGCAGTCAGGCCTGCTGTGAAGATTGCTATGACAAAGGCTTCCCAGTATTAAGAATGAGATGTTTTAATATTGAACATTTTAATGTGACAGATTTTTATTGCCCCTAGCTAGAGATAGTGACCACACCAGTGCCCTCAACGCTCCTCACTCTTCTTGATCCTTTGTGGTCTACTGCTATGTCTAGGTGTGTCCCCAGGATGCACTTCAGAGATAGAGACAGCCTGCTGCCTTCTGCACCCTCTGGTCTTTGATGTCCTTGGCAGACGTCCTCTGGAGCACTTGGAGCTGGAGGACCCCGGCCGGCTTATCGATGTCACAGGTATCGCAGTGACACTCTGTTCTGTCCACTGCCCTTGAGATGCGCCGGTGTCAAGGGGGAGGGAATCAGAGGAACTGGAGATCACTGGAGGCTCCTTGGTGGCAGACCCCGGTTGGGCTCCAGCACTTCCTCCTCCCTTAGCGTGCCCGTGGAGCCCTGGGTGACTCCATTGGATGAAGGGGCAGCAAGAGTGAGACCCAGCAGTCGCTGAGTCATCTGGCTCTGCTAATCCTGGAGGCTCCCCATTGTCTGCACCTTGGTATTGAGGCGCTCAGCGATGCTCCTCAGTGACTAGGCCATGCCTTACAGTGCCTCGGCAATGTCCACCTGTGTCTGGGACATTATGTCAAGGCCCTCAGCCATGGCCGGCACAGACTGAGCCATGCCTTGGACACAACCATTCATGGCGCAGACCTCGTTCTCCAGGTTTTCCACTGCGGTTTCCACCCTAGCAGTGTTGGCCTGGGTGCCACTCATTGTTGGCACCATCTAGTCCGCTTGAAGACTTTGGGACTCCTCCAATCGGAGTGAGTGGAGAGGGAGCTTTTAAAAGCAGCTCAGGCGTGAGTCAGGCAAATTAGACAGCGAGGGAGTCAGAGATGTCGGGATTCACGTGGGGGCTTAGTGCGATTGAATATAGGCCGCGATCTCACCAATGCGGCCGATGTGAAACACCCCTCCGAACCTGTCAAAAATGACACTTAGAAATGTTTCCGCTGAATCATGCCCATTAGGCGCTATGATACACAAGTTCAAACATTTTCGACACATGGGGCGGGATTCTCCAGTCCGAGAGCCGCATTATCCTCCGCGGCGCGCCCCCACCGGCAGCAGGATTCTCCGTTCCCGCAACCAGCTAATGGGGTTTCCCATTGTGTCCAAACTGCACCATTCGGAATCCCATGGGCGTGCGTGCGCTGCCGGTGGACCGGAGGATCTCACTGACGGAGAATTCCGCTTTTAAAATGTGATCATGGAAGTTTCTCAAGAATTCCTTAAATTCTCTTGAGTGAATGAAAAGCTTTGCAGAAATCTTCTTAAAGTTTAAAGGAGACTGTCCTGAATAACATTAAGGCATTCATGATTCACATCATTGATTTCTACTTTTAACCATCAGTCATCAAATAGCCTTGCTATTTTTTCCCCACTGACACAGGATGTGCCCTGGATGCCTTATTCGACAAGTGGCCTTATATAGAATATTTAGTTGCTCTTTGATCATTAGCATTCCATTTCTTTTTAATCCTATATCTAGAGGAAGAATTTCAATTAGATTTTCCAAAGAAGTTGCCCATTTTATAGGAATGCATGTCCGAAGAATTGAAACCTTACAAAATATTCTCCTGCTGGTTCATGTAATAAATCTGAAGTTTGGATCGAGTTTGTCTGTGATGCTATGTTTGATCAATTCGACTGCATATACTAAGGGCTCGAACCAGCTGCCCATCTGTCCCAAGGTGAACCCCAGGGTCATATGGGCACCACCTGGAGAAGGGGCACTGAGTACCAAACTGGACCCCTCCCATGGTGTGGCGACGGTGGCCACTAGTTCCCCCAAGGTCCACCCCTCTGATGAGTCTGCGTCTCGAGGTCAGCACATGGGGTAAGGCAGCACGACTGTGCATGTGCTGCCGACAAGTGAGCAGAGACCCTCCGGCCCCAGACCCCCAGAGGATGCCCGCCAAGGGCATTGAAGGCCATGAGACGAGGTAGGCAGTTGGCTGCACCCACCTCAGATGTGCATCCTGGGGAAACACCTAGACATTGTGGTAGAGCTAGGGCCAGGCACTTTGAGGATCACTGAGGGCACCGGGGATGGGGGAGGCGATGGGGGTGATGGTAGGTAGGGGGTGGGGAGGTGGCACCAGCGAGACTCGGGTATTGTACAGCACATTAAACATCTTTTTTGACAACCATTATGATGCCTCTGTCACTTCCTTCTGGAATGCAAGCTTTAGCCACCTTTTGCCACCTCTCCAGGCATCCCCCCTAGTGCTCACCCACCCTCCGGCCCATGGACATGTCTCCGAATCTGTGTCCCATCCCCTGGGTGTTTGGATGTTGGCTGCTACATGCATGGTGTTGCCTCCCACAGTGTTCAGACATAGGGCGTGATTCTCCGCACCCGCGAAAAATCGCGAGGCTGGCGTCAAAAACGGGCGGGTTTGACGATAGCCTCCGCCCCCCCGACCGGGAACCGATTCTGCTCCCCGGTCGGGGCTAGCATCGTGCGGCCGTGAACTCCGGCATAGCGGGCTTAACGAATTTCGTTAAGCCCGCTAGCCAGAGTTAGCGACGGCTGACGTGTCAGATGACGTCAGCCGCGCATGCGCGGATTGGACGACTCCAACCCGCGTATGCGCGGATGACGTCATCACGCATATGCGTGAAACCCGCGCATGCGCGGGCCGGTATGCCCCTCAGCCGCCCCGCGAATGGATACAGCGGGGCAGCGGAGGGAGAAAGAGTGCGCGGGGTAAGTACCCACTGCCCGCGATCGGTGCCCACCGATCCCGGGCCCATGGCACCCTTAGCACGGCCGTGGTACTGCCGTGCCAATCGGTGCCATGGTTCCCCAGATCGGGACTTTACGGCCGTTTTTACGAACGGTCAGACCAGGTGTGTTTTACGTTCATAAAAACGGTCGTAAAGGCCTTGGAAATCGGCCCATCTGCCAGGGGTGAATCGCTGCTCGCCGTAAAAAAACGGCAGGCAGCGATTCGTGTCGGGAGGCGGGCGGGGGGGGGGGAGAATAGCAGGAGGGCATCGGACCAGCGTGGCCGTAAAAATTTACGCCGCCCGCTATTCTCCGCCCCGTCGTGAGTGCGGAGAATTCCGCCCATAGTGTCCAGGCATCAAGCTGTGATTAGGATGCTAGCCAATGACTCCCACATGCTACATGGCCCGCCCACCCATAGGAATCCACTTGGCATCAGTGATGTGCTCACTTAACCACGAGTGCCAATTCCCTATTAACGATTGCCTTCAGCTACACGGCCAGACACCTCAGCAGAGTGGTCGTTGGGGCAGACAGGCAGGGACAGGTGTTGCCTCTGGAACAGGTACACACAATCCAGGGGTTGGCACGGCGGTGCCGTGAGCTGTTGCCCCCCCCCCCCCCACCCGGTTGCCCCCTCAGCGCACCCCCGAACCCCCATGGCAGCCCACCCCATGCGGAGGATCCCTCACCCCCAGCCGAAGGCCCCCCATCCCCTACCGAGCACTGGGGTGGCATGCCCAGCACCTTGGCCTTGTTGCCTGTGAACAATGATGGCTATTCACCTCCTCAGCTCCCCACAGAGGCCTTTCCGCCAGGTTAAAATTTTCAAAAGGAGTACTAATCGGTGCCAGCGTGAGCACTTGCCGGGGAGGCCGCTGAATGACAGGAGGCTGTTGGATATGGGGTGGCTCTCGTAAATTGTATGGGAATGGGGATTAAGTGGTGAGATCTTGATTTTGCCGACAAGAGCGGACCGGTTGCATCATAAATTGTTTGCTGCCTGGTGCAGAACTCGTTTTTGGCCTCTCCCGCTATTCACCGGCCTCGCTAACATTGAGCGAGAGCGAAATGAGGTCGAAGAATTGCGCCCTTCATCTGCAAAACGTTTGCCCACTCCCTTCAGATATCCATGTCCTTTTTCAGGCTATTATGTGCTCTTCACAACTAACTTTCCTGCCCATCTTTCTGTCATCAGCAAATTTAGCAAGCATACATTTGGTGCCTTCATCTACGTTGTGGATATAAATTGTAAATAATTGAGGTCCAGCAATCTGAGGTCTTCTGGCACTCCACCCCGGACATCTTGCAACCCATAAATAACACCAGGCATACCGAAAAATGAGGTGTCAACCTGGTGAAACTACAACACAGGACTACTTGCATGCCAAACAACATAAGTAGTAGACCCACTCCAGCAGCTATGTCCTTTAGGACTCAGCCAGCTCGGTCAGTGGTGGTGCTACCGTGCCATTCTTGGGTGATGGACATTGAGGTCCTCAACCCAGAGTACATTCTGTGCCTTTGCCATCCTCAGTGCTTTCTCCAAGTGTGTTTAACATGGCGGAGTACTGATTTATCAGCTGACAATGGACGGTACATGGTAATCAGGAGGAGGTTTCCTTGCCTACGTTTGACCTGAAACCATAAGACTTCAAGGAGTCCAGAGTCACTTTTGAGGATTCTCAGAGCAACTCCCTCCCAACTGTATGCCACTGTGCCACCGTCACCTCTGCAGTGTCTGTCCTGCTTGTGGGACAGAACATATATCAACGGATTGTGATAGTGCTGCCTGGGACATTATCTGTAAGGTATGATTCTGTGATTATGCCAAGCTGTGGCTTGACTAGTCTGTGAGACAGCTCACCCAATTTTGGCACAAACCACCAGATGTTAGTAAGGAGGATTTTGCTGACTGCACAGGGCTGGGTTGGCCATTGTCGTTTCCAATGCCTGGGTCAATGCCGGGTTGTCCATCCAGTTTCTTTCCACTTTATTAATTTCATAGCAGTTTCATACAAATGAGTGACTTACTTGCCTTGTTATGCTCTAGGTGTAGCATAAGCGGCTTCCTTGTGGTGCACTTGACAAAGGAAGGATCAGACGTGGAGATAACTTCAATACGTTTATTAAACTATATACACTTCTATAACTTGGGTTCGACACTACTGTTAATCCTACAATAGCTACTCAAACTGACTAACCAGACTGCTACAATCCACGTGGTGGGAGTGATATCAAATCAACCCTGTGTCTCTGCTCACTGACTGTCTCCACTGGAAAGAGGCAGATCATGTGTGTGGTGTCCTTTATATATGGGTTGGTGTAATGCCCTCCTGTGGTCGTGTCACCTGTGTGTATCGTGAATACCCATTGGTCATGTCCTATCTAACTGATCTATTGGTTGAGTGTGTGTGTGTGATGTCTCTGGTGCTCCCTCTAGTCAGACCCAGGGCTGCATAATGTTGTCCTCCAAGGCCATCTAAAGTCTCCTCCACTGAAAGTCAGCAGTCTTGCATCAGCCAAGCAGTCGCCACTGGGACAACAATGCATAGGAGCACTAGAACAGGCACTGGGGAATGCAAAAGAGTGATTTGTTTATTTTCTTTCCCAATATGGCATGATTTACTTCACTCATTTGGTTCGGAATGTGTATTTTCTGTTGCCATTTATTTTGGTGACCAAGAGGACAATGTGACAGTGAGTGTTAGAGGGGAGGTAAGGAATATAGGACTGTTGATGAACGGGGAACTCAAATATTTCACTCTATCTTCACCCAAGAGAATGAGGAAATAGTTATGGAAATCGGGGAGAGAGATTGTAAGGTTCTTGAGCAAATTGTCATAGGGAATGACAAGGTATTGGAGGCATTGGTGGGCTTAAAAGTGGACAAATCTCGAGGTCCGGATGAATTGTGTCCCAGGCTGCTGTGGGAAGCGAGGAAGGAGATTGCTGGGGCTCTGATCCAAATTTTGAATTACTCTCTGGTCACAGGGGAGGTGCCAGAGGACTGGAGAACAGCTAATATGGTCCCACTATTTAAGAAAGGTTGTAGAGACAAGCCGGGGATCTACAGACCAGTGAGTCTCATGTCAGTGGTTGGGAAACTACTGGAGAAGATTCTGAAGGAGAGAATCTATCTCCATTTGGAGAGGCAAGGTTTGATTAGGAATAGTCATCATGGCTTTGGCAGAAGGAGGTCATGCCTAACAAATTTGATATAATTTTTTGAGCATGTAACCAAGTGTATATATGAGGGTACTGTAATAATGTAGTTCACATGGATTTCTGCAAAGCCTTTAACAAGATCCCACATGGGAGACTTATTAAGAAGGCAAATGCATGGGCGGCATGGTGGCACAGTGGTTAGCACTGCTGCCTACAGTGCTGCGGACCCAGTTCGATCCCAGACCCGGGTAACTGTCTGTGTGGATTTTGCATGCTAAGTTTGCGGATGACACATAGATTAGTCGGGTGGTTAACAGTGAGGTTGAAGGGCAGCACGGGGGCACAGTGGTTAGCTTTGCTGCCTCATGGCACCTCCACAACCCAAAGATGTGCAGGGTAGGTGGATTGGCCACGCTAAAATTGCCCCTTAATTGGAAAAAAAATGAATTGGGTACTCTAAATTTATTTTTTAAAAACAGGAGAATATAGACGGGATGGTCAAATGGGCAAATAAGTGGCAGGTGGAGTTTAACACTGAAAAGTGTGAGGTGATACACTTTGGAAGGAGCAATTTAACAAGGAAGTATACTATGAAAAATCTGACACTGGGAAGTTCCAAAGAACAAAGGAATCTTGGCATGTTTGTCCCTCAATCTCTGAAGGGAGAAGGGCGGGTCAAAGGCATATAGGAAACTATCAATCGGGACGTAGATTACAAAAGCATGGAGGTCATGATGGAGCTGTATATAACTTTGGTGAGGTCTCAGCTGGAGTACTCTGTACAATTCTGGTCACCACATTATAGGAAGGATGTGATTGCACTGGAGGGGGTGCAGAGAAGATTCACCAGAATGTTGCCTGAGATGGAACATTTAAGTTATAAAGAGAGGTTGGGTGGGCTGAGGTTGTTTTCTCTGGAGCAGAGAAGACTGAGGGGGTGACCTGATTGAGGTGTACAAGATTATGAGGGGCATGAAGAGCAGCTGTTCCCCTTCGTTGAAGGGTCAGTTACGAGGGGACACAAGTGAGGGGTGGGAGGTTTAGGAGGGATTTGAGGAAAAACATTCTTACCCAGAGAGTGGTGACAGTCTGGACTGCGCTGCCTGAGAGACTGGTAGAGGCGGGGTGCCTCATATTCTTTAAAAGTATCTGGATGAGCACTTGGCACGTCATAACATTCAAGGCTATGGGCCAAGTGCTGGCAAGTGGGACTAGATGGGAAGGTCCGGGCCTTTCATGCATCGGTGCAGACTCTTCTGCACTGTAGTATTCTGTGATTCTGTGGTAATAGCCCCTTAGTTAGTGGGGGAGCTTATACTCCTCATGCCTCACGGGGAAAACTAGCAAGCCAGCGCTGTGTGCTCCGTGCAGGGTATTACAGGTACAGTGCAGCTTTCACAAAATGATTCCTTGGCTGAACATGTTAAATTACAGGGATACTCGCATTCGCTGGAATTTAGAAAGTTAAGGGGTGACTTGACCAAAGTTTTTAAGATACTATTGGGGACATATAGCACAGAATGGGGAGGCAGTGGCGTGGTGGTATTGTCACTGGATGAGTAATACTGAGACCATGAGTAACGCTCTGTGGTCCTGGGTTCGAAACCCATTATGGCAGCTGTTGAAATTTGAATTCAATAAACCTCTGGAATTAAGAGCCTAATGATGACCATGAAACCATTGCCGATTGTCGTAAAAAAAGCATCTGGTTCAGTAACGTCCTTCAGGGAAGGAAATCTGCCGTCCTTACCCGGTCTGGCCTACATATGACTCCAGGCCCACACAGTGATGCAGTTAAGTCTTAACTGGCCCACCACTGAAATCCACCCAGTTCAAAGGCAATTAGGGATTGAAACCAATGCTGGCAAAGCCAACGACACCCACATCCCAAGATCAAATTTTTAAAAAAGAGGGGAAACTATTTCCACTAGCTGGGGAGTCTCGACTTGGAGCATATTATAAAAATTAGAGCCAGGTTTTTTAGGAAGTATTATGGGCCAGGGTTTAGAGAACATCAAAGTATATCATGGAGTTTACCTGACCTACAACTTTTAATAGATTTTGGTTATGAGGAGCACAAGGGCCCACTTTCCAGCTGTGCTGCAACAGAGATCGTAAGTATTTTTAAAGAAAACAATGTTTATTCTATGAATCCAGTTAACATTTTATAAACACACAGTAAACATCTTATCAACTACCAACACTGATACCCCCCAAAGATACAGTACTCTATAGGTAACCCTTAGTAACTTTCCTAACAACATGCATAAGCCAAACACCCTTTTTCCTACAAAAGCAGTAGGTTTGCATTCCTTACAGAAACAGGTATTACTTGGAAATTATCAAGTGATCTGCAAACATTCTTTAGCATGCAGAGAGCGAGACCAAAATACACCTTCTTGATTTGGATGCATCTCCCCATCTGTAAACCGAAAGTAAAACTCAGAGCCAAAAGCAGCTTCCAGCACAAAACGAAAGTAAAATGCTGAGCCAGAGCCCAGCTCCACCCACACAATGACATCACTGCAGCCACTTGAGAAGACAAACATTTCTTAAAGTGACATTCCCATGACAGACGGAACTAAGGAAACATTCCTACACATGAAAGGGGGTAGAAGTTTGGAACTCTATTTTGCAGAAGGCAATTGTGTTGGATCAATTGTTCATTTTAAATCTGAGGTTGATAGGTTTTTGTTAACCAAAGGCATTAAGGGATTTGGGGCAGAGGTGGATATATCGAATGAGATCATTGATAAGCTGTGATCTAATTAAATGATGGAACAGACTGGAGAGGCTGCATGACCTATCCAATTCATAACTGTAAAGCTGCGTGGCATGTAGGACGCTACCACAAATCTTGAAACCCACTCAGTCAAATGCTACATATTTTTTACAGGCAGCAGAAACTGTTGCTTCAAAATGTTGATGGTCTGCTCTATCACAATTCTTGTGTTAGCATGGTCCTCATTGTATGTATGCAACATATGCAGGGGTTGTGAGCCAATGTCATGAACCAGATCACGCAGTAGATGCCCTTTGCTTTTGCATGGTTACAGAGAGTCATAGATTCCCTACAGTGCAGAAGGGGGCCATTTAACCCATCATGTCTGAACCCAGTCTAGGGCACTCTACCCATGTCCACCCCACTGTCCAGCTCACCCTATCCCCGTAGCCTATAACCTAACCTGCACATCCTTGGATACTGAGGTGCAATATTTCATGGACAATCCACATAACGTGCACATCATTGGACTGTGGGAGGAAGCTGGAGCACCCGGAGGAAATCTGTGCAGACACGAGGAGAATGTAGAAACTCCACACAGTGGCTGAAGTGGAGCTAGCACAGCTAACTGCCACAGAACAAATGCATCAGGACTGCTGCCATGTTACAGGCCTGATGCATACCTGCCCCTTGCACTACCTATTGTCAGATTCCAGCTGACGGTTGAGGGAGTGAAATTCCTTTTGGTTCCAGAATATGGCATAGATGACAAGAAACCCTAGCAAAAAAATTAGCATATAGTCAATTGTACCTTTCACTGCGTGTAACCCTGCACAACTCTGGCAACTATAAATGAAAAGTTATCGTTCTTTGAATAGAGGACCTCAGTGCAACAGTGGTGCAAACTCCAAGACATTGCTAATGCCTCAAGCGCTAACTAAAATTAGACTCCATCACCAAATAGAACTAGACACTGTCAAAGTTCGTAATCCATGATCACTTTCACAGCCACTGGCAATGTGGTCCTTGTGCGACTCTGAGCTCACAGTTGTGGCTACAGTTGGCAGATTTCAGTATCGAGCACATTAGAGACATCCCAAACATTTGACATCACTGAGGCTCAGATAAGAGATTGGCTCCCTAAACACCTGAGGTGTATACGGCCTCCTTTGGAGAGGCCTTAACCGCTTTCTCCACCTCCACCTTCAAGCAGCTTGTCCTACTCTGCATGGCTTCTCCTCATTTTTTTAATCATGTTCAATTTCAAGGCGAAGGCCTACCAGTGCACCCATGTTTGAGAGTAGCTAAGTCGGTCTAATCTTGAAGATGCAAAAAGGTGTTCAGCACCTGTTAGACACTCCCTTCAGATTTTTGAAACTTGAAACAGCTATGCAAATATGTAGCATTGTAGCAAAAGCTCAAATAAATCAGCCAGCTCCTCGCCTGTAAATAGTTGACGATCTTTTTAAATAGCACTTATGGGGGATCTTTCATACAGTTTAACTCATGTTTATCTGTGCAAGGTTAAGAGAGGGTATCAGCTGGAATACACAGTTCCAAAAATGATAGCAATAGCCTTAAACCTGAATTTCACATTGATTGATGTTATGAGCTGCCTGCTTTGCATATTTATGGTAGATGTTAATTGCATGCGTGCTAACGTATTTACCATATGGCACACTGCATGTTTTATGTTAGAATTGTGCCACAGATACAATTTTGGAACCTTAATGGCACTCGCAGCACCCAGAAAACTTGAGCTACCAAGCCTAACTTTGCCCCTTAACTGTGTAGGCTGATGCATAAAACAAAATCAGTTGGAAGCAATACTGGCAATCTGTTCCTGCACAAGAACATCATATATCAGGACCTTTAGGAGAAAATTGTTAGGAATATCTTCAAATCTAAGAATTCTGAATTGGCTCCAATGTTCCAGTTAGTTGTTGAAATTTGTGTACATTTGATGGCCAAGAATAATGACATCAAGGCATTGAAAAAAATTGAAATAAATGTATTCTCTGTTGAGTGACATGAATTATATTTTCAATGTAGCCAAAATGAAACTGGCACAGATTTTTGACGCCTCCACAGCTTTAACCGGGATTGGGGTCCTTCTGCTTTCACTCACTGCATTTTAAATAGAAAATAATAATTCAAATAAATCAAGGAAAAGAGAAACTGGAGAGGGAGAGGGAGAGCACGTGTCTTATGGGCACAATGTGGTGGTCATTTTTACATAACTGACCCGTCAAGAAATCCAGATGATTAGATGGTCCACCATTTCGTACTCCACCTGCTTTTTTTCACACCGACTTCCATGAAAAGTAAAATTGTGAGGTATAAAACTTCAGTTTCACGGGTTTCCCACTGGGGTGAAGTGGTGTGGGTTAAAAGTGCTCCAAATTAATGCAAAACACTCAAAAAATGGGATGCATGGTGTCACCACTTGATTTGTTGTGCCTGTCCAAACAGACCAGGAATAACGTTGAAAAATGTAGAGTACCGAGAAGCAGTTTGGATTCCAATCCCATCGTGTATATAAAGTCTTTGGAGATGGAAGACAAATTATACACATGGGCTGGCCTTCAACATTCAAATTTTCAGACTCAAAAATGCCTGAGGCTGATGGTAATAAATCAATTGGTTTGTTTGTGAAGAGTCACATAAAAATTTTAATGTACAACCATAATGATGGCTGTCCTCAAAGTCAAAATAATATGCAGAATGATTATTTAAAATTCAGTCAAAATGTAAATATGAAGGGTGACACTTTAATTAATATTTATTAATGATGTATAATTTAAAGTAGTACATCCAAATCTCTTACACTTATTTGTCTGGAAGGGTATATCACTGAATAGATTAAGCTACAATTTTTCATAAATTTATTGAAGCACTTCCATATAATTATTTTGAAGAAATAGGTTCACCGTCTGTTGCAACCATCAAACTGATATGAAGAATTATCTGTAAATCTGCCCATATATTTTTTCAAACATTGTTGTTTTTAACGGTTGTTCAATATTATCAGCGGTGTTCTGATTGTCTGGATTGACATTGAACCAGTATGCTTCAGTTGTTCTCTAGAGCAGTATTTTTCAAACATTTTTGCCCGGGACCATTTTTTACCAACCGCCCATCCTTCGCGACCCACATAGGCCGAACTTCGCGACCCACCATTTTCACTTACCTTTAATGTGACAGGTGAGCCTGCTTGGTCCTCACGATCTCACTTGCTTTGTTATTCAATGTTCCATTTCTGATAATTACTTCAGCCAATGATTTATGATCTCACTACATCCGTTGAACAAAATTAAGAGGTCTGTCCTCGAATTGGCCATGGTCTTCAAATATCTTTGAAGTTTTGAGGATTTTAAACTTTCATTTACCAATGCTTCCCTGCATATAATGTGAATGTACTTTAAATCCTGATATGCACAATTAATAATCCATACCTCAAGCAATCATCTTTATGCTTCTTTGTTCCTGTGTTCAGTTTCTTCTTCAATGGGTTGTTCACCAGAGGCCCTGTAGTTCACACCAGCACTGCTGGCAGCTACAAAATGGAGGAATCTCTCTCATGCCGAGAACACGTGACATTAGTGTGACCTGTTCTCTGCTGCCTCTCCAGGCAGGAAGACTCCAGCGATTTAAAAAAAAACTGCTCCTGGGTCAGTGTGCTGACATCAGGAGGAGGCATTCTGCCCCGCTGCATGCATTGCTGAGGGAGCACGCATGCGTGGTACGGCCGGCATTCTGAAAGCTGGTTGCGGCCAGCATTTATAAAAGCCTGCCGTGCTGTTGGGCACTTCTTCCCGCAATTAGGAATGGCGACACATTGTCCCGTGACCCTCCCGACAGCCACCTGTGACCCACCCGGGGTTCGTGAGCCTGGGTTTAAAAATGACTGCTCTAGAGTTCAATCGTCTCATCCATTTGGCTGTCTAGTCCTCTACATCAGTCACTATTAAGGCTTTGGGGGGATTTTCAACTCCCGATTTTGGCGGCCGGGATCAGTGGTGGAAGCTGAATATTCTGTGGAAGTCCAAAAACGCGATTCTCATCTGGCAAGATTTCCAGTCGCAATTGTCCCCAACCCACAATGACATAACGGGAATCCCAATGTTCAATGTCGGGATGCCAATTATAATAAGTGTAAATGTAATTATCAGGCCTCTACGCCAGAGGGCAGTTCTTTGGCACAGATAGAGGCAGTGCCGGGGGGTGGTGCCGGAGTGGGGGGGGGGGGGGGGGGGG
The DNA here is from genome assembly GCF_902713615.1 of Scyliorhinus canicula. Classification (NCBI taxonomy): domain Eukaryota; kingdom Metazoa; phylum Chordata; class Chondrichthyes; order Carcharhiniformes; family Scyliorhinidae; genus Scyliorhinus; species Scyliorhinus canicula. The sequence goes on from NC_052155.1 coordinate 76,705,125, forward strand.
GGTTGGCTGTGGCATATTGGGATGTTCCGTTTTGATCTTCCCCTGAGTTATCCTCTGAGGTGTTACCTTTTAGAAAGGAAGGGACTCTGATCTTCTAAAACCTGTGATGCCAGTAGAGTGGGCTCATTCGGACCTTCCCCCCAACCAGTGTTGTGCTGTGGGACTTGCCCCTTCCATTGTTTTTGGCTATGAGCTGAACACTATAGTGGATTAACGCCGTTTTTCCATCCCACTCCCAAAGAACTGAGAAAGTTCCACTTTTTGTTTCTTTTTATTCATTCACAGGATCTGGGTGCCACTGAAAAGGCCAGTATTTATTGCCCACCCCAATTGCCCTTGAGATGGTTGTAGTGAGCGATGTCTTGACCCATGGCATAATCTCACGATGAAGATGTGTCACAGTGGCATTTTCATAGCGAGTTTGTGCAAATAAGCAGCTTGCTGCACCACTTAAGTTAAGAATCAATCACATTACTATGCGTCTGGAGTCACATATTGGCCTGACTGGGTAAGGGCAGCAGTTTCAGATGAATCCGTTATGGAAATCCAGATGTTACATGGCCACCATTGGGGCAGCACGGTAGCATTGTGGATAGCACAATCGCTTCACAGCTCCAGGGTCCCAGGTTCGATTCCGGCTTGGGTCACTGTGCGGAGTCTGCACATCCTCCCCGTGTGTGCGTGGGTTTCCTCCGGATGCTCCGGTTTCCTCCCACAGTCCAAAGATGTGCGGGTTAGGTGGATTGGCCATGATAAATTGCCCTTAGTGTCCAAAATTGCCCTTAGTGTTGGGTGAGATTACTGAGTTATGGGATAGGGTGGAGGTGTTGACCTTGGGTAGGGGGTAGGGTGCTCTTTCCAAGAGCCGGTGCAGACTCAATGGGCCGAATGGCCTCCTTCTGCACTGTAAATTCTATGTAAATACTAGGGCCATAATTTTACCTGCTGACGGGAACAAAAGTGGGTGACATGCCTGAGTGGGCAGGTGGAGAATTGGAATTGTGGTATTGTCAGTGCCAGCTAATTAATAGCTGATGGGCAGGGGAGCCAACCAGTTATGGCACAGGCAGGGGAAGTTTCCAACTCCTGTAATACTGGGACAGCCATAAAAGGCAGCTTGCAGGAAAGCAGACCCGGAAGGAACAATGAAGAAGTATTGGATACTGCTGAGGATTCATGCAAACCTGTATACCAATGCAACCTAGTGATAATAATAATCATCTTTATTAGCGTCACAAGTAGGCATACATTAACACTGCAATGAAGTTGCTGTGCAAACCCCCTAGTCACCACACTCCAGAGCCTGTTTGGGTACACTAAGGAAGAATTCAGAATATCCAAATTACTAACCCATTTGCAGAACTTTCTGACAACCACCTAGGTGAATGAAATGAAATGAAAATCACTTATTGTCACAGTAGGCTTCAAATGAAGTTACTGTGACTGCTTTATATGTAATCACCTCCGACAATGAACTCTTGCTGTTTTGCGGCGCTCAGAGCGGCGAGAATCCTCACGCTATCAAATGGAACTCTGATCCCATTCAGGTAGACGTGAGGCCTCTGTCGGGACTCTCCGATGGGGCCGCACTTAGTCCTGTTTCCTGCATGACGAGTTCTGATCGCAGGAACTCCACAGTGCAGGAGCAGATCGGGATGCCATTTTCAAATGGAGCCCTGATCTCTCGACCCCCGTAAGCGTGAGGTTTCTCGTCGCTCTGAGCGCCGCAAAACACCTGGCTAAACGCACTCATTATGGGACTCTGGGTAGATCCCGCCCAAAGATTTGAGGTAAGTCCGACAATTTCTCCCTCCTTGTGAGAACCCTACCAGTCTACAGAATAAGGACTGTATCAGTCATGCTCATTGTACAAAAGTGAGCTGCTGTCTGATTAATATGGCAATGGTCTCCAAATGTTGGGTTGAATTCTCCATTATTGAGACTATGTCCCCACACGGGCATCAAAACAGTAGAGTTTTGCGCCAGAAAACCTGGCATCAAAGCGACACAAATTCCCAGCCCTGCAGGGGGCTAGCAGGGACCCGGGGTAGATCTTGCAGATTTTGCTGCATATACGGGCCACTGCACTTCCAGGTCAGAGGCCGTGCATGTGCACGGCAGCGGCCTCCAGCGGACTCGGACCACGGAGCTAGACCCACAAAAGAGACCCCCCGATCAGCCACGCAGCCAACCCTGAACCCCTTCACAAACGTTTCCCAGCCGCCTATGAGGCCTACCCTGGCCTTCGATCGGCCCGCCCCCGAATAGGGTGGCCACGGACTGAGTCTGCAGCTGCCACGCGAGTATCCCACCGGCTGGAGCACATTAGTTTCACACGGTCGGGACTTCGGCCTGTCGGGGGTGCAGGATGGCAGATCGGGCATCTGGCAATAACCCCAGGTGGTGTGGCGTACTCCCCAAGCACGCCGTTTTTCGGGGACCACAGAACCGCCGCCGGTCCCGATTTCCTGTGGGAACATGGATTCTCCGCCCCGCGGCGGCCGTGATTTCGGTGCGAGGGTGCGGAGAATCCAGCCCATTGTCTTTACAATATCTCTACATCAATTGATGAGCCAATGGTTAATACCATTGTCCAAAGAAATGCAGACTTTTGAATTGATCACTCAACTTTTAAGTTCTTGAACATCGCTGACCACCAGCACAAAAACACAAATCTGTCCTGTAAACTGATGCTGTTAACTCACTAGAAGACAGGAAAATGAACCCTAAATTGAACTCGCTAAATTATATCTGTCTCAAGTATTGAAATCAATGCTAATTTGGTGGTTAACATTACAGATAATATTGAATATAACCTCTGACATTTGTTTTGTTTACATATATAATTATTTAATGGCTTCACAGAATCATACAGCACAGATGAGCCCATTCGGTCTATTGTTAGGAAAAACAAGGTATATATTTGCATTGGTAAACATTAGAAATACCGTGTAGTTTTAAGTGTGTCTAATTGAATGCTTCTGTGCCTGGCGGGGTAAAGCCTCTATTTAGATTCATGCTGGTCAAAGGTCTTTGTGTGTGTGGGGGTTGGTTTCAATTCCATTCTATTGTGCTTAGATAGGACTATGACCTGAAGAGTAAATAAGCCAACAGTGGCTGCTTAGCAACTGGGGCCTTGTAAGGTAGGGAAGCTTTTTAAGTTTTACTTCAGCTAATGTGGTTGCAGTTGGAGATAAGGGGCTGGATTCTCCGACCCCCCCACCGGGTCGGAGAATTGCCGGGGGGTGGTATGAATCCCGCCCCCGCCGTCTCCCGAAGTCTCCGGCACCAGAGATTCGGCGGGGACGGGAATCACGCCGCGCCTGTTGGCAGGGCCCCCTCCCCGGCGATTCTCCGGCCCGCGATGGGCCGAAGTCCCGCTGCTGTAATGCCGGTCCCACTGGTGTGAATCAAAACACCTCCCTTACCGGCGGGAGCAGTGGGCTCCGGGGTCCTGGGGGGGGGGGGGGGGGGGGGGGGGTGATCTGGCCGGTGCTATGTCTTTTCGTCCGACGTCATTTCGTCCAACGACACTTCGTCCACGTCTTTTGGTCCAACGTCTTTTTGTCCGCACGTCTTTTGGTCCAACGTCATTTTGTCCGATGATTTTTTTCGTCAAAGACTTTTTGTGACTTGTTACGTTTTTTTGTCGGATGATTTTTTTTGTCAAAGACTTTTTGTAACTTGACTTATATTGCCAGAGTTGATCTCTGCGTGGACTATTGAAATAGGGATTATATAAACAGAACATTTACTCGGTCTAAATTTAATCCGGCTCTGTAACTAGCAGTGGGGACATCACTGAAAACCGATGCTGCAATTTGTCATAATCACGCCATTCCTTGTGATACACCTTTCGTATGTGTTTTCTACAAGAGGGGTGTTTGCACTTTACCTAGCAGAGGGTTGAAATCTTATATTGAATAATGTATATTCCGATCATCTACGGATTGATTCAGATTTTGCTGTGTTAGTGTACTTGCGGGAACCAAGTTCCTTCCGACAATCAGTTTAATATCTGCGAAACGCAAAGCTGTCATTTCACATTTTGCAAAGACCTTTGCATTAAAATATGCCAGGCGCCAGTGCCCCAAATGATGGATATATTTTAAAATGTCAATCACCGGAAAGTCAAGTACACCCTGCATATGCCTCCCTTAATGAACTATCAAACGTTCATTTAACAGAAGTTCACAGGCGTGAGGTGACAACACTCTGCATGTCCCTCGCAGATTTTTAAAAATGAATTAAATCGGCTACATTTTATGAAGTTTTGTGGGAAAGGGTTGGTCCCGTTGATCAGACATTGGCCTTTCACCTAAACGCAACCCCAGTGCTGTCAGATGTAATGAGCTTGTAAGGGGCCAGGCTAAAGAGAGTTTGGGCAGTCTCCATTCAGTATCCAGTTGGCACGGACGTGTACCACAAAACTGTCTCTAATTGGGCACTAATTGGCAGCTCATTCCGAGAAGCCATGAATATTAGTGTGGGAAATGGAGAAACTAATAATCTTCGCGCAGCAGCACACGCTGTTGGGACAAAATAGAAATTTTTTTTTTTTTTATAAATGTTTTTATTCAGTTTTCATATTTTATGTTGAACAAATTACAAATTGTTAGGAGAGAAAAAGAACAAAAAAAAAACAACAAACAAACACGCAAAAATTAACATACATATTTACAGGTAAGCATCTTCGTAGTAGTAACTGCGCCCGCCCCCCCCCCCCCCCCCCCCCCCCCCCCCCCTCAACATGTTTATTTAGTTTGGTTTTGGGCCTTAGCTAGCCATCGAACCCCCGTACCGAACCTGTAGCCCCCCCCCCCCCCCTCCCGCTACCTTCCCCCGACTATTCTTCCTCTTGTACATTGGCCACAAATAGGTCCCGGAACAGTTGCATGAATGGCTCCCACGTTCTGTGGAAGCCGTCGTCCGACCTTCGGATGGCAAATTTGATTTTCTCCATTTGGAGAGATTCCGAGAGGTCGGACAGCCAGTCCGCAGCTCTGGGCGGTGCTGCTGACCGCCAGCCAAACAGGATTCTACGGCGGGCGATCAGGGAGGCAAAGGCAAGGGCGTCCGCCCTCCTCCCCAGGAATAGATCTGGCTGTTCTGAAACCCCGAAGACCGCCACTATCGGGCATGGCTCCACCCTCACTCCCACCACTTTGGACATAACCTCGAAGAAGGCTGTCCAGTACTCCACGAGTCTGGGGCAAGACCAGAACATGTGGGCGTGGTTGGCCGGGCCTCTTTGGCACCGTTCACATCTGTCTTCCACCTCCGGGAAGAACCTACTCATACGGGTTCTTGTTAAGTGGGCTCTATGTACCACTTTTAGTTGCGTCAGGCTGAGCCTTGCGCACGTGGAGGTGGAGTTGACCCTATGCAGTGCTTCGCTCCAGAGTCCCCACCCTATCTCCATCCCCAGGTCGTCCTCCCATTTCCTTCTTGTTGCGTCCAGTACGGTGTCGTCCCTATCTACCAGTCGGTCATACATGTCACTACAGTTCCCTTTCTCTAGGATACTTGCGTCCAGTAGGTCTTCCAGTAGTGTCTGTCGTGGCGGTTGTGGGTACGTCCTTGTCTCCTTTCGTAGGAAGTTTTTGAGCTGCAGGTACCGTAGCTCGTTCCCCCCAGCTAGCTGAAACTTCTCTGTCAGTTCGTCCAGTGTTGCGATCCTGTCGTCCGTGTATAGGTCCCTGACTGTCAGTGTCCTCCCGTCCTGCCTCCACCTTTTGAAGGTGGCGTCAGTCAGTGCTGGTGTGAACCTATGGTTGTTGCAGATGGGAGCCCTGTTCGACATTTTGGTCAGGCCAAGTTGCTGCCGCAGTTGGTTCCAGGATTGGAGGGTGGCTGTCACCACTGGGCTGCTGGAGTGTTTTTTGGGTGGGGATGGGAGTGCTGCCGTGGCGAGGGCCCGGAGGGAGGTTCCCATGCAGGAGGCCTCCTCCGCACGCACCCACTCAGCCTCTGGCTCCTGGATCCATCCCCTTACTCGCTCGGCTGTTGCTGCCCAGTGGTAGAATTGTAGATTCGGGAGGGCTAGCCCTCCCCTGGTTTTTGTTTTTTGTAAGACCTTCTTTGGGATCCTAGCATTTTTACCCCCCCATACGAACGCCATGATGAGTTTGTCCAGCGCTTTGAAAAAGGCCTTGGGGATGTAGATCGGAATGGATCTAAACAGGAAGAGGAACCTGGGCAGTACGTTCATTTTGATCGTCTGAACTCTCCCCGCGAGAGAGAGCGGGAGTGTGTTCCATCTTTGCAGGTCCTTTTTAACTTCCTCCGTCAGGCTGGTGAGGTTCCATTTGTGGATCCCTTTCCAGTCATGGGCTATTTGGATCCCCAGGTAGCGGAATTTATGTCGGGCTTGATTGAACGGCAGCCCCTTTAGTGCTGCCCCCCCCCCCCCCCCCTTGCGGGTGTACTGGGAAGATCTCACTTTTGCTCATGTTGAGTTTGTAGCCCGAGAAGGCTCCAAACTCTTTCAGGAGCGCGATGATTCCGTCCATGCTGCTTTGTGGGTCCGAGATATAGAGGAGCAGATCATCCGCATAGAGTGAGACTCTGTGCTCTCTACCTCCCCTTCGGATCCCCCTCCAATTTTTTGCTGCCCTGAGCGCGATTGCTAGCGGTTCAATTGCTAGTGCGAACAGCAGCGGGGACAGTGGGCATCCTTGTCTGGTGCCCCTGTGCAGCTGGAAGTATTGGGAGTTGGTATTGTTGGTCTGTACACTCGCCATGGGAGCGTTGTACAGGAGCTTTACCCAAGCGGTGAACCCTGTTCCAAGCCCGAACCGCTCCAGTACCTCTATGAGGTATTTCCACTCGACTCTGTCGAAGGCCTTTTCTGCGTCCAGGGAGACGATCACCTCTTGTGTTCTCTCCCCGGAGGGGGTCATTATCACGTTCAGCAGGCGCCTGATGTTCGCGGTAAGCTGTCTACCTTTGACAAAGCCCGTCTGGTCCTCTGTGACCACCTCAGGTACACAGTCTTCTAGCCTCTTGGCTAGGATTTTGGCCAGTATTTTGGCGTCTGCATTCAGCAGAGATATGGGCCTGTATGACCCACATTCCGTTGGGTCTTTGTCTTTCTTAGGTATCAGCGAGATTGAGGCCTGTGCTAACGTGGGTGGCAATGTGCCCCTAGCTAGCGAGTCTGTGAACATCTCCCGCAGGTGCGGGGCCAGCGCTGTCGCAAATTTTTTGTAGAAGTCCGCCGGGAATCCGTCCGGTCCCGGCGCTTTCCCCGCCTGCATGGAGCTAATGCTGTCCATGATCTCTCCCAGTGCTAGTGGTGCTTCCAGATCCCGTTTTCTGCCCTCTCCCACGACTGGTATGTCCAGTCCGTCAAGAAACCGGTTCATCCCAGCCTTCCCCGTTGGGGGCTCTGAGGTGTACAGCTCTTGGTAGAAGGCCTTGAAGGTTTTGTTAATCCTCTCTGGTTCTGTTTCCAACGTGCCTCTGGTATCTCTGATTTGCGCAATTTCTCTGCTGGCTGCCTGCTTTCTCAGCTGGTGGGCCAACAGGCGGCTGGCTTTGTCTCCGTGTTCGTATAGGGCCCCGCGTGCCTGGCGGAGTTGGTGTACTGCTTTCCTGGTGGAGAGCAAGTCAAAGTTCCTTTGTAATTCTTTCCTCTCCGCCAGGAGTTCTACGGTCGGGGCCTCGGAGTATTTATGGTCTACCTCCAGTATGGAGTCGACCAGCTTCTGCCTAGCCACCCTTTCCTCCCTATCTCTTTGCGCTTTGTAGGCTATGATTTCCCCTCTTAGTACGGCCTTAAGCGCTTCCCAGAACGTGGAGGGTGAGACCTCCCCGTTTTGGTTGATCGCAGTGTACTCCGCTATGGCCTGCGCTATCCTTTCGCTGAAGGCCTTGTCAGCTAGTAAGGCACCGTCCAACCTCCATTTGGGGCGCTGGGCCCTTCCCGTCTCTAGCCGCACATCCATGTAGTGTGGAGCGTGGTCTGATATGGGACAAAATAGAAATAAGCTTTAATTCCGACCTGGAAGTGTTTGATGCTGACACCGGATGCCAAAAGCGAAAACAATTCAATCCCCAGCACAAACTTTCTAGTTTCATGCACTTAACAGTCAAATAAGAGCATTCGAACTCTAAACAAGTATTTCTAACAATGTTTGCAATGTTTTCCATATTGTCTGTGTTACTGCACTACATCGAAGATAATTTGCAGTTATTTCTAGTTAAGAAAAATCACCAGGTAAGTCCAGCTAAATTTGTAATTGGATAATTGGACAAAAAGACGTGCGGACAAAAAGACGTTGGACCAAAAGACGTGGACGAAGTGTCGTTGGACGAAATGACGTCGGACGAAAAGACGTGACACGGAGCTGGCCCCGGGGGCAAAACAATGTTTATTCTATGAACTCAAGTTAACCTTGTTAAAACATACAGTGAACATCTTAGCAACCATTAATTCAAATACAACCCCCAAAGAATACAACACTAAGTAATCCTTAATAAATTCCCAAACAACATCCAGAAGACAAAAGACCCTTTTAACACAGAGGTTTAAATTCTCTAATGAAAGCAGTTATCTCTTTGAAATCACCCCAATGAACACTCTTTAGCTTGTAGAGAGATACATGCACATCTGCTGGCTTTCACTACAGCTCATCTCTCTGAAAACAAAACTAAAAACTCACTCTATAGCAGCCTGCTCAAAAACAAAAGTAAAAAGCTGACAGTCAGCCCAGCTCCACCCACTCTCTGACATCACTGCAGTAATAAACACCCATTTCTTAAGGTACACCCACTACAGTTATTCTATAAAAACACCCATTTCTTAAAGATACTCTCACATGACACTTCTGATTGACTTTGTAATGCCTATTAATCCTAAATTCTGTATGTCATTTTTAAGATAAAGGGAGAGTAAAGGAGTATTGGATAAGCAACTTTTCATGTTTAATAAATGTTTTTTCTTATTGTTAAAACTAATCAGAGGTCCTCTGGCTCTGTTCCTTCCTGTTTTTTAAAACAAAGTAAGTTACGCGGCGGAATTCTCCGTTTCTGAGACTAAGTGTTGACGCTGGACAGGATTTGCAGACTTCCACAACAACAAAACTGGCACCGCACCTGGACCAATTCAGCAACTATTGAGGGGCTAGCACCGGCGCCACATAGAACACAATCGATTCTAATGAGAAATGGTGCGGGATTCACTGGGTCCGTGATTGACACTCGGGAGGCTGACAAGCTGCAGCTACATATACATACTTCATTCCAAACACACACTCATCCCAGCCAACAAGGTGGCACTGGTTCAGCTGGAGCACGCCAATCTCGCTGATTGATCAACTGGGGCCAGAGGGCACCTCGGGGGTTGGCCTGGGGGACACCCATATGACCTGTGTCCTAAGTTCACAGTGGGCAGTCAGCAGCATGCACAGCTGTATGGCTGCCTTGCAGGCTGTGGCAATGATGTTCTGTGCCTGCCCACCCCGACCATGCAACCCACCTCCTGGCCACCCCCCACTACTCCCCCGGCCCTGGCAGAAGCCTCCCAGCCAGTTACACGACTGTCAACGCACTATGGCAATGCTGGACACTGTCCGCACCCCCTCCCTCTGCCTCAGCAGCCACAGTGCCTGTTTCATCATTTTTGAAAGTATGAGTGAACCTCGACGTCGTGAATTCACCAAGGTGCAGGCGGAGAATCGCGCAGGCCCTGGAGAATACCGGGTCAGGCACGCTACTGATATGCCATCAGTGTTTACTGTATGTGCAGAGTGGAACACATTGACGCCACTGTCGCGGCAACGAAGAATTGTGATTTGGCGTGAAACTGGCGCCCGTCACAATTTCAGCATCAAAACTGATTTCCCGCCCAATCACATTTCCCGATTCTGGTGTCAGCCGACAGAGTATCCCACCCATTGTCTTTTGAGCCAGTGTTCCATTCTGGATCGTTCCGTCCAGTTGTTTTATCAACTGGGACCGTAACAGCATCTAACATTTGTTTTTTTGTTTGTATTATAAATTTAGAGTACCCAATTCATTTTTTCCAATTAAGGGGCAATTTAGCGTGGCCAATCCACCTAGTCTGCACACTTTTGGGTTGTGGGGGTGAAACCTACACAAACACGGGAAGAATGTGCAAAATCCACATGGCCAGTGACCCAGAATCGAACCTGGGACCTCGCCGCCGTGAGGCAACAGGGCTAACCCACTACGCCACTGTGCTGCTAGCATCTAGCATTTGTGTTGACTCAGACAAAGCTATGCAATTTGCTGGGTGGTACACCACTTGACGTCCGGATCAATGCTCATCACTGGGAGTTGTTTCACCTTCTTGGCTGAAAGCATCGTATGTTTAGTGATGATGCCCACCCGGAATGGGGATGTGAGGCCCTCGGTGTCGGGATCCGGAACCATGTCGGAGTCGGAGTCTGCGACGGGTTGCTGTACTGACCGGACGTTCCTGCGCTGCGGCTGGGATCGCTGTCTGTTGGGCAGTTGAGCAGATCTGCACAGGGCTGCATAGTGGCCAAGCTTGCCACACTGGAGACAGCATCGAGATTTTGCGGGACATTGCCGCTTTAAATGGGCGGAGCCACAGTTGTTGCATGTCATGGCGCATGCACGGTGGGGTCGAACGATGTGCGCACCTGCGCAGTCCGGTCCTCGGCCTCGCTGTCCTCTCGGTCGTTGCGCGCATGTGCAGGAGCCGGGGAAAAGCGCGCAAAATGACCGCCCTCATCAAGACTCGCGCTCTGGAGCTGTTTTACGGTCTGCACTCGCTCCGCATCGTGGGGGCCTTGCCGCGCCATCTCTGCCGCCTTGATATGGGAGTACCTGTTGTTCGCGTACTCGTGTAGGACGCAGGTCTCGATGGCGATGGTGAGGGTGAGCTGCTTTACTTTAAAGAGCTGCTGGCGAAGGGGATTGGATTGGACCCCGAAAACGATCTGGTCGCGGATCATGGAGTCGGAAGTGGAGCCGTAGTTGCAGGACTGCGCGAGGATACGGAGATGGGTTAAGAAGGACTGAAAAGGTTCATCCTTACCCTGAAGCCTCTGCTGGAACACATGGCGTTCAAAGTTCTCGTTGACTTCGATGTCACAGTGGCTGTCAAACTTCAGCAGGACTGTTTTAAACATTGTCTTGTCCTCGCCTTCAGCAAAGGTGAGGGAGTTAAAGATGTGGATAGAATGGTCCTTGGCTGTAGAGAGGAAGAGAGCGATCTACCTGTCATCCGATGCGGCTTCGAGGTCGGTGGCTTCAAGATACAGCTGGAACTTTTGCTTAAAAATCTTCCAGTTTGCACCGAGGTTGCCGGCGATGCGGAGCTGCGAGGGAGGGCGGACGCTGTCCATGCTACCGGATGGCTGATCGCTGGCCAAAGGCAGACTATCTCAAGGTGTGTCCGTCAAACTCGAGCATGACTCACTGGTACCATGATGTGTTGGGTAAGCTGGGTCTGCGAGGACTGCGTTTACTGCAGCAGTGAGAGAGACAGGCTTCCAATACTTGAAAAAATATAACTCGATTTTATTGAACTCTCAACTACACTACATACTTTAACTGTGGGTTGACACTATGCTGAGTTGTCTGGAGACCTGAGGCTAACCTGACCAGACTATCTTACTACCACATGGTGTGTGTTCTAGTTGTTTCTCATGGGCTCTGACTGTCTCAGAGGCTGGATGCCAAGAGAGTGGGAAAACTAGTGCCCTCTGGCTTTATAGTGATCGTGTCCTGTCTGGTGATTGGCTGCTGTGTTCTGTGTGTTCATTGGTCATCCTGTGTGTCAAACACTGCCTGTCTGTGCACCATCATATACCTGTGTGTATATTATGACACCTTCGTTTTTAGAATTTTCACAAAAGCATGTAGATTTTTTTTTTTAACTCATAGTTTAATGACATCTGACAGCAATAGTTTTCATTATTTTTTTTTTCCGAGACAAAATCTCTATCTTGAGTAAGAATATCAAATCCTTCAATTAAAGTATTATTAAATATGTAGCTAATTATAACAATATAAGAATAAGTATAATAACATTTACAGGCAACCGGGCTCTAGAAGTATCATGAACGGAAACATCAATATTTGAGGAAAACTATTTTTAAAAATTTTGCTGCACTTAGATTGAAATAAATAATGTATAAGCAAGCATACTTGATTGACAAAATAACAGCCCAATTAACATGGCATTGATTTGGTTTAAGAGAGTCTTTTGCATGATCACTGCAAATGCAGAAATTGAAATTGACATGAATATCCACCCTTTAAAATTGTTTGAATTATATCAATTTAACAGACCAAGAAAATGGATCCTGTTTCACAATTGCTGACAGTGGGATGAATCATTTACCGACTGCATTATAAGTGAGAGGAAAATTCCATCAATGTTCGCATGTTTATCACTGAAACCATCTGATTTGAGACATACACTTGCAAGAATTATGCAAAATGATTTATCAGTCATTCTGTTATGCAAACAGAACACAAAAAATAGTAAATGTAATATTAACATGAGTAATTTACATTGAAAGTCAAGATTTACATGCAAAGGGCCATTTTTTTCATTAACTACCGGGCCCGAAATTCCAGTAGTTGTCAAGCCTGTACCATCTTCAACATCTCACTGTTCACCATCTACAATTTTTCGAGGGACATGTTTTTATGTGACGAGATGTGAATACATTTCCATTTCTTTCTTCAGATAGTAGTCTTCCCAGTGGTGCAGGGTGCGCACACGTTGCCTTACAGGTGCTGCATCTAAATTCAGAGACCATAAGCGGTCAACATGCAGCTGATGTGTGATCATACATTGTGCATCATAGAATTATAGAATGCTTGCAGCACAGAAGGCTATTTGATCCATCAAGAACAATTCAGCTAGTCCCACTACCTGGCTCTTTCCCCTTAACTCTGAAATGAGTTCCTTGTCAGAGAATTATCCAATTCTCTTTTCAGAGCTTGAATTGAACCTGCTTCCACCTTCCCCTCAAGCAGGCATCCAGATCCCAACCACGCACTGCGTCAAAAAGTTTCCTTCATGTTGGCATTGCTTCTTAATCAGTGTCCTCTGGTTCTCCATCCTTCCAACAATGCGAATGATTTCTCTCTAACCCTAATCCTAACCCTAACTCTAACTTTGGTCCACACCTCACGGTTTTCAGCACCTTTATCAAATCTCCTCTCCACTCTCCCTTCTTAAGGAGAACAAATCCAGCTTCTCCAGCCTATCCTCATGACTGAACTCCCTCATAGATTTCATAGAATTCACAGAAGGGCATTCAGCCCATCGAGTCTGCACCCTACATAAGCCCACGCCTTCACCCTATCCCCTTTATCCCCGTAACCCAGCAACCACGCCTATCCTTTTTGGACACAAAGGGCAATGTAGAATGGCCAATCCACCTAACCTGCACATCTTTGGACTGTGGGAGGAAACCGGAGCACCCAGAGGAAACCCACGCAGACACGGGGAGAACATACAGTTTCCACACAGACAGTGACCCAAGCCGGGAATCGAACCTGGGACCCTGGAGTTGTGAAGCAACTGTGCTAACCACTGTGCTACCATGCTGCCCAAGGTTCATCCCTGGAACCATTCTTGTAAATCATTTTTCCACCCTCTCTAAAATCTTTACATTCATTCTGAAGTGCAATGCACAGAATTGGACAGAATGTTCGAGTTGTAGCCAAACCAGTGCTTCAAAACATTCACGATAATTTCCTTGCTATTGGGCTCTATGTCTTGATTTATAACGCCCAAAATCCTATTTTCTATATTAACCATTTTCTTAACTTGCCCAGCCACTTTGAATGACTTGTACATGTATATTCCAAAATCTTTCTGTCCCTACACGCCCCTTTAGAATTGACCCTTTATTTTATATTGCCTCTCCTCATTTTCCTACTAAAATGTATCACTTGGGGGCCATGTGATGCAATCACAGAAATAGCACCATTTCCGTCGGCTCTGCCACCACTCATTCTTTAATCCTCCCATTTATCGTGCTTCCAAGGCCCATACTTATCTAATCCGAGAGTGAGAACTCAATATTGTGTCCCTGAAAGATTTCTGGCTAAGTGTTGGTGACAAAATCCCAAGTAATCCTAAGAAAATCATCGACAAAAGAGGGCATTCAGAAGCAACTGGAGTGGAGCTGACTCCTCCACATGGCGACTTGATCTCGAACGGGCTCTCCATCCGGCCCTCTCGAAGGCATTACAGCTGATGAATGCTAATATTATTAAAGTTAATTGATGATAAACTTGGCTATTGGCACAGAATATCAGTGCTCATGAGGTTGAACTGCAAAACACTAGTAAGAGGCTCGATGAAGCAGAGCAGAGAATCCTCACTGTCAGAACAGTAACTTCCTAACACTACTGCCTCATAGCGCCGAGGACCCGGGTTTGATCCTGACCCCGTGTCACTGTCCGTGTGGAGTGTGACAATATGTATATTGTAAGGATAATGAAGGGTTAACAATTTACTCTAACTGCATTCAACCACAAGATGGTGATCAAGCGTATACAAGTGGATCACGTGATACCCTTGATTCAGGAAGTAGGTGATTAGGTGGGATAGAGAATAGTCATATTTTCAGAAGATCTGTAGATAGAATGATAGTTCAGTTTATCTGTAGTCTGTTAAATCTCAGTGAGCAAGTCGAAACTATTTAATTGTAGTGTTAATAAATTAGCTTTGTTCAAAACATAGCTTGATGTTCTTTGTACTTCAAAGCCATCCTCATCTAGAAAACAAAGAACATCACATGATACCAGGAGTGGAAATAGTAAGGTACCAGGTCTGCTTGCTTAGATACATAGAAAGATTCAGCAAGAGAAGAGAAGTGTTTTAAAAATCTCCATGAAACAAAACTTGCAAAATTTCTACCAGACTCTGACTGTATCGATGATGTCGAAGAACTTCCCAGTTGAAGCGAGGTGGAACATCTGCAAACTCCACGGCAATTTCATTCTTCGGGGTAAAATAGACGTTAATTGGTGCAATTTGAAGCAGCAGTTTGAATATATTTTCCCTCGACCTAGAAGCGGCCAGTGACCATCGACAAATAGTGCTATTTCTAACAAAAAAAGTACAATAAAGTAATTGAAACGTTCGACAAGCACTGCCAGGTGCAACAAGTCAAAACGTTTGAATGAGTGCAAAAAGCAGCTGAAACACTTGACTGCTTCATTACGGATCTGAGATTTCCTAGACTCACTTCTGCGAGATCAGATAGTCTACGGAGTAAAAAGTGACAAACTACGGGAAAGGTTATTAAGACAGTCTGATTTGACGATCGAAGGCACAATCAGTATGTGTTGAGCAAGCGAATTTGCCAGAAATCAGTTCTCCAAAATGTTGGTCGGAGAAAGTGGCACCAAAAGTAACGTGGCCGACGCCATTAATGGTGTGGCGCATCTAAAAAAGAAACGTGCTCCAGATGGCAGCCATTTTGCACATGATGTCATGAGCGTCATGATGTATAAACGGTGTGGCAACACCCATCAGTAAAAAAATGCCCTGCATTTGGAAAAACCTGTGCAAAGTGTCACAAGTTAAACCATTATGCAACTCAGTGCAGATCGGGAACTAATTCACAGCAGTTAAAAAAGTTTAGTAAAGTGAACAAGGGAAGAGCTTAGAAAAAAATTACCATTAAAAGACATGCTAATCAAGCGATCAAACCTGACTCAGTGGAAGACTTGGAGGATTCTTTCTTTGTTGAAACAGTGGAAAGCACAGAGAAAGCACAACAGAAAATTTTGATTCGGAAATTTTAAAACAGATTTCCATCGTTCAAAATACTGATGATTGGATGATTCCTTTAATAATAAATGGAACCAATGTAAAGATTAAATTGAATACTGGAGTAAGAGCTAATCTCATTAATCAGACAGACATAGCCAAATTAAAAACGAAACCAGTTATTGATTAGAATGATTGTCAACTGTGGGAATATAATGGCTACTTAATAGTCGAGGTCAAAGAGAAAAAGATCCCGATTAAATTTGAGATTGTTGAGCCAAAGAGACCTACATTACTTGGTGTTCAGGCATATGAGATACTGCAGCTTATGAAACGCATTCACAGCTCGAACAGGATTTCATCCAATTGTAATGACAAGATTTAGGCCATTATTCAGAAATATCCTCAAGTCTTTCATGGTTTGGAAACATAACCATTTCAATATAAAATCCAGCAAAGAGCGAATAGCAGACCAGTAATTCATCCACCTAGGAGGGTACCAGCTCCTTTGAGGGAACGTTTAAAAGTGGAACTTAAGTGCATGCAGCAGTTGGGGATAATCACCAAAGTGGAAGAACCAACTGACTGGGTCAGTTCTATGGTTTGTGTGAAGAAAGCCAATGGTGAGCTGAGAATTTGTATAGATCCCAAGGATCTGAGTCAGTATATTAAGTGGGAACACTATCCAATTTCTAAAAGAGAGGAAATCACGAATGAATGTCAAATGCCAAAATCTTTACCAAGCTAGATGTATCCAGGGGCTTTTGGCAACTAAGGTTAGATGAAGCAAGTAAGAAACTCTGCACATTCAACACACAATAGGGGGGATACTGTTTCAATAGAATGCCTTTCGGGATCATTTCAGCTTCCAAAAGTTTTCATTGGGAACAGATGGTCAAAGGTACTGCAGGCATACGAGTGTATGTGGATGACATCATCATTTGGTCATCAATGAAGAGGAACATAATGCAATATGTAGATGCAATATGTCGATAGTCCAACTAGAGAAGGGGCAGTACTGGATCTGGTATTGGGGAATAAGCCTGGACATGTGGTTGAGGTTTCAGTAGGGGAACATTTTGGGAGTAGTGACCACAATTCCGTAAGTTTTAGGGTACTTTTGGACAGGGATGACGATAACTCTCGTGTTATGGTGCTAAACCGGGGACAGACAAATTACAATAACATTAGACAGGAATTGAAGAATTTGGATTGGGTGCGGCTGTTGAATCATAAATCATCATCGGACATTTGGGAGTCTTTCAAATGTCATGTGAGAGTACCTTTAAGAAATGGTGTTCAGCAAATAGCTGTCGTGAATGTACCTTTAAGAAAATGGTGTTGATCAAATAGCTGCAGTGATGTCAGAGTGTGGGTGGAGCTGGGCTGTCTGTCTGCTTTTACTTTTGATTTTGAACTGGCAGCTACAGTGTGTGTTTAGTTTCGTTTTCAGAGGTGGAGCTGCATCCAGCCAAATAAGGTGTAATTTTGATCTCTTTCTGTATGAAAAGAATGTCTTAAAATCACTTGCTGATTTACAAATGATAACTGCTCTCAGTAGAGAATTTAATCTGTTGTCTTTGTTAAAGAGGGTATTTGTCTATGGATGTTGCTCGGAAAGATTAAGGGTTACTTATAGAGTATTGGATTCTTTGGGGTAAGTATTTGAGTTGATAGTTGCTAAGATGTTTACTGTGTGTTTATAAAATGTTAACTGGATTCATATAGTAAACATTGTTTTGTTTTAAAAGTACTTCAGATCTCTGTTTGTGAGGTTTAATCAAAGGTCTTGCTAAAATCCATGTATATCTGACACAGTACCCCCATTGACCCCTCCCTGTTACCTCCTCAAAACTCTTCAATGAAGATTTGGCCTTCTGTAAGGTTTAGAGTTTTGAGGCATCCAGGGATGTGTGGGTTAGGTGAGGTAACAGGGTTGCAGGGGATAGGATGGGAGACTGGGTAGGGTGCTCCTTCAGAGGGTTGGTGCAGACTTGATGGACCGAATGGCCTTCTCTTCACTTTAGGGATTTTATGAAATTCTAGACCTCAGTTGTGAGACAATAAAAATGATTGCTGAGGAACAACCATGATGACAATATAATAGCAAATTGAATTTTGTCAATGGCATTTTATTAGTTTCCATGGGCCTATTATTATCAACACAATTATATTCAACTTATCGAGAATAATTATTTTTATCATGCAGCAATTACCTGTTATTATGGGATAATTATCATGGTTTGAAAAGAAAATGAGATACATGAGATACAAATCCATTGATCTGAAAATTTCCAGCAGCAAAATAAGGTGAAAATCTGCAGTGGGGAACATTGGTAGTTATACATTATAAAATTAAACAGAGCTGTAAAATATCACAGCAATAGGACTTATATACATCAAAAGACATAACTGCTGGAGGATTTGCAGTGAAAATTATTCTATCCCAAATATTTCTGCCAAGATTTTGTTATCAAGCTACCAGATCATAGGGGTAAATATTGTATCTGATTCTATTCATTCCAACCATTACGTTTGAGCATTCTAGATCCATGATAGTTACGAAATGCTTCCTTTTTTAAATTCATTTTTTTGGAATGTGGGTGTCACTGGCTAGGCCAGCATTTGTTGCCCATCCCTAATTGCCCTTGGGAAGGTGGTAATGAGCTGCCTTATTGAACCACTGGAGTTCATATGGTGTAGGTAGACCCACTGTGCTATTAGGGAGGGAATTCCAGGTTTTTGACCAGTGACAATGAAGGAAAGGCAATATATTTCGAAGTCAGGATGGTGAGTCACTTGGGGAGGAACCTCAGATGGTGGTGTTCCCATACATTTCCCACCCTTCTCCTTCTAGATGGCAGTGGTCATGGGTTTGGAAGGTGCTACCTGAGGAGTCTTGGTGAGTTCCTACAATGCATCTTGTAGATGGTGCAAACAGCTGCTGCTGTGCATCGGTGGGAGAGGGAGTAAATGTTTGTGGTCAAGCAGTCTGTTTTGTCCTGGACAGCACATCGACCTTCTTGAGTGTTGTTGGAGCTGCACTCATCCAGGCAAGTGGGAGTAATCCATCACACGCCTGACTTGTAGGTGGTGGACAGGCTTTGGGCATCAGGAGGTGAGTTATCCAGCGCAGGATTCCTAGCCTCTGACCTGCTCCTGCAGCCATAATATTTATATGATTTTGATAGGGGGAGATTCAGCAATGGCAATGCAATTGAATGTCAAGAGGTGATGACTTGATTCCCTCTTATTGCAGATGGACATTGCCTGGCACTTGTGTGCCATGAATGGTCTTGTTGCATTTGCATGTGGACTACTTCAGTGTCTGAGGAGTCATGTTTGGTGCTGAAGATTGTACAATAATCTGTGAACAGCCCCGCATCTGACCTTATGATGGAAGGAAGGTCATTAATTAAACAACTGAAAACAGTTGGGCCTGACAAACTCCTGTATTGATGTTCCGCGACTGACATGACTGACCTCCAACAACCACAACTATCCTCCCTTCTGCTTGGAATGACTCAAACCAATTGAGAGTTTTCCCCCTGATTCCCATTGACTCCAGTTTTGCTAGGACTCTTTGATGAGGGTGAGGTCCAGCATGTATTTCCCTCTTGTTGGTTCCTTCACTAACTGTCACAGACCCAGTCTAGCAGCTATCCTTTAGGACTTTGCCAGATCGGTCAATCGTGGTGCTAGCGAGGTACTCTTGGTGATAGGCATTGAAGTCCCCTATCCAGAGTAGATTCTCTGCCTTTGCCACACTCAGTGCTCCCGCCAAGTGTTGCTTAACATGAAGGAATATTGATTCATCAGCTGACTGTGGACAGTACATGGTAATCAGCAGGTTTCCTTGCCCAGATTGTTTTAATTTTCTGTTAAGTCACGATGTAAGAATTGTGAGTGAAGCTTAAGGCAGCTGTAGAAAACTTTGAAATTGGTCAGAAGAAAGCCTTCAAGAACCTGATAAGTAGCCAAAGACTTTCAGAGGGGAGAGAGAAGTAAAAGTAAACAGGGGAAGTTTCAGTTAAGAATTCAGTTCTATTGTGTGTTTTTCAAGTTTAAGGCATAAGTATTATGAAGTACAGTGTTACGTTAGCCGTTCTGGCTTGTCTTTTTAGATATAGTAAAGGTTGCTTTTGCCAAAACCATAACATTTTGAGATATGGCTCTTTCAGTTCATTACTGAGAGTTTGAATTTCTCTTTAAACTTTAATACTGTAGTCCCTACCCGGACCATAACACGAGTGACAGGTTGAGCCTACATATGTGAAGTTATGAATAACCTCTGAATCATATTGTCAATGCTGATATGGAAACATACTGGATAATAAAACTGGACCATAATATTGTCCTTCATGATGTTGGTGGTCAATCCAAACTCTTTATAGATATAAGAGAGTTTGTCCATCTGCCGCATAAGGTATTCCTTGGTATGAAATAGCGCAGCATTATCAGTATAGAGCAATTCTCCAAAGAGGACTCGGTGTACCTTAGTCTTGGATCTCAGGCAGGTAAGGCTGAACAGCTTTCCCTCAGTTTGCTATGTAAGTAGACACCCTCAGTAGATAAATTGAAGGCATATGGCAGGAGCAAAGAGCAATTTGTGCCAAAGAGTGTCAGCCAGAGGCAAAACTATTTGATCACACTGCGAGTTCAAAGGGTTCCAGTGTTGCTCCATTGTAGTTGGCCTTATCCATGATCCTGTAGACAGTTATCTGAAGAGAAAGAATGTGCAGAGTTATGCTGGGGAAACAGTTTTGTCCAGCATCTTAATAGACTGCCTCTTGGTAGATGCCGAGCTGTTCAAAACACAGAAGGGAAACTTGAAACAACTGCCCTCAAGTTTGTATTTGTAACTTGTACAGTATGAGAAGAGGTTTTGAAATTCAGGAATGATGGGTGCGATTTAAATACCACGTTGCTGTGCCGGTTAAAGAGTGGGAAAGACCAAAATTGAGGTGCAAATCAGTTTGCTTTCTAACCGGCCCGCTCTCGATGGCAAGTTCCGGATCACGCCCAGATAGAGAACATTTCATTGACCGAATTTGCAGTAATTTCCATCTCATGAAGTAAAATGTAACAGCCTCCTGGGAATTAACCAACTCTCCAGCGATAATTCACACGGGTTGTTTCGTACTCTTTTTTAAAAACGTGAAGCTGGCGCAATGGCTGCTAAAGGGAACTGAGGAGGTGAGTAGTCATTTCCATTTTCAGCATGCAGCTCAAGGGCACTGGAGCTGCTGTCACAGTGGTCCGGGGAAGGGGGATGTGGTACTTCTCAGGGGGGGGGGGGGGGGGGGTTGGGCTTGGTGGGAGGGCTGAAGTGTTCCAGGTCAGGGATTGCCCTTGGGCCAGGAGGGGATGGGGGTTGAGGAAATTTTCTTCCTTCAATCCATCTTTAAATATTGTGGATACCCATATCAGGCTGCTGCCTGTTCCTACCAAAATATTCCAGGACAGAGCCCTGTTCTTGATTATATGATGAAGGTCACTTTAACTCTCTTTGACTGTGAGAAGCCTCAAGTTTCACAGCTTAAGACAATTGTTAATAAGGAATTGGCCTTGTTAGTTGTGAGAGCACGTCACAACTCTTAAGTGGCTTACATGTGCCATGTCTCAGACGATGATTATTGTATCACATTTCAATCAAACTTTGAAGCCTGAATAGTTTGCCTGATCTCGAGAAGCATCAGCACCATAGAGGCAGCAGACAACAATCAAACATTAAGGAGCTGGGCTTCAGCACTGGGGATATCCTCGCGATGAAAGGGTGAGTGTGTGGGTCGAAGGAGGGCACCTGAGCACGGTCTCCCTAATGTTCCTGGCTGGGCTCTGGGGTCTAGGGGATTGAGCTGTGGCCGGGGGTGAGTGTGCAGAGCAAGGTTCTCCAGCACAACTGGCTCAGTGGATGGAATTCTGAGAGAAGGTGAGACACATAAGTGTGGTGGAGGCTTGAGATATTTGAGGGTCCCTGAGTGGAAGCCCCAACTGATTGTCAGTCTATCTTCTTCTCCAAAATGGATGGTGGTGTTGGTCCTGCAGAGGATGCCCTCGCGATGCTGGTGGGTGCGCAGGAGGCTAGACGCTGCAGAAGGCAGCAGCATCGACGCAGACTGGAGGTGGCACCCCATGTATTGCATCACGGGTCGGCCGCTCATCAGTTCGAGGAGGAACCCAGAGGATGAAGCCAGCGATGGCCCAATGTGCACAGGCGGCGTTGGTCTTTCGTGGCAATGACAGACAGCATGTGGCACAGGAGACTCCGTCTCAACAAAGAGACACAGCGACACCTGTGCCATGTCCTCGCAGGCTTGGCACCCCATGGAAAAGAAGGACATCGCTGGATATGAAGGTCACCGAAACCCTGAACGTTTATGCAACCGGGTCATTCCAGGGCTCGAGCAGGGACCTGTGCGGCATATGACAAGCTGCAGCCCACAAGTGCATCCGTGAGGTCATGGATGCCCTGTTGACCCGGGCAGCTGACTATATTAACTTTGAGCTGGACCAAGCCCACTAAGATGCCCGGGCAGCATGAATCTCTGCCATTGCCGGGATGCCCCAGATCCAGGGTGTAATGAATGGCACATATGTCACTTTGCACGCTTTGGGGCATCAGGTAGTGCCCTTCATTAACAGGAAGGGGTTCCACTCCCTGAATGTTCAACTTGTGTGCAACCACCCCCTCCAGATCATGCACTTTTTTGCACGCTTCCCAGAGAGTGTGCATGACAGCCACATCCTGAGACACTCGGAGATCCCCAACATCTTCACGGACCATTCCAGGATGACGGGTTGGCTCTTGTGGATAAGAGGTACCCGCTGAGATCCTGGCTGATGATGCCAGAGCAGAGGCCGGAGACCGATACAGAGACCTGATATAACAAGGCCCATGTTGCCACCAATGTTGTCATTGAGCAGTGCACCGGAGCCAAAATAGGAGCTGGAGCGAGTAGGACAGGCGGCAGCGAGGGACAAGCATGCCTGAAGAACCAGGGAGGCCCTCATCCTCGCCCAATTCTCATAGGATGAGGCTTTGTCCGTCAGCTCACTCCCCTCACCCCCGTTATCCCCTCTTTCATCCCATTCTTCTCCTTTTCCCCCCCCCATTCCCCTCCTTCCCCCCCCCCCCCACCCATTCACCAACCCTCCCACCCTTTATCGGACCACCCTGTTCCACTCTCCAAGGGTCTGTGTAACAGCAGTCCATGGTGATGGGACTGTGTTGGCACTGTCAGAGGGTCAATATACAAGACAGGAGAGTGATGATAACTCACTGTGAGGAAATGTCTGGTGCTCCTCAACTTCTGCTAAGGTCTGACTCCTGCCTTTCTGTTGACAGCGCGCTCATACTCTGAACGAGGCCTGCATCGGGCCATTTGATCTTGGACCACTGTGCCCTGGGGCCGGTGGTGGGAGAAGCGAAGGGCAACAGGGGGTGAGGTTGTGGGCAGGCCTGCTGTGAAGATTAATGATGTGGAGATGCCGGCGTTGGACTGGGGTGAGCACAGTAAGAAGTCTTACAACACCAGGTTAAAGTCCAACAGGTTTGATTCAAACACGAGCTTTCGGAGCTTTCCTCATTCACCTGAGGAAGGAGCTGCGCTCCGAAAGCTCGTGTTTGAATCAAACCTGTTGGACTTTAACCTGGTGTTGTAAGACTCCTTACTGTGAAGATTAATGTGACAGAGTCTTCACTTGTATCAGGTGTAACATGTTTTGACAGTGAGCGTTGTACATTTCCATTTGCCCTAGTTGCAGATTGTGGCCCCTACCCCAACCCCCCCCCCCCCCCCCCCCCCCCCCCCCCAGTGCCCACTCAGTGATCCTCAATCTTTTTGATCTTTCATGGTCTACTGCTATGCCTAGGTGTGTCCACAGGATGCACATTCGAGGTGGAGGCAGCCTGCTGCGTTCCACGCCCTTTGGCCTTTAATGCCCTTGGCAGACCTACTCTGGAGGGTCAGGAGCCGGACAGCCCCGACCAACAAACAGGTATAACTGACATCGCCATATCGCCATATTCTACCCACCGCCCTTGAGATGCACCGGTGTCAGGAGAGGGGGATTTGAACTGAAAATTGCCATTGTCTACTTGGTGGCATGCCCCAGGTTGGCCTCCAGCATTTCCCCCACCCTAGTGTTGCCTGTAGGGCCCTGGGGATCTCCATGGGACGAGGGAGAGCTGGAATGAGCTCCAGAGGCCTCTGCATCATCTGACTCTGCCAGCTCTGACGGCTCCCCATTGTCTGCCCCCTGGTGTTGACGCCCTCAACAATGCTCCTCAGTCTGGGACAAGCCCCTCATCGACTGGTACATGATGTTGAGATCCTTAGCCATGGTCATCACAGACTGAGCCATGCCTTGGACACCACACTCAAGATGCTGACCAAGCGCTCCAGGCTTTCCACTGTGGTCACCACCCTAGAAAAATGGGCCTCGGTGCTGAGCATTGTCAGCATCACCTCCTTCGCCCGTAGCCTTTGGGTCTCCTCCAATCAGCTATGCACTTGCTGGAATGTTGCTGACATCTCCTCTTGAATCTCACGGTCATATCCTAGCATCTGCATCAGCTCTGGGATAACCTTGTCCAGAGCCTCGGCATCTGACTGGGACCCAGCTGAGTCCTGGAATCCAGCAGACCTCCGACTGCTGACTCCGTTGGACTTTCCTGCCACCACCTGACGTGCATCTGCACTGTGTGGTGATATTGTGCCCCAGAAGCCTGTCCACTAATGTAACCCACTGAGGTGTGCATCTTTACGCTTGCGGAAGGAGCGGGTGACAGCTGTCATCCCTCAATGGTGGTCTCCTCGGAGTTTGCCTCCAAGGTGTTCTCTTGCATAGCGGGGATGGGGGATGATTTGAAAGGACCCAGCCCCATCAGATGGATATCCTGTGAGAGAATGGACATGTGGTACGTGAAAGGGAAGGATCATTTTGTCTGACATGAACAACTCACTTGAGACAAGTCAGTAGATCCTCATCTCAATGGTGCAGACCAACCTCACTATGGGTGACTGGTCTCTCCTCAGTCAATCCCATGATCTCCAGGACCTGTTCCTCATAGGGGGTGAGGACTCGGATCTCTGGAACTCCCCCCCCCCCCCCCCCCTCCCCCCATCTTGGCCCTTTCTTGCTTATTATGAGCTATTTTCTCCTGCGGGTCAAAGAGAGGGCTTTGTGAGCCGCATGTTTGATGGATCACGGGAGTCTATGGCAGGTGGCATCTGTGGGCACCTCAACTAAAATTTTAAGGGTGGCAGATGGAGCTGATGCCAGGGGAGAAGTGTAACCAACCCTTCCAGCTCAGTGAAGGTTGTTGGTCTTCTGCCTACATTGTACGGTGGTCAACATGGTCATGCTGCCCGCACTGATAGTGCTGTCGCTGCCTCCCAGGTGGTATTGGTGACTCTGTTGCTGGTCCTCAGTGGAACAGGATGTCCCATCTCACATCCACAGCATCGAGACACTGAGGAGGGGATTGTCTGGCCCTTTCCATTGGTAGAATCCACCAGTCCCTCCAAAGGCAACACCCACTGTGTGTTCTCCAGAAGTTGAACGGCAATCTACCGCTGCCAATAAACAGCCACGGGTGGGTTGGAAAATCCCTCCCTGACTTAATTAAGGCGATATTAGGGGAGATGACCAAAAGATTGATCATAGAATTGAGCTGCCGCCACAACCATGTGTACTGTCTACACATTACTTATACCGGCCACAGTGTAATTGTGCATCTCGATTCAGCTGCCATTAAAAGGCCTTTTTTTAGCCTAAAGATTTTACAGCTCCCTAGACAGGAGATAGAATTAAGCATTTCAAAGTGTTGAAGGTATAAATGCTAGAAATCTGAAATAAAAACAGAAAATGTTGGAAGTGCACAGCTTTTCAGAGCGTTACCATGACAGCATGGTCTATAGATTATGTTGGAAGGGTACCTAATAGAACAAAGAACATAGAACAATACTGCACAGGAACGGGCCCTTCAGCCCTCCAAGCCTGCGCCGACCATGGTACCTGCCTAAACTAAAACCATATGCACTTTCAGAGACCGTATCCTTCCACTCCCACCCTATTCATATATTTGTCTATATGCGCCTTAAATGCCACATTCATACCTGCTTCCACCACCTCCCTAGGCAGCGCGTTCCATATATTTACCACCCTATTTGTAAAAAACTTGCATGGAAGCTTTTATATGATTGTTATGAAAATTATATTTGTCAGAAAGTTGAATCATAAGTCCACTCTGAGAAATAATGTAATTTTAAATGCAATTTACGCCGCGATTGCTGATGCACTCAAAGCGGAAGCTCTTTCTTGATATAGCAATTTATATACAGAATTGTCCAAGTGGCAGATCCCAGTTGTTTACCCATTGGTCTGCAGTTTCCCACATTCTGCCTTCCTCCCTTTTGAATAAGGAAGTTACATTAGCATTTTTCCAATCCACTGGACTCTTTACTGTGTCCAGGGAATTTTGGAATATTAAAACTAATGGATTTACTGTCTCCACTGCCATTTCCTTCAACACCCTAGGATGTAGGCCATCAGGCCCGGGGGACTTGTCTGCCCTCAATCCCAATAGTTTGTTGAGTACCGTTTCCTTATTGAGCTTTGACAAAGAATCATCTGGACTCAAACCGTTAGCTCTTTTCTCCCCCTACAGATGCTGCCAGACCTGCTGAGACTTTCCAACATTTTCTCTTTGGTTTCCGATGCCAGCTCCCGCAGTAATTTGCTTTTATTTAAATTACCTCAAGTTTGTGATGGTAGCATGTGAGTGACTGTCCAAAAGTATATTAGAATAATCAAGTCTAGAGTTTATGGAGGGTTGGATAAGGGTTTCAAGTAGCAGATTGGCAGAAGGACAATGTTATAGTGATCGATAAATGCAATCTTATCTCTGCTCTGGATAGATGGTAAGTGACTGATTTTGGGGTCAAATATAACAGCAACGTGACAATCTGCTTCAACCTCACACAGTTGCTAGGGAGGGGAACAGGACCAGCTGTGAGGAAATAGAGTTTGTAACAGGGGGCAATACTTTCCATTCTTTTTTTCAAAATGTTGGCTCAGGCAAGAATTGTGGTGTGTAGTTTGCCAATTGTACAGCCAGCTTTTCCCGCCATATTTTTAAATACTTCTAGGGAAAATAGTGCTGGAGGCGTGGCTCATGCTGCTACACTCATGGGGCGGAGCTGGAAAAAGCAGGCAGCCAGGTATCCTGAGATCTGGATGTCATTTGTAAAGGGCACCCCAATCTCAGATATTAAAAAAATATATGTCCCCCGATACAAGAGGAAACGCACCCCCCTCTCCCAATGAAGCTCCGTAGAAGGCTCATCCCTGGCACTGCCCCGGGCACCCTTCTGCTGCTCCCAGGCTGTGAAAAGCAGATGTAAACCTCGCCGGTGTCGGCAGGGGGGGGTTTCCAAAGGTGGGCGTCAATATGGTGGGGATGCCCACTAATTATATTAAAATGTATTAAAATATGTGGAGATGTGGTTCTCACCCTTCCTGGTTCCTGGTAACTTGGTTACGTCACTGACAAGGGGCAGGGACAATCTGAAAACAAGATCTCGGTGGTGAGATTCCCATTTTCCGAGTCTCACGAGGTTTTGTGCCCACGTTGCTGTTTGCACTCGAGGCAATTTGCGGCCAGGGACTAAGTCAGTGGCTTCTGTCTTCCCAATGTTTAACAGGAGGAAATTTCTTCTCATCCAGTAGTGCACATCAGAAAAGAAGCCAGACAATTTAAAGACAGGAGTCAAGGCAGCCAGAGGTGAGGTAGACCTGGGTGACCTCAGCGTATATATAGAAACTGATGAGTGAGAAACAAAAGATTTTCCTGTCTGAAACTGTTAAAAAGCAGCATGCATAACTTGTGCTTAGTGGCACAGCTGAGAATAAGATTTTTATAATCACTTCACAAAATTTTTGAACGTTCAAAACCTGAGAATTCGATCACTTCTTGGTTTAACATAGTTGCTGCACTTCTTCTCTACAGGCCTAATACTAAACAGCTGCAATTCTGGTGCAAATGACATAATTTCTAGGACTGTAGCTTTTACCCTCGGTATCCTAACATTTCCAAACATGCATCTTCTGTCGGCAGTCAATTCCACCAAAACGTGGTGTAATACTGAGTGTATCCGACTTACATCCTGAATCCTGCTCCCCTACCTTTTGCACCAAACAAATAAGTTGATTTGCCAGAATCCCTGAACACAAATTGGCTTACTTACCCAACCTAACCTTTGACACTCTAGCGAACTGATTTTGGTTGGTGATGCACCAATGGGAAAACAACTGGGATCTACCACTTGGACAATTGTGTTTGCTATATCAAGAAAGAGTGTCCGCTTTGACTGCATTAGCAATCTCAGCGCAAATTGCATTTAAAATTACATTATTTCTCAGGGTGGACTTATCAATATAATTTTCATAATAACAATATAAAAGCTTCCATGCACTAGAAAATGTAATAGAATGCAACAGTTTATTTTTGCACTTAAAAGTGCTAACCTAAGTCAATTTTAATGATGGAGCCAAAAAAGGGTTTTAAAACTACTCAATCATTTCTAATTTCATTTGTTACAGCAGAAAGCTTGCTTGAAAATTATATTTTTTTATAATTAAAAGCTTATAAAATATCCTATGCGCCGAAAAGATGAGCTAATTGGAAAAATCTCCTTGAGTGGTCACATATGGGTGCAATTGACAAGCAGCCAGAGTCGCCATGCTCATTTAGTGAGCGGCACGGCAGCACAGTGGGTAGCACTGTTGCTTCACAGCACCAGGGTCCCGGGTTCGATTCCTAGCTTGGGTCAATGTCTGTGCGGAGTCTGCATGTTCTCCCTGTGTCTGTGTGGGTTTCCTCCGGGTGCTCCGGTTTCCTCCCACAAGTCCCGAAAAACATGCTGTTAGGTGAATTGGACATTCTGAATTCTCCCTCTGTGTAGCACGGTAGCATGGTGGTTAGCATAAATGCTTCACAGCTCCAGGGTCCCAGGTTCGATTCCCGGCTGGGTCACTGTCTGTGTGGAGTCTGCACGTCCTCCCCGTGTGTGCGTGGGTTTCCTCCGGGTGCTCCGGTTTCCTCCCACAGTCCAAAGATGTGCGGGTTAGGTGGATTGGCCATGCTAAAAATTGCCCGTAGTGTCCTAAAAAGTAAGTTTAGTGGGGGGGTTGTTGGGTTACAGGTATAGGGTGGATACGTGGGTTTGAGTAGGGTGATAATTGCTCGGCACAACATCGAGGGCCGAAGGGCCTGTACTGTTCTATGTACCCGAAGAGGCACCGGAATGTGGCGACTAGGGGCTTTTCACAGTAACTTCATTGCAGTATTAATGTAAGTCTACTTGTGACAATAACAGTTATTATTATTTCAACCGAGGTTGTGATCAGTGTTCTGTGCAGGAGCGACTTCCAGAGCAATATGTTTTAAAGCCAGCATTAAAGATCAAGGAAGTTCACCTGCTGTAACACGCACTTGAAATTTCATGATCTTTACGTGGTCTGGCCAATTTCAGATGGACTGCACAACATCTGGACCATAACCTACAAGCATTTCATATTGACACCAGGACAGGGAGCTTGAGACAAAGCATTGATTTTGTTGAATTTTAGTACACAAAGATTTGGGGCGAGATTCCCCATCCAGCGACACTGGAATCACGAAACACGATTGGGCGAAGAATCGCGCATGAGGAGAAAATCATGGCCACACTGGGCGCCTGATGCCACGCTCCGGTGCCTTGACAATAGCGTGAATGTATTCAAATCCGCACGTACAGTAAACGTAATTGGTATATCATTAATGGGACCGACCCGGTAATCTCTGGTGCCTCTGCAATGTTCTGCCTCCGTCAGGACGAATTACCGACGGCGGGTTTCAGTTGTGGTTTTAAAAATCAGAAAACGGGTGCTGTGGCTGCTGAGGGAGAGAGAGGAGGTGGGACATGTTCCCACAAGTGCGACTGTGGGCTGCTGGACCTGCCACTAGCATGGCTAGCTGTTGGGGGAGTGGCCTCTGCCGGAGACCATGGGAGGAATAGCAGGGGTTGACATGGGTAATGACCAGGGGATGGGCCCTGGGGTCAGGTTGATGCCCAAGGACCGGGGTGTCCAGGTTTGGATGGTCATTGCCGCGGCCTGCAAGGGAACAGTGCAACATATCTGCCGGATCAAGGCACACCTGGAACCGTGGGTTATGGTGAGGACACCTTCTCCCGGTGGCCATCAAGGTGACGGTCACCCTGAACCTTTTTGTCACGGCGTTCTTCCAGGTGCTGAGTGGAGACCTGTCTGGGATCTCACCAACCTCAGTGCAAAGGTGCATTCATGCCGTCACAGAGGCCTTATACGATGACACAGTAGCACAGTGGTTGGCACTGTTGCTCCACAGCACCAGGGACCTGGATTCGATTCCCAGCTTGGGTCACTATCTGTGCGGAGTCTGCACGTTCTCCCCATGTCTGCGTGAGTTTCCTCCGGGTGCTCTGGTTTCCTTCCCCAGTCCAAAGATGTGCAGGTTAGGTGGATTGGCCAAGCTAAATGGCCCTTAGTGTCAAAAGAGTTACTGGGTTACGGGATTGGTGGAGTTGTGGGCTTAGGTAGGGTTCTCTTTCAAAGGGCCGGTGCTGATGCCCTCCTTTTGCACTGTAAATTCCACAATTCTATGATATGCCCGGTCGGCACAATACATCAACCTGAATATGGATCGAGACTACCAGGATGCCTGGGCAGCAGGGTTCACCGCTATCGCCGGGATGCCCCCCAAGTCCAGGTGGTTATCGACGGGATGCATGTACCCCTACAAGCACCAGCTCATGACGGCCGGTCTTTACAAACCAGAAGGGGTTCCAGTAGATGAACCTGCAACTGATGTGTGGCCATGAGCTGCACATCATGCACGTCTGTGCCCGATACCCAGACAGAGTGCACGATGCCTTCATCCTGGCACACCCTACAGTTCCTGACACCTTCGAGACACACCCCTGAGTGAGGGGTTGGTTCCTGGGCGACAGGAGTTATCCGCTGGAGGCGTGGCTGATGACGCCTACCTGGAAGCCACAGACTGACGTGGAGACCTGCTACATGCAGCGACCAGGGGCGTGATCGAGCGGTGCATCAACATCCTGAAGATGCAGTTCTAACTGGACCACTCTGTAGTAGCCCTCCAGTATAGTGCTCGGAAAGCCTGCCACATCGTGATGTCTGCTGTGTCCTCCACAACATCGTACAGCAGTGCAAAATGTGTTGGAAAATGGAGATGAACATCAGGCCTCTTCTGATGAGGAGGATGCGGGGGAGGGCCAGGTTGTACAGGGCATGGGCCCAGGCTGGCATAGGCATAATATGCGCCAGGGCCAGTGCGCATGGGATGCTCTAATTGCCTCCAGTTTCACCGGCTAGGGGGCCTGGCCGACAGCTTCCCCTCCCACCCCCACACCCCTCTCCCATTACTACCCTCCATATACCACCCACCCCACCCCACCCCCACACTCTGCAAACCCGCTCCGTGATTCCTACCTGCCTCATTAACGCGGTGCGGGCCCTGTGATGGCAGTAACAGTAGGTCTGGTCCATGGAATGGAGGATTATGACGACCAGCTCCGCGATGAGTTCTGGTGCTCCATGTCGGTTGACAATGTCTGACTCCTGCCCACGGTAGCTCTTTCCACTGCCCAATTCGGTGATCCCTGCATGCAAGTTGGCCATCCATTACACGGTCCCACCAAACATTTGGGGTGGCGGTTATGGAGATTGGGTGATGGTAGGTGGGGATGGTTGAGGTTGAGAGGGAGGGGCGGAATACCGGGTGTCCAACTTTGGGGCCTCAGCCCGTACCCACTTCCAATGGCGGAAACCTCCCTGCCCCACCCCCCCAGCACCCCAGCCCAGCCCAGCCCATCCTTCACACCCTTCTGACAGAGCACCAAGGCAGATTAAAATGTTTGTGCATAGGTGTTTATTGTGAAAAGTTGAACATTTATGTACGAGTCTATGCCCTGGACCCTAATGCTATCCTATATGCTGCAAGTGTGTCAGTTTAACTGGTGTCTACTTTTTTGGCCTTACGGGTGGATGTAGGTGGATTCCCAGGTGGTAAATCGGGGGTCGAGGTGGCTTGCTAAGAATCCCAGCCTGTGACCTTTGGCGGGCGTCCTCTGGAGCGACCAGGCCTGGATGGGCCCAGCAGTTGCTTGGGTGTCCCAGGTGACGTGGTGCCACGCTGTTCCATCCGTTGCTCATTGGATGTGCCAGGGATAGGATCGGGGGAGTCCGAGACGCTGTGGTGTTGCGGCATTTCCCCTGTGCAAGTCACCAGCACGTGGCCCATCACCTCCTCCTTCCTTGGGTGCCCGATGGCCCCTGGGCTACTCCTTGGGCCAGGGGTGCGGCTGGGACAAACTCCTGGGGCACCCCTGCCGCCTGACGCTGCCAGTCCTGGAGGCCTGCTCTCATCTCAACCAGGACCTCCATGCTGGCGGCCATAGTGCACAGGGACTGGGCCACCTCCCTCTGGAACTATGGCACCTCCCTCTGGGACTGGCGCAGGTCAACCAGCATCTGGGCAATGCCAATGACACCCTTAGCCATAACCCGTTGTGATTGTGCCAAGCTCTGGAGTGCAGCTGCAATGTCCAAGTGGCCCTGTCCTGTGCTTTGGCCACTGCCCACACAGAGTGCCCAGGTATTGGACATCTTGATCTATGGCCGACACCTTTGCCCCCAAGGCCTCCACAGTGGATGCCACCTGTGCAGTGTTGACCTGTTGGCACACATTGTCAGCATCGCCTCCTGCCCCCTAGAGGTGGTTGGACTCCTCCAAGTGCGGATGCTGGATGGTTGCTGATAGCCCCTCATGTAGCCCAAGTCTGCGTCTCCATTATCAATGACACCACCCTTTCCAGAAGCTCGAGACCGATCTGAACGGCAGCTAGTCACTGGGGCCAGGCTACCCTCCGACCGTCCACCTCCTCGGGGGTTCCTACCTCAACCTGATATACCACAGCACGAGTGCGCATCAGATAGTGCCCCAGGACCCTCTTCGCTAACCTGCCAACCGAGGTGAGTGTCTCTGGGATGGCGGAAGGTGATGGAGATAGCTGTGATGGGAAGTCAGTGTCGTCTCCGAATTAGTGCTACTGGTCCAATCAGAAGATCGGTAGCTCTGGACACTCAGCAGCTACAAGGAGAGATCAGTGATGTTAAGTCAGATGTGAGGCTACCTCAACATGGAGATGCCCATGGAGGCATGTATTGAAAATTAAAATTATTAGGGGTGAAGCCGTTAGGGCCCTCTGAGTGAAAGGAAACCCCTTTCAGTGCATCAATTGGGTTGTTGGTATGCCCTTTCCTACTGATGCTTTCCTGCTTTCAGCAGGGAACCCCCCTTCCCGGTTACAAAGGCACCCCACCACTGGACTGCTGCAGGGAGTCCGCCTCCATTGAGTTGGTGACCTCAATGCAAAGGGCCAGCCAGTGGCAGCCAAATGCTGGCACACATGCAAAATTGGACCTAAGTCATCAGCTTAATTGGCTGCCCACCTTCATGGTGTGGTCAGCGGAGTTGGATCTCTGCCCTTGGGATACTTTCAGGTTAACGGAATGCACTGGGAAACCTCCCTATTTGCTTGATCCTTGCCCCACCATCACAGGCCAGGGGAATTCAACCCTAGGTGTTGGGAAAGGCCTATAAAACTGAAATAGTATAGTGCACTGCAGTACACAGATATCTGCAGAGTACAACATTAAGCTGCAGTGACCGTATCTTCAGTTGTGTGTCTTGCTTCATTTCATAAAAGGTGCAGTGTATTAATTGATTTTTAATCAGTTAAACTATTTATACTCATGTTTGTATTGATTGGATTCCATTTTCCAAACAGCAAGTATCACCATAACCCTCAGACCAACACTGTAGTGCTGTGAGAGTTTTTTAGATTTCATCCTAGTTCGACAGTTAAAAAAAACACAAGGGAGAACCTATTTTAAATGTTCTTATTGCCCCCACCTACCCACCCCTACCATCATCCACATTGGTGACAGCATACTGTGGTATAATGCAAAGCATCATTGTGCTAGTGTTGTATTGTAATGTACATGCAATACATTGTTGTGGCTTATCAAATTTCATCAGATAAGAAACATTCCCTGATCACATGGTGTTAGACCTTGTATTTGGATCACACAAAGCACTAGAATGTATGAATAAAATTGAGAACAAATGGTGATAATCCGTTGGTCCTAGTGGAATTGGGATCATTATCCGACTCATCATTTATTTAGCTTATAGAAATCGATACATCCCTGCAGGCATCCATCCTCTGTCTCATTCAAACAACATGTGACAATACAATGTTAATCAGTGTTGCATCCGGTGACAACAGCTCCAGAAGGATAATTAGATGTAAGCTAATTTGCCTCCACTTTAAACTATGTGGTAAAGGCTAAAAATATTAGGCAGAACTAGTCCTAGATTGAGAGAGGCTCATGGAACTGGAATGAACCTTTTCAGGCTGGAGAAATCAGTTTCACAATGTTCAACAGTTCAATTCACCCATTGATTGACTAACTCGTCACTCTGGCACTGTGGGCTGGGAATGTTTCTATCTGTGAAGGTGACTGTAAAACCATGATGATGATCAAGAAGAAGAGCTGACCCATTTGAATATTAATTTTCATGCTTTCTGTTGGAAGATCAATTGAACCAAGTATTGTGGAATTTTCCTACCCAGGTGGAGATGGGTTCAGGGGTGTGCAGGGTGGGAATGTCCCAGAAAATGTTGGACTCGGATCTTGGCAGAATTCCAATCCTTTCCAGCTTTCTCAGCGAGATCTGAGCCCTGAGGGAACTCTCATGGGTCTGACTGGGAAGTAATTTACATGTTTCAAAAGATATTGATGTGTCTTTTTAACCATGAATTTCTTCTATTTCAACAGCTGTGCATTTCCACAGGGCTACAGAGGGTGGCGCACAACAAGAAGACCTTCCTCCATGAAGCTGACAAGCTGGGATGCCTTTAATCAGTTACACTGAAGATTTGCAGCCATGGCCATTGGGAGATTACTGTTTGAAGTACCTTTCTAAGAGGGAAAGTACAATACCTGCTTGACAAGGCACTTCAAGGCACTGTCCAGCCTTTCGCTCACCTTCGCTGCTCTTTCGTGCTGTCTACCTTCAGCATGGAATGAGAGCAGTTCATACAGTTCCACCTTTCACCTCTGATAAGCTGAAGAGCAGATGCTACACCAATGTCCACATCTCCAACAGTAGTGGAGTAACATCACCAGCAGCAACTGCCTTCTCCTCAGCTGCATGTTCCTCCACTGGGAAGAAGGGATGAACACCAAGATCCAGCTGGAAGAAGGTGACATGTCTGGGCACCAGTGTCTCAGGAAGCTCAGATTGCCACATCCTCAGCTGCCCCACCAGGAGAGGTCATGCTACCAAGGCAGATCGGGGACTATGAGAATACCTCAGCATGGAGGTACCCATGAAGATATTTATTAAAGGTTGAAATCATTAGGGGTGATGCCTAAGAGGCAAAATTCTTCAAGTGCACTGTTTGGGCTGATGGTGTGACCTTTCCGATCGGTGACCTCCTTTTTGCATGTGGGGTCACCCCCAGTTGCAAAGGCCCTCCCAAATGGTCTACTGCAGGGAGTCCACCTCCATTGAGTGTGGGGAAAATGGTAGTGGGGAAAATTCCAGAATCCATTATCAAAGATTTTATAGCAGAGCACTTGGAAAACAGTGGCAGAATTGGACAGAGTCTGCATGGATGTACAAAACAGAAATCATGCTTGACAAATCTATTAGAATTCTTTGAGGATGTAACTAATAGAGTTGATGAGGGGGAGCCAGTGGATGTGGTTTATTTGGACTTTCAGAAGGCTTTTGACAAGATCCCCAACAAGAGAATAGCATGTCAAATTAAAGTGGGATTGGTGATAGTGCATTGAGATGGATTAAAAACTGGTTGGCAGACAGTAAACAAAAAGCAGGAATAAACAGGTCTCTTTTGAAATGGAAGACAATGACTAATGGGATACTGCAGGGATCCATGCTAGGACCCCAACTATTCACAATGTATATTAATGATCTAGATAAGGGAACTAAATGTAATATCTTCAAATTTGCAGATGACACAAAGTTGGGTGGAAAGGTGAGCTGTGAGGAGGATGCAGAGATGCTTCATTGTGATTTGGACAAGTTAAGTGAGTGGGCAAATGCAAGGCAGATGCAGTATAATGTGGACAAATTGAGGAAGGCAGATTATTATCTGAATGGCTACAGATTGAGAGAGGGGAATATGCAACCAACCTGGATGTCCTCGTACACCAGTCGGTGAAGGTAAGCATGCAGGTGGAGCAGGAGATAAAGAAGGCAAATGGTATGTTGGCTTTCATAGTGAGAGGATTCGAGTACAGGAGCAGTTATTGCTGCAGTTACACAGGAAATTGGTGAGATTATAACTGGAATATTGCAATTTTGGTTTCCTTATTTGAGGAAGGATGTTCTTGAGGTGGGAGTGCAGCGGAGGTTTACCACACTGATTCCTGGGATGGCGGGACTGACATATGAAGAGAGATTGAGCCAGTTAGGATTATACCCATTGGAGTTCAGAAGAATGAGGGTGGGGGAAATCTCATAGAAACCTATACATTTCTAACAGGGCTAGATAATGTAGATGCAAAAAGGATATTCCCGATGGCAGGGGATTCCAGAAACTTGGGTTCCCAGTCTAACGTTAAAGGGTAAACCATTTAGGACTGAGATTAGGAAAAATTTCTTCACCCAGAGTATGTTTTCAAGAAGGAGTTAGGTATAGCTCTTGGGACGAAAGAGATCAAAGGATGTGATGGGAAAGCAGGAATAGGTTTCTGAGCTGGATGATCCACCATGATCATAATGAATGGTAAGAAGTCTTACAACACCAGGTTAAAGTCCAACAGGTTTGTTTCAAACACGAGCTTTCGGAGCACGGCTCCTTCTTCAGGTGAATGGAAAGGCTTGTTCCAGAAATGTTTATATAGACACAGTCAGAGATGCCCCGGAATGCGAGCACCTGCAGGCAATCAAATCATCAAAGATGCAGAGAGAGAGGTAACTCCAGGTTAAAGAGGTGTGAATTGTCCCAAGCCAGTTCAGTCGGTAGGCCTCTGCAAGTCCAGGCTTGTTGGTGGGGGCCGAATGTAATGCGACATGAATCCCAGATCCCGGTTGAGTCCGCATTCATGCGTGCGGAACTTAGCTATAAGGTATACTATAAGGTATATAGCTATAAGGTTAAAGAGGTGTGAATTGTCCCAAGCCAGTTCAGTCGGTAGGCCTCTGCAAGTCCAGGCTTGTTGGTGGGGGCCGAATGTAATGCGACATGAATCCCAGATCCCGGTTGAGTCCGCATTCATGCGTGCGGAACTTAGCTATAAGTATACCTTATAGCTAAGTTCCGCACGCATGAATGCGGACTCAACCGGGATCTGGGATTCATGTCGCATTACATTCGGCCCCCACCAACAAGCCTGGACTTGCAGAGGCCTACCGACTGAACTGGCTTGGGACAATTCACACCTCTTTAACCTGGAGTTACCTCTCTCTCTGCATCTTTGATGATTTGATTGCCTGCAGGTGCTCGCATTCCGGGGCATCTCTGACTGTGTCTATATAAACATTTCTGGAACAAGCCTTTCCATTCACCTGAAGAAGGAGCCGTGCTCCGAAAGCTCGTGTTTGAAACAAACCTGTTGGACTTTAACCTGGTGTTGTAAGACTTCTTACTGTGCTCACCCCAGTCCAACGCCGGCATCTCCACATAATGAATGGTGGAACAGGATTTAAAGGACAAATGACCTCCTCCTACTCCTATTTTCTATATTTCTATGTTTCTATAGTTGGTGGCCTCTGAGCCAGAAGCTCTAGATTCAAGTCCACACTTGAATGGCCCAGGGAGGTTTGTTCATAATGTGGCCAAACAGGCTGAGTATTAATATCTGATCTGTCCAACATATGCCAATGGCAGATGGTAAGTGCGGAAGAGATTTCTGATAAACCATGTATTGGAAAGAAATTGGAATCTCTGCCATCACTATTCAAAGCTCCAGATTACACTATGCATGTAAAAGTGCATGTTTTCACAGCAATGCAAACTGCTTGGAGAGGGGGACAGATGGCTGGAAGGCTGGTATGGATCAGATTGGTGTCAACAGCTCAGGGTTTGAACCCTATTCTGGCTGGGGTGAAATCAGAACCTTCCTCCTTGTCCATGGTGGAGGTTGCGGCGCTTTGGGCTGAACCTGTCTTTGGGAAGAGAAGGGAAGAAGAATGCAGAGCAGATTGTATTGTGAGCAGTGAATACATTATATTAAATTGTAGATTTACGTGAGGTCATGGTCCATGTAGATACTACTGACATGAACAGAACGAGGAAGGAGGTTCTGCATAGTCAGTTTGAAGAGCTGGGCACCAAATTAAGAAGCAGAACCTCAAAAGTAATCATTCCTGCATTATTAACTGAGCCACATGCAAATGGCATAGGACAAAATTAGATTAGAAATATGAATGTGTGGCTCTAAGACTGGTGTGGGAGACATGGGTTCCTGTTTATGCGGTATTGGCACCAGTTTTGAGAAAGTGGGATCTGTACCATCGAATGGTCTATACCTGAGCTAAGTTGCATAACTTGGGAAGTAGAGAGGGTTTTAACCTAAATACTGGGGGCAAGGGACCAAATTTTGGAACATGTGGTAAACCAAAGAGTAGAGACAAGGCAAGAAAGTAAGGTACTAATATAAGGATTGAGAAATAGACTGTGACAGGAAGGGACAGAGAGAATAAATCTAAGATTAAGGGCACAATTGAACGGCCATGTTGCACCCAAAAACCAGTGCGCAACAGCGCAGCGTGGTCAATAGAAGCTGGGGAATCCCGCTCCCAGTATCTACCAGGCTCGCAATTCTTCACATTGCAATGTTAATCCTGCCCGTTGTGGCTGTGATCACTTTTAGGCAAATCTGCATCTTTTCTTTTAATAAACATTTTATTGAGGTATTTCTGGAGAGAAACAACAACAAAATAGGCAAGATACATGAAACCATAAACATAGTGCAAAAACCGTTAACTTTTCGTACAGGTCCCACACTTATTACCCCCCCCCCCCCCCCCCCCCCACTCTGACCTAAACTACTCCCCACCCCCTCTCCCTCGTCTGCTGACGATCAATTTTCCGCAAGGAAGTCGACGAACGGTTGCCACCTCCGGGTGAACCCGAACAATGAAACTTCCAAGACAAACTTAATTTTCTCCATACAGAGAAAGCTAGCCATGTCCGATTGCCAGGTCTCCGACTTCGGGGGCTTTGAGTCTCTCCATGCCAAAACTATCCTCTCCGGGCTACCAAGGAAGCAAAGGCCAGAACGTCTGCCTCTTTCTCCTCCTGGATTCCTGGATCCTCTGACACCCCGAAAATCACCACCCAGCATTTTTAAAACCTTGGGCATGATGTCCGCAAACCCCTGCCAAAATCCCCTAAGCTTTGGACATGTCCAAAACATAGAACATAGAACAGTACAGCACAGAACAGGCCCTTCGGCCCTCAATGTTGTGCCGAGCCATGATCACCCTACTCAAACCCACATATCCACCCTATACCCGTAACCCAAGAACCCCCCCCTTAACCTTACTTTTATTAGGACACTACGGGCAATTTTAGCATGGCCAATCCACCTAACATATGGACGTGGTTCGCCGGTCCTCCCGCACATTTTGCGCACTTGTCCTCAACCCCAAAGAATCTGCTCATCCGGGCCACTGTCATGTGAGGCCGGTGAACAACCTTAATTTGTATCAGGCTAAGCCTGACACATGCTGTGGACGCGTTGACTCTACTCAACGCATCTGCCCATAGACCATCCTCTATCTCACCTCCCAACTCCTCCTCCCACTTGCGCTTCAGTTCCTCGGTCTGCGTCTCCTCCGACCCCATAAACTCCTTAGATATGTCCAAGACGCTCCCATCCCCTACCCATCCGCTGTAAATTACCCTATCCTGAATCCCCCTTAGCGGTAGGAGCGGGAAGGTTGCCACCTGTTTACGAAGGAAGTCCCGCACCTGCAAATATCTGAATTTGTTTCTCCTCGCCAACCCAAACTTCTCCTCCAAAGCCCTCATACTCGGAAAGCTCCCCTCTATGAACACATCCCCCATCCTCTCAATCCCCGCTCTCCACCATACCCGGAGCCCCCCCATCCATACTTCCCGGGGCAAACCGGTGGTTATGGCAAATCTGCATCTTAAAGCGAGACAGCTAGTTTCAGTTTAATGTGCAGATTCCCGAGGTACCCAAGGCATTGGGATGTATCCCCTTCGCCTCAGAGACCTCGGATGAGCACCTTTCAGCCCTGGTCTCCACAAATGGGAGACAGAACTGCACTTGTGGAGGTCTCCCAAGGGATTGGAGGCCCCCAAGGGCATGCACTTTGTGCAGGGTGGCACCCTGGCAGTGCCATATGTGTGCCAGCCTGGCAATATGCCCAGGTGACACTGCCAGCTGGCAGCAGCCCTACCAGATTGGTACTAACAAGGTGTCAAGCTGGCATTGTTTGCACAGAGGCAAACGGGCTGCGGGTGTTAGGGGGAACGGGCTGCGGGTGTTAGGGGGAACGGGCTGTGGGTGTTAGGGAGTGCAGTTGCAGTGGCGGGCCAGGGACTCTCCCATAATGTGTTTGGGGCTTTGGGGAAGCTAAGGGATCGCTTTGTGGGTTCCAGAGATTGGGACGTCATTTTTAATTGGCATCCCGATCTCTCGCTGCACTGAGGAGTTCCGGAAAGGGGAGCTCCTCAGTACACAAAACCGGACTATGTGTGGCCTCAGCCACACGTTGCCTGCTGAGGCCCACTATCTAACCCTGGTGCTGTTTTATAACGTTGTCTTTCTCGGCGCTGCGAGCAGCGGGAAACATGCAGCTAAACACGCTCGCTTTGGGACTCTGTTCCTATTTAGTTAAATAACACCCTAGATAAACCGATAAGGCTAGATGCAACAAAAATAATCAAAGAACAAAATTAAAGGCTCTATTTCTAAGCGCATGTCGCATTCAAAACAAAAGAGATGAACTGAGAGCGCAAATAAAAATTAATTAGTACGATCTGATAGCTGTTGCAGAGACATGGCTACAGAATGACAGAGATTGGGACCTGAAGTTAGAAACGGTGGACGTGTGTCTCTTAATTAATAATGGTATGCGGGCATTAGGGGTGACCTAAGTTCAGGAAAAAAGGATGTAGAAACAGTTTGGATAGAGATATGAAATGATAACGGCAAGAAGTCACTTGGAGAGTAGTATAAGGGTCCCCTAACTTTGTAACTACATTGTAGGACAGAACATAATATACACAGTAAGTTATGTGTTGATTCAGAAGATGTAGACAGGGCTCTCAATGAGTACTTTGTCTCTGTCTTCACTAAGGCGAGGATGATGCAGATGTTCTAGTTAAAGAGGACGAGTGTGAAATATTAGATGCAATAAGCATAGTGACAAAGAAAGCGACTGTATCCCAGGTTGTTGAAGGAAGTCAGGGAGGAAATAGCAGATACTTTGAAGATCATTTTCCAAATCTCGCTAGATACAAGCGAGGTCCACAGCAGTAGTAGGACCCTGGCAGTGCCATATGTAATGCTAGAGTCCATTGTCAAGGATTTCATAGCACAATATTTGGAAAGTAGTGATATCGGACAAATCCAGCATGGATTGACGAAAGGGAAATCATGCTTGACAAATCTACTAGAATATTTGAGGATGTAATGGGTAGAGTTGAGAACCGGTGGGTGTGTTATTTAGACTTTCACAAAGCTTTTAACAAGATCATATAGCAGATTACTATGTAAAATTTAAGTGCATGGGATTGCGGGCAGAATCCTGAGATGGTTAGCAGGTAGGAAGCAAATAGTTGGAATAAATGGGAATTTATCGATTTGCAGGCAGTGACTAGTGGTGTACCACAGAGATCTGTGCTAGGACTCCAACTGTTCACATTATATATTAATGATTTGGACGAGGGAACTAAATGTTTTATCTCCAAATTTGCAGCTGATATAAAGTTGGGTGGGAGGATGGGCTGTGAGGGGGATGCAGAGATGCTTCAGCAAGATTTGGACAGTCTGACTAAGTGGGCATGTGCATGGCAGATGCAGTATAATGTGGATTATACTGTGGACTAAATTAGTTAGGATTATATTCATTGGAGTTTAAAAGAGTGTGAGGGAATCTCATAGAAACATTGAAAATTCGAATCGGATTAGACAGGGTAAATTCAGAATGTTCCCGATGGTGGGGGAGTCCAGAACCAGAGGTCATAATTTGAGGGGTAAACATTTTAGGACTGAGGTGGGGAGAAATTTCTTCACCCATAGAGTGGTGAATCTGTGTAATTCACTGCCATAGAAAGTGTTGAGGCCAAAATATTGTGTACTTTCAATAAGGAATTAGATACAGCTCTTGGGCCTAAAGGGACCTAGGGATATGAGGGGAAGGCGAGATCATGGTATTGAACTTGATGAACTGCCATGATCATAATGAATGGTGGAGCAGGTTCAAAGGGCCGAATGGCCTCCTCCTGCTTCTAATTGCTGTGTATGTTTCCATGTAAAAACACAATTTAACATTTCGAGTCCAGTTCTGTAGAAGGGTCATATGAATTCGGAATGTTAACTGTGTTTCTCCTGCTGCTTTTACCCAGCATTTTCTGTTTTTATTTCCAATTCCCAACATCCTCAGTATTTTTCTTTTAATTTCTGATAGGACCTGAAACAAACCACTGGCTGGAGAATCTGGAAATGAAGACTAAAACAGTTCTTAATTGGCTTTCTAATGACTTTAATCATTTACTCAACAGATCGTCTTCAATCCACCAAGCCCCCTTCGACATTAATTTCCTAACACGCAACCACTACCACCCAGAAGAACGTCATCAGCAGACACATGGAGGCACCATCACCTGCACCTTCCCCTTCAAGTGACACACCATTCTGACTTGGAACTATATCGTTGTTTCTTCATTGTCACTGGATCAATATCCTGGAATTCTCCCCGTAAAGTCACTATGG
Organism: Scyliorhinus canicula; assembly: GCF_902713615.1. Classification (NCBI taxonomy): domain Eukaryota; kingdom Metazoa; phylum Chordata; class Chondrichthyes; order Carcharhiniformes; family Scyliorhinidae; genus Scyliorhinus; species Scyliorhinus canicula. The sequence goes on from NC_052155.1 coordinate 76,747,987, forward strand.
ATATACCTACACCAGTTGAGCTGCAGCCGTTTAAGTTGAAGCTCATCACCACCAACAATGCTTAATGCAAGTATAATGAATGTTGGGTTCACAGTGCAGCAATGAGTTCGCAAATATTCGAAGATCCTTTCTTTTCAACACTTTCATCCATCTGCTGTCAGTTTGAGTGGTAAATGCAAAATGGAGAGAAAATCAGTACTTTGGCCATAAGTCATTAAAGAGTAATGTTGATTGCAGTTCTTGCTGAACTGATAAATAATTATTTAATCCCTTTAGTAGACCACAGATGAGTCCGAATCGAGTGGGTGAAAGAAAACTATGTTTATTGTGAAGCAATTATATTTACAATATACATCAGATCCCAGCCGCTCTGCGCTGTCGGTTCCATACCCGGCCAAATTATATAGACCTCAATCATGAATGTCCTTGGGCTCTCTGCCCACACAGCAGGGCAGTTCATACTCGGCGAGACTTATGTGGAGGCTGATTGTTCCAACACCATAGATCCCATGAGGGTTATAACAATCCCAAAGTATTGTGGTGCTTCAGATGCAAATGCAGTTGTGCAAGAAGTTTGAATGCTGGAGACCAGCATTGATTAGTTCCTGCAATATTTCCAAATCTTAATTCATTGTACATGATGTGCATCACTAAGGTTTTGCCTAATGTTACAAATACCTCATATAAATATTTTCATAAGTTTGCATAATGTAACGATTATGATACGCAGATGAACTGCGATGGTGTATTGTGTCTGTCTCATGTCTACCTAGTTTGGGTATTTTTGGTTCATTAGTCACACAATTAAAGGTCTGTGCTATCCATCATGATCTAAGAATAGCCCATATTAGTGAGTGATTTCAAGACTATAAGTTTTGCTGTTTAGTTTAAACAATTCCAGTTTTATTTTTGCAGTTAAATGCCTGCCAAAGATGGTGCCGGAACATAGCGACTCTCTGCAGGCGGCACGAGCGGGCCCCGGGGTCCTGGGGGGGGGGGGGGGGGTGCGGGGCAATCGGACCCCGGGGTGGGGTGCTCCCACGGTGGCCTGGCCCACGATCGGGGTCCACCGATCGGCGGGCGGGCCTGTGGGTGGGGGCACACATTTCCTTCTGCCACCGCCACGGCCTCCACCATGGCAGAGGCAGAAGAGACCACCTCCACCGTGCATGCGCTGGTGGTGACATCAGCGGCCGCTGATGCTCCGGCGCATGCGCGGACTCACGCCGACCGGCGAAGGCCTCTCGGTCAGCCCCGACGCCGGTCGGCAGGGCGCCAAGGGCTGTTGCCGCCAGTCAGTGGAACGGGAGACACTCCGGCGGGGGCCTAACCCCTAAAGGTGCAGAGAATTCTGCACGGTTCTCGCCACTCCGGTACGCCGGGACCCCCCGCCCCGCCGGGTAGGGGAGAATCCCGGCCCCTCTTCCTATATCTCTTATAACCGTACTAACCTTTTAAAACTTCATTCGAACACTATAGATTGTGTATTTTATGTATGCACTATGTTTTTTCATGTATGGAACAATCTGTCTGGATTGCACACAGAACAATACTTTCCACTGTACCTCGGTAAATGTGGTAATAAACCCAAATCAAATCAATACTATGATTGCTCTGCCAGGAGTACAGCTCTTATAATTTGCTCCTTATTTAATACATTGATACATATTTAGTTGCCTTTTTGCCCATTTTTTTTCTTTTATATTTTTTATTCTCCTCCTTTTTCACATTTTCTCCCAAATTAACACCCAACAATAAACAATAATCAGTAACGAATTAAGTTGTGATTCTTTAGAGAAAGACTAATATTAAAATACTTTTTAACATTATATTCAAACAGCCAAACAGAAAGACTAATTTTCAGATTGATTCTGTTACTTCAATCAAACATTTTCAAGTGCCGCAGGTTAAATATCAGCTGCTGGGAATTTGGTATTGCAGTTTGATTAAATAGTGTGATTTGGAAAGCAGGTGGGAAATTGTTTGAAAATAAGATTTTAATGGTGTTGGACTCCAAATTTTAAGTCTGCTTATTAGCAAAAAGCCAATGCTGTAAATAACTGAAAATAAATTGAAGATAAAGGATCTTTAATGTTGTCACACAGACAGAATTGAGCATTTCAAACAGCAAATAATGCAACAATAAAGCATAAACAGGTCCCATTTCTAGGTAAATTATATATAGACGATCCATATTCATTTGAAATATTTCTCATGCATCAAATACCTAAATTTAGGATATCTGCATAGCAGTTATTGTGGATTTGTCTTAATTTAATATTTCAAGAGTTATCAAATTAACTTGTTTGAGACATGAATGCGACGCAGATGTGGCAAGGAGATTGCTAGCATAGATCACTTATTTTGTCAAACAGAAACATGACTACTTCAATCTGCCTCCCAAGAATTAGGGAGAAAGGAGAACAGGATTGTAATGCTTCTTTGCTTTGCTATAGCATAGAATCAATTTGTAACAGATTGTTTGTGAGATGCAACAATTGTATTAAATTCACAATTTAATACCTCAGAGAAAACCTCCTCCAGGCAATGCCATTAGATATGGTTGTGTGAGCACTAAGCATGCAAATTGTTTTTATGCGACATGCAGCCCAATAAATCTGCCTTATTTTCCTTATGAAACTCGTTTCTAGCATAGATTCTTCCTTGATAGAAATTACAACATGTTTAAACAGTATAACATTCAAAAACACAAGTAAACTACAGGAAGGTATTGTACCAAAGAGATCATTATTCATCTTCATAACATAAGAAAACATGTCATGAGAAATCACTATATTTCGCTACACAGTCTATTTATACAGTCCATGTTGTTATTGGAACGTATCCAATTTATTTAGCATTGAAATAATTACATTGTGTCATTCAAAGTCTTGTAAATAAATGTCTGGCCAATTATTCAAGTTTGTGGCAAATTAAGACGATATTCCCCATTCCTAACCCTTTCTTCATTAATTCGATAGTTGTTTCTGCAGGTGGTGTAAACAAGTTCCCCTCCCCCATTTGGGGCCAACATGGCCTCTCCCTGTTGTGAACCCGCTTGTGTAAGGTGCCACTACCGAGAGTGCAATGCTACAGATTTGGCATAAAATCTCCCATGGATTTCGATGCGAGTGTAAAGCCTAATTAATGCATACCACCAAGTAAAAATAATAGCTACATCAATCTAATGAAAATTAATTTCATTATAGTAGTCACAATAGACATGGGTGACGTGTTTTTCCAATGGCATCATAAACAAGTTTCAGTCTCTTTGAACTTGGAATAATTTCCAGCTGGTAGTTCAGCTGTTTTGTGCAACTTGGCTTTACGTTGTCCACTGTCTAACACCAATTGCAAAAAAAAAAGGAAAACTGATAATTTTATATTCAACTGTTTAACTACATTGCATAATGTAAAAATACAATTGAATATAAAAGGCACCATCCAATATGATTGTCCTATTTGAATATCATAATGTTGAATTTTTACTTCCATTCATTATCTTTCACCTATGAGGAACCCCAAATCCAAAGATGTCATGATGGGTTTAACAGGTTTTGATAGTCTCAGCTCAGTCCACAATAGATTATTATAGCACACTATGATTCAGCTCTGACAGGTTTTTACTGACCTGCAACCATATCTGATCCATGAATATGCAATGCAGTTATTGAATTTACAAGTGGCTGGTTCTCTATTCTACTCCTATCACCCATCTGTCTGACAAGCACCAAACATTTTCAAGGCATCATGGTTTTAAAATACTTCAAGTACTTAAAAATACTTCAAGAACCTTTGCAAGTTCAATTCCTGCTTTAGATAATTATATTTGTATATTTCACATACAAATTTCCCATTCAACGCATTTGTACTTTATCTTAAATATTAAATACGCTAATGTCAAAAGTCAAAATCAATCTTTTGAGAAACTTTAACTCCAGGTTGACTTCTGATCAGATTCTGCCTTTCTTCACGTTATTGATAGCTTCACTTTCATTATTTGACATCTCTTGGGTAAGTGAAGCTCCAGCTCTTGTAGAATCCTATCTTTGGCATGAGTTGTAAGTATTACAGTACAGTACAAAACGTTATCCATATCTAGTAGCACAAGGCACTAATATATCAGTTGTTTACTTTTTGAAGGAACACTATGGTAATGCTCCGAAGAGCATTTCTGATTTATTCAGGAGATACTTCGATGTTAAGATCAGGCCCCAAGATAAAATCATTATTTTGTTAAACATAACCAACTGAAATCATTTTGAAACTAATTTACTAAATAGCAGCAGATTTCATAAATTCAGATTTTAGGATTCTTTTTCTCTTGAAATTTTGTAAGAAACAGGTCATTGTATTAGATTTGCAATAATTACTCCCAATACAAATGATAGGTACATCACATATAGACTGATATTGTTTTTTACGTACAATTAAAGTACCATTTGCTTTCGAAATGATCCAGCCATTTCTACCACAACGAAGACACAAGATAGTTCCATTTATTATAATCACTCTCCATTAAAAACGAAATATGCCATTTAGATAATAATGGATATAAGAATGACAAGGCAGAAATTTTTTTGATCATATGTCAAACTGCAATATGACTGGCTTGTAACTAGTATCTGAACACAAAAAGTTATTTTGTAAAGTATTTTAGTAACTTAAATAATTTCCATGAAAGTGAATTTTTTAATGCAATATATATTCATAGGGGCAATTTATTCGGGTTCTTTTCCTAAACATAGTCGTTGGAGTTGGCGTCAGTAACAGGGATAATTCATAATTGCATAATCACTAAAGGATTAACAACTATTATATGCAACTAATTTAATATTCAGTACATTATTAGAAAATAACCAAAACAATATTATTTGTTGAACCTAAAATCTAGTGTGCGCCAATACCATGTACTTTGTGACATAACAAAGGTATTAACTGTTTTTGAGAACGGCAGCGGCATGGCAGCACAGTGGTTAGCGCTGTTGCTTCACAGCACCAGGGTTCTGGGTACGATTCCCGGCTTGGGACACTTGTCTGTGCGGAGTCTGCACATTCTCCCCGTGTCTGTGTGGGTTTTCACCAGGTGTTCCAGTTTCCACCCACAAGTCCCAAAGACGTGCTTGTTAGGTGAATTGGACATTCTGAATTCGGTCAACCCTAACCTCTGTGTACCCGAACAGGCAGCGGAGTGTGGCGACCAGGAGCTTTTCACAGTAACTTCATTGCAGTGCTCATGTAAGTCTACTTGTGACACTATTATTATTGTTGGTGAGGAATACTAATGGTCAGAGATAACTGGGAATGTTATTATTTCTACAGTCAAATTGTAAAATCTATCATATATATATTATGAAGGCCCACTGGATAAAGGAATACTCACATTTATATCGTGCTATTTGTGGCCTCAGGGCATTCCGAAGCACTTTGCACCCTGGAAACGTTGTTACGTAGAAAAGGTGGCAGCCATTTTTTTTTACATGAACTACACAGCACAGAAACGGTCCAATCAGTCCACCTGAGCTATGTCAATTGTTATGCTTCATGTGAGCAATTGGTTCACAGCAAAGTCCCACAAATAGCAACACTATAATGACTAGAAAATCTGTTCCAGTAATTTTACTTCAGCGATTATTATAGGACAGGACACTTGGAAGAATGCTCTTGCTCTTCTTTGAAAAAATGCCATGTGATCTTCTACATCTACCTGAAGGCACCTGAGGTTAACATCTCATCCACGGCTCTGGGTCACTGTCTGTGTGGAGTTTGCACATTCTCCCCGTGTCTGCATGGGTCTTACCCCCACAATCCAAAGATGTGCAGGCTAGGTGGATTGGCCACGCTAAATTACTCCTTAATTGGAAAAAATTAATTGGTTACTCTAAATTTTTTGTTTTTAGATACATCTCATTCAAAATATGGCAGGCAATATCTTACCAAAAATGTCAAATGTTCAGTCCTGGCGAAAAAAACGGAGTGAATCCCGTCAATGGAGTAGGCGGAATTTCTCAATGGAACTTGAGCCTCTTAGAAAAAAGAGTGGGATAAGTTAACGCCACCACTTGGGTGGGGTGGGGATTCCTAGAGCCGGGAACCGGCTTCAAGCAGCATTACAGTCTAACAACCCAAAACCCACATCACGGAAGTTTAGGGCTCTCCCCTCGACAGTCATCTCTGGCAGATTCCCCCCCGCCCCACCCCCCCCCCCCCCCCCACCACTATCCCCTACCCCCATCCCCAACAGCCGTCGCTGGCAGATCCACCGCCCCTCAATGTCCACTCTCCCCCGACAACCCACAACACATATATGCACCCCTCCCCCCTGCATGAGACTCCCACCAGGGTCATGCCCAGGCACTGCCCCCTGGAACAGTTTGGCACTACCGGACTGGTGGTGCCACCCTATGCTAGAGGAAGTGCCCTGTACCTCTATACCCCCCACCCCCTCACTCCCCAGGGGCTCTAGTTACCTCTGATTCCCCGGAGGGATCCCCTCGACTGCCTTACGCCTGTCCAGACTTGGGGTAAATGAAGCCAGCATGACGTCATGCCGGTGCCAGTTCAAGATTCCGTGAGGGGGGAAGGTGTGTGTGTGGAGGGAATGATTGCAAAAGCCAATCGCACCAGAGAGAATCAAGTTTTCTGCTTTTCTCTGGATTTTGAGCCCTCGCCAACTTTCTCACAGAAGGAGATGCCACCAGCACCTCTGACAGTTCATCACCCCCTTAGTAATGCGCTGGATGGTCTAGCTTTGGCCCAACCTGAATCGCATGAGTAAGGTTGCAGTCAATGCTAAAACTGGGATATAGGTTCTATGGAACCAATCTTTCTTATGGATTCTAACACTACCATATGTCTACCACTGTTTCTGAGGGGGGATAAATGACCAGTGGTCGCTAGTTCAATTAACTGCTTTTGTAGGTGCATCTGTGGAGCTCTGACAATCAATGTATACCTGCAGAACTACAAGGTTGTGAATATTGGTGGAACCCAGGGACATTGGGCACGATTCAACCAAAACATTTCAATGTTTCGGGCGTGTTTAGCAGGGTGTTTCTCAGCGCCTGCAGTGCCCAGAAAGACCTCGCTATCCAACGTATCCAACGTACTTCGCCGTATTTTGGGCCTCAGCGTGGAACTCTCTGTCGAGGCCGCATTTATGTAATTTCCTGCACTGGCCAGCTGCGCTCGTCAGTGCAGGAAGACTATTTGCAGAGCGGGGCGCCATTACTATAGGCAGCCCGATCTTTCAGCCTCAGCAGCCCCACCGCAGCCTCCAGACCCCCCCCCCCCAATTAACCCAACTTACCTCTTCCAGGGTCCTCGAGCCACCCCTTATCCCACCTCTTATCAGCTAGGCACCTCCGGGCACGACCCCTGGCATGGGCAACCTGGCACATAGGCACCTTGGCACTGCCATCCCGGCAGTGCTACCCAGGCACCTGGAAGTGACAAGGTGACAGTGACAGGATGCCCAGGTGGCAGTGCCAAGGTGCCAGTCTGGCAGTGCCATGGTGCCAGGTTGGCAAAGCCAAGGTGCCCAAATGTCAGTGGGTGTGCCCGACCACCCGATGGTCTCCAATTATCTGGCAGATCCCCCAGGTGCTTTTATGACTGACCCACAAGGACCAGTACTAAATGGCGTTCCAGCAAAGAGTCCCAGACAAAGCCGGTGAATCCCAGGTGCTGGGTGAATCTGGCAAATGCATATTTAAATGAGCCTCATTTAAATATACATCTCTGGATCTTTCCCAGTGAGAACGAGATCCAGATTCAAATGTCTCACGAGACTCCGGTAAATCTAACAAGATGTTTCAAACATCGCGAATCTCGCAAGGCATCACGTGAAATTCAATGGCCTCGTCCCAACACCAGGTTGAGCGCAATGAGACCGTTGGAGCTCATCCATTGCCAGCCATTCAATTTTCTTAAAAACACATAGCTAATCATTTGAGCCATTAGACTAAAGAAGCCCATTCCTTACTCCTCGTTTGATAGGTTTCAGCCACACCTACCACTTATCTCCAGAATATATTGCCTCTGACCACACAGAGATTTTGCGTTGGAGCGAGCACGGCCTCAGATGGGAAACCCGCCCTTGTCCCAATTGAGGCCCTTAAGTAATGGCCAATTAAGGTTTGTTTCCCACCCAACCTCAATATATAGGCTGGTGGAAAATTGAACCACCATGGGGGAAGGCCGAAATGAATCAAAGTTAGATCTTGGGCGGGAAGAAGAAAAGGGTGATGGCACCTCCATCAGAATCCCCCCTCTGACCAGGGACAACCACACGTTAAGGCCTGGCGGCCTCTGGACCTCACTCCCCCTACCCCAGCCTTTCTCCCAAGACCCCGATTGCCACCCTTGCAAAAGGCCCAGGCCTTTCCTACCCTCCACACCCTGGGACACCTTGGCCAAGATGCTCCGAGCCTCCATGCTGAAATCGCGCTCGGCGCGGGTCGGAGAATGGGGTCTCAGACCTGCGGCGCCAGGACGCAATTCTCTGCGGACTGCAGAATCGCCGCACGCGGCGCCAGTCGGGGGCCGTTGAAAGAGGCGATCGACTGGCCAAGTTCCCGCCAAGTTCCGCCGGCGTGGTTCCAACCTGGTTCCACCCGGCAGGAGCTCGGACTCGCGGCAGCACTGGCCGTCCTGGTGGGGGGGGGGGGGGGGGGGGGGGGGGGGGGGGGGGGGCAGGGGGATCAGACTCCAGGGAGGCCTCCACGACGGCCAAGCCGCGATCGGGTCCTACCAATAGGCGGGCACGCGCGATCTGGGGGGGCCTATCTTCTTCCGCGCTGGCCTGTTGTGTGGCTCCGCCATGTTGCGCGGGGGCCGGCACAAAAACAGCCGGCGCGTGCATGCATGGACCCGTGGCCAGAAGTGCAGGGCTCCCTTATCAGCAGCAGGAGCTGCGGGGCGCATGTCAGGACCCTGCTATCCCTCTTAAAACCAGAAAATCACTCCGGACTTTTTGAAAAAAATCTGAAGTAATTCGCACCCGCTTTCCAGTGGGCGTGGGGACATAGCCCCATTTTCGGAGAATCCCGGCCCTTATACTTTGTTTGCCCTCCAGTTCCAGAATTTGGGCTCAGGCAGGTTGATGTAGTTCCACTTTTGTCCACTGCAGCACTGTCTCTGCAGTAACTGAGGAACTGCCTGCCAAGCTGATTGGTTGGCAGCTCTCCAAGATGGGACTTCCTCCTGAATGAAGGATGGAGTTCCCACCTGCAGTCAATCAATGCCGATTGGAGGATAAATTGACTGAATTGCAGTCAGGGATATGTTCCCTGGCGACTCTTCAGATGGCAAGAGCCCCCCTCATCTGGAACATTCTGGAGTGGGATTTGAACCCACAATCTTCTGATTCAGAGGCAACAGTGTGACCAGTGTGATGCTAATATCAATGATCTAGCAACAGTCATACACAGGCAGTCCTCAGACTTACAACACATTTGGTTCCCGGAAACCATGTTGTAAGTCAAAACATCGTCAGTCGGAACTGATTTCCCCATAGGAACAATGTTAAAAATGGGGGTTGGGGGCAGCACGGTGGCACAGTGGTTAGCATTGCTGCCTACGGCGCTGAGAACCCGGGTTCGAATCCCGGCCCTGGGTCACTGTCCGTGAGGAGTTTGCACATTCTCCCCGTGTCTGCGTGGGTTTCACCCCCACAACCCAAAAAGATGTGCAGGATAGGTGGATTGGCCACGCTAAATTGCCCCTTAATTGGAAAAAATAATTGGGTACTCTAAATTTATTTAAAAAAAAAAAAAATGGGGTTTGGTTCTGTCAGCGGGGCAAGGCAGCAGTTTTACCTCATTACCTAATTTTCTGCGGGTTTTAGACATTCACCCCGATTCATTCAGACCTCTGCCAAAGAGCCACAGCGACGGTTCTCTGTCGCTGCTCAAGCAAAGGCCTTCAGGCCACAGGAACAAAAGATCCTATTGTAATCAATGGGAGATCAGCCAGTGGGGCAAGGCAGGATTTTTACTGGCGAACTGTGGCCTAATTTCCCGGATTCCAAAAACAGTTTTCCAGTTCCTGGCTCTCGCTCGGCCAGGCAGCGTACTGCCAATGGGCCACAGAGACCGTTGTCCCGAGTGACCTTCCAACCCGGAGTTACGGCCGAGTGAGTGAAGGGCGCAGGAGGATTCTCAAATTTCCCCAGTTCGTTCAAAGTGTATCAAATTTATAAACCATGTTTATAAAATTGTAAAAGATGGGTTGGTGTGGCATCGTGAAGTCAAAGCCAATTTGGTAAATTTGAAACAGGGTGTCAATCTTTAAATGTTCCGAGTTCCATTCATCGTGCCTCCAATGTGTAATGTTTTGGACTGCCTGTAATGCTGCATCACGTACTGCATATTTGTTTGCAACATTTTAGAACATAGAACATAGAACATAGAACAGTACAGCACAGAACAGGCCCTTCAGCCCTCGATGTTGTGCCGAACAATGATCACCCCACTTAAACCCACGTAACCCGTATACCCATAACCCAACAATCCCCCCATTAACCTTACACTACGGACAATTTATCATGGCCAATCCACCTAACCCGCACATCTTTGGACTGTGGGAGGAAACCGGAGCACCCGGAGGAAACCCACGCACACACAGGGAGGACGTGCAGACTCCGCACAGACAGTGACCCAGCCGGGAATCGAACCTGGGACCCTGGAGCTGTGAAGCATTGATGCTAACCACCATGCTACCGTGAGGCCCCATTTTGTAACATACATTCATTTATGTTATTCAAGTATTTTTGCATAACAAACCAAAATAAATCTAGCTATTGAACAACTAAAGACAGTACGACTACTATACATAACACGTTATCATTTTAAAAACAGCAGCTTAGAGCAACTCAAAGACTGTAACAACAATAACTTGAATTTGTATCATACCTTTAAGATTATAAATCATCCGAAGGTGCTCAACATAACATAACTCATGCTTCAAATAGTGCAAGTGCTGATAACTGTTACTTACTCATTTCCATTATATATTTCTAACTGTGTTTGCAGCTCTTGTAATTTACAGCAACTGAAGCCCTGCAATAGTCTTAAAACCTTCTAACTTCATTGAATGATATAGATACAAAATTACTGCAATAAAAAAACTGCAGTTATTTTCCATATCCTTCTTTCACATTCCCTCATGTATGCATGACATGCAAACTATTTTCCTATTTCCATCTATTCCAAAGCCAATCTCTAAAATTCCGATTCCCTCTCAATCACGGATCTCCCCAAACCTCCCTTTGCCATTTCCATCTTTTCACTCCACTTACACACCTATTACTCTGCACTCACATGAGAAACTCACGACTGTAGTGTCACAGCCCACCTAACATGCACAGCTTTGAAGAATACCACCCTGCTTGGTGGTTTGCATTGATGAATTTATCACACAGCACGCTGTGCCTCATCGAAAATATTACTTTCTGTCCATTTAGCACCATTATAGCCCATATATGGCATAATAAAGAGACATTTTCCACTTGGAAACATGGGAAATTGAGTATATTCCTGCCATGCAACAAAGCAGTAATTACCCTCTCTGATCTTATAAATCACCGCTGCCCAAAAATGGCTGATGATTAATAGCAGTAACAGAAATTAAGAACTGTAATGGTAAACATTTCATGTCAAAGATCTAAGCAGGTTAAAAAGATAACATCTTAGAGTGAAGGGTAAGGCTAGTAGAAGTAGGTAACACTGGATTAAAGCGCATCAAGATAGACAAATCCCCGGGACCTGATGAAATGTATTCCAGGATGTTATGGGAGACTAGGGGAGTAAATTGCCGGCCCCCTAGCTGATATATTTAAATAATTGACAGCCTCAGCAGAGGTGCCTGAAGATTAGAGGGTAGCAAATGAGTAGGGCTGTAAAAATAAGCCCGGGAACTACCAACCGGTGAGTCTTACTTCTGTAGTGGGTAAGTTGTTAGAAGGTATTCTGAAGGACAGGATCTACAGGCATTTAGACAGGCAAGGGCTAATTAGGGAAAGTCAGCATGGCTTTCTAAGGGTAAAGTCATGCCTCATGAATTTGGTTGAGTTTTTGAAGGGATAACCAAGAAGGTAGATGAGGGCAGTGCGGTCAACATTGTCTGCATAGACTTTAGCAAGACCTTTGACAAGATACCGCATGGTAGGTTGTTGAAAAAGGTTAAGTCTCACGGAATCCAGGAAAAGGTTGCCAGTTGGATACAAAATTGCCGACCGAAGCAAAAAGGGTGGTTGTCGAGGATTGTTTTTCAAGCTGGAGGCCTGTGACCAGCGGTGTGCCTTAGGGATCGGTGCTGGGTCCACTGTTATTTATGATATATATAAATGATTTGGATGAGAATGTAGGAGGCATGGTTAGTAATTTTGCAGATGACACCAAGATTGGTGACATAGTGGATAGTGAAGAAGGTTATATAATATTGCAACAGGATCTTGACCAATTGGGCTAGTGGGCCGATGAATGGCAGATGGAGTTTAATTTGGATAAATGTGAGGTGATGCATTTTGGTCGATCAAATCAGGGCAGGACCTCCTCAGTTAACAGTAGGGAGTTGGGGAGAGTTACAGAACAAAGAGATCTCGGGGTACAGGTTCATAGCTCTTTGAGGGAGGAGTCGCAGGTGGACAGGGTGGTGAATAAGGCATTCAGCATGCTAGGTTTTATTGGTTAGAATATTAAATACAGGAGTTGGGACATCATGTTGAAGTTGTACAAGACATTGGTAAGACCACACATGGCATACTGTGTCAGTTCTGGTCACACTATTATAAGAAGGATATTGTTAAACTAGAAAGTGTGCAGAAGAGATTTACGAGGATGCTACCAGGACTTGATGGTCTGAGTTATAAGGAGAAACTGGATAGGCTGGGACTTTTTCCCCTGGAGCGTAGGAGGCTTAGGGGTGATCTTATAGAGGTCTATAAAATAATGAGGAGCATCGATAAGGTAGAGAGTCAACATCTTTTCCCAAAGGTAGTGGAGTCTAGAACTAGAGGGCATAGGTTTAAGGTGAGAGGCGAGAGATACAAAAGAGACCAGAGGGGAAGTTTCTTCACACAGAGGGGGGTGAGCATCTGGAACGGGCTGGCAGAGGCAGTGGTAGAAGCGGGTACAATTTTTTCCTTTAAAAAGCAGTCAGACAGTTACATGGGCAGGGAGGGTATAGAGGGATATGGACCAAATACAGGCAAGTGGGTCTAGCTTAGTGATAGAAACTGGGCGGCATGGACCAGCTGGGCCGATGGGCCTGTTTCCATGCTGTAAACATCTATGACTCTATGACTCTGTACAACAATATATAATACCTGAGAAGTTTGTTTAAATTTACAGAGCACGCTTGGAGTTTGGGGAAGGTTGTGAACCATTGCAACTTCCCTCTCGCAGATTGTGGCACCATTCAATCCACTAAGTATACTGCAGTTTAGCAAGGAATACCCAGCAATCACCATTCTTGATTTTATACTCACTGTTTATAATCAGTATCAGAGAGATCAGCCAGTTATACTGCCAATCAGAAACTGGTGCACACTGCAATTTCCCAAGTATCCCAGCTTCACTTGCTCTGACTGCTGAATTAACTGCCTACGGCACTTCTCACAAACATGGGATGTCCCAAGTTGCTTACAGCCAACTGAGTGCGTTTTGAAATGTAGTCACTATTGGAATGTGGGAAATGTGGCAGCCAATTTGCAGACAGCGAACTCAGGCAAATAACAATGAGGGGCGCGATTCAACAATCTTGTTGCTCCCGACACGGGACCAGGTGCAACGGGTGAATTGTGCAAGAGCTCCAAATCGGGCTCTGCGCTGCGCACCAAGCCGATCGCGAGCCACCTGACTCATTCCACCCAGCATGATCAGGATCTCGCCCAGATTTGAATATTTAAATGAGCCCTCGGATTCATCTGCCGCCTGGGACTCAATGGTCGCTCCTGGGACATCTCACCAGGGCGCCATTTAGTACTGGTCCACATAAAGGTAGACCAGGCATAACGGCACCTGGGGGGGGAGGGGGTCTTCCAAGCCATTGATGACCCACCAGGTGGTCGGGGACAGAGCTGGGTGGTATTCTGGCATTACCCTGGCGCCTGGGCACCTTGGCACTGCCACCTTGGCACCCTGGCAGTGCCACTCAGGCACCCTGCCAGGGTGGCAGTAGCAGGGTGTCCAGGTGTCAGGTTGACACTCCAGAGGTCGGGCAAGGGGAGCCTTGCCATATGGAGAGAGGATGAGAGATGGTTTCAGAGCCTCCCCAAGGTTGGGGGGTGAGAGGGGTTAATAAAGCAGGGGGTTGGTGGCGGGAGAGGGGGGGGGGGGGGGGGCTGAAGGTAAGAAGAAAGATCAGGGCTGCCAGACAAAATAGCGCCCTGATCTGCGGACAGCCTTTCCTCCTGACGAGATCAGCTCGCCAGCAGGAAATCACTCTAAGTGCAAAGTGCCATTGGATAGCTAAATGCACCCGGCAGCAGACTTTATTTGAAGTCTGCTGAATTGTGTCTGAGATAAATGATCAGATAATCAGTTTTAGAGGTTTTGGGTGACAGATAAACATTAGCTAGGACACCAGGACAATTTCCCCTCCTCTTCTTCAAATAGCACCAGTGGATCGCTTACACCCGTTTGAAAGGGCAGATGGAGACTTAACTCCTCATTCGAAAAATTTGATTTTGTTTCCGGGCCATATAAATGATTCTAAATGGTATAATTATGAAGGTGTCATTTCATCACCTCACACATGCTGGTGCTGAGAATTCTGAGTTTACCATTCAAGGCTGAATCAATTATTATTAATTAAATAAAAATATGCAGATGTATCTGGAATGGCCCACATTGTCTAATACCACCCCTGGAGCACAGAGAGCAAATGGAGCACAGACAGTAAATATTAATGGCTATATTAAACTAGGTTAAGCAATGGTTAATTTTGTGAGTAACTTCACTTGTTAGCAGCACAAGTCAACAAACAATAGGTGCACTAGCCATAATCTTCTAATACTCACTGTCAAAGGGTTTCCATTAAAATGTAAAAGAACCAAAGTATATACTTGAGTTTATGAACCAATGGAAATTGCTGAATATAAGCTGAAAACTACAGGAAGAGTAAACCTGGTACACTGAAACAGTTTATTACTTGGAACGATTAGAGTAAGCGAGTGAGCATGTACATTACAGACATTCTGAATTTTATTTGGAAAAATGCATAACTAGTGAGTTGCAAAAGAAAACGAGTAGATGAAAAACTAGAGGCCATGGGTTTTCCACATAGATTTGGTAGTACCTTGTATGCCTACGAAGCGACCAGTGAGCATCCAGTCTCCAACTTGGTTTGGGCCTTAGACCAACATTTGAAGTGAAACTGAGAAAACATGATGCTTTTTTTAAACATTAGATATCGTATCAATCTAACGTTGGGTGACAAAGAGATATAACCACATTAATTCCACAAAATGAAATGAATGATCCCTTTCTTTATAGATAGCAATGAGTTATTTATTTCAAATCTATGTTAGAACATAGAACATACAGTGCAGAAGGAGGCCATTTGGCCCATCGAGCCTGTACTGACCCACTTAAGCCCCACGTGCACCCTACCCCCGTAACCCAAAAACCCCTCCTAACCTTTTTTGGTCACTAAGAGTAATTTATCATGGGCAATCCACCTAACCTGCACGCCTTTGGACTGTGGGAGGAAACCGGAGCACCCGGAGGAAACCCACGCATACACGTGGAGAATGTGCAGACTCCGCACAGACAGTGACCCAGCAGGGAATCGAACCTGGGACCCTGGCGCTGTGAAGCCACAGTGCTAATCACTTGTGCTACCATGCTGCCCAAATGTTGTTATCCATTCAATTGTACCAACCAGAGGTTGTACTTGATGAATGAGGAAAATCTTTTTTTATATCAACGATAGTAAGCAGGTAAAAAGTAATCCTAGTAATTGCTCAGAATAAGACTAACACTGCCATCGACACTGCCAGCTAGGCACCCTGGACGTGCCCCTGGCACTCTAGCAGTGCCACCTGGACCGGCAACGTCAAAGTGCCCAGGTGCGAGCGGAGTGCCAGGGTACCACTCAGCCCTGTCCCCAACCACTTGGGAGTCACCAATGGCCTGGGATACCCCCCTAAGTGCCGCTATGCCTGGTCCACAAATAGGAATGGGGAGGCACGGCGGTTAGCACTGCTGCCTCACAGCACCAGGGACCCAGGTTCGATTCTGACCTTGGGTAACTGTGTCAAGTTTGCACGTTCTCCCTGTGTCTGCATGGGTTTCCTCCGGATGCTCAGGTTTCCTCCCATTTCAAAGATGTGCAGATTAGGTGGATTGGCCATGATAAATTGCCTCTTAGCATCCAAAAGTTAGGTGTGGTTACTGGGATAGGGTGGGGGAGTGGGCTTAAGAGGGTAAAAGCAAATTACTGCGGATGCTGGAGCTTTGACAAAGAGTCATTGGACTCGAAACATTAGCTCTTTTCTCTCCCTACAGATGCTGCCAGACCTGCTGAGATTTTCCAGCATTTCTCTTTCGGGCATTGGAGGGTGCTCTTTAGGAGGGTTGGTGCAAACTTGATGGGGTGAATGGCCTCCTTCTGCTCTGTCAGGATTCTATGGTTCTATGAATACTAACTTGAGAGATCAGAGGCGGCAATCCTCTTGCTGATGCAATCTGCTGCTTGCTGATGTCACTACTAAAAGAAAATAACCTTTCTCAGTGAGTTACAGCACAAATTATATTCTGTCATATGTAAACATCCCATCAAATCCTATTTGAGATTAAATTTCAGGGTAAAACATACAACTGCTAATTGTTTGTACACAAAATAGTGTTAAAACATGACTTTGATTTCAAAGGCTAAATGCATTATTACACATTTCAGGTTAATTCTGTAACCAGTGGGTCAAAATTCTCACATCAAAAGATAGAAATGCTGCAAGCATGGTACCTTTACCATACAGCATGACATCAGCTGGCTTTAATGGCACTGCTGGCACTCAAACCACCCTGGAACACCACACGTCTGTGACTGTACATGTGCAGAACACCAGTCACTTCCCAATGTCAAGTAAGTTTTAATGTTCAAAGAGAATGAAGAAGAACATGGTTTTCTGCTGTCATTAAAAGATTTGCATTTTTATTTCCAAAGTTCCCATGTGGTCCATTGGATTGACAGGAAACCAAATACGTTTGGCTCTACCTCAAAGTGTAGTCTAACTATATAGCCTGTGTGGAGCTGCATAAGTATTGGATTAGCCACTGGAGATGGTTGCAAACTTCGTGCTTTAGCATCGCAACGTCAGACTGTGATACTGACCCCCTGAGTTATACTGCCACTTTTGCATGAATACATATCAAAAGCTTTTTCCCAGAGATGCAGAAGTGATAGCATAAATCACTCACTAGAGGAAAATCCTCTGTCAATATTTATTCCATTGTAAGTATTTAGTGTGCATGTGCTAGCACTAATAATATGCAGCCAGTTTACTGAGTAATGACTGCAGCTAAAGATCACTAAGCTGTGAGACACTGAGACAAACGGAGTCTTATGTTTCTTTATGTATCCACTAAGTAAAAAGGATTGTTGAATTAAATAATATTATGTCATTTGAGCATATTACACTGAAAATCCGAAACCAAAGGTTTAATCATTTTCACTGCTCCGCAAAATATACTAACCATCAGTACTGCCAGTGAAATGCACTTTGCATAAAATCTGGCCATCAGTTGTCACATTAGTAATATTTAGAGCAACACTTTAACCTTAATTGCTATAGTAATGTTATTTCTGTATCTTTGGATGCAGAGCAATAGTGCAAAATATTTTTTCTGGCACCATCTAATGACGATTATTATTCACACTGGTGAGCTGTCTGGCTATATTTCTGGATAGCACAGTTGCTAAACAAAACATTCACACTCTAATTTGTGATAGCTATTTCCTTTGGCTGATAAATTTTCTATTGTCTAAATATTGGGACGGCATGGTGGCACAGCAGTTAGCACTGCTGCCTCACAGCACCAGGGACCCAGGTTCGATTCTGACCTTGGGTGACTGTGTGGAGTCTGCACATTCTCCCCATGTCTGCTTGGGTTTCCTCCGGGTGGCCCAGTTTCCTCCCACAGTCCAAAGATGTGCAGGTTAGGTGAATTGGCCATGCTAGATTGCTCCTTCATATTCAACAGTTAGATGGGGTTACGGAGATAGGGTGGGGGAGTGGGCCTAGATAGAGTGTTCTTTCAGAGGGTTGGTGCAGATTTGCTGGGCTGAATGGCCTCCTTCTGCACTGTAGGCATTCTATGAATTCTATGGGCTGGATTCTCCGATCGCCGACGCCAAAATCACATTCACCAATCAAATGAAGAATGTGATTTTATGCTGGAATCAGGGGCTGCACCGTTTTTTCGATGCTCCGCCCCCTCAAAATCAGGGTACTCCTGCACGTGGTCTGGACAGCCTCAGGACGTCACCTGAGGCCCTCCCCCAATGCTCTGCCCCTGATGGGCGGAGTCCCCAACGGAGTGGAGCGCACGTCCTCACAACATTTGGGGACCTCACATGCTGGCTGTGGACTGTGTCCAGCGCTTCCACAGTCGGGGGGGGGGGGGGGGGGGGGGGGGGGAGCCGTTCCGCTGGCAGGGGGGGCTTCAGCGGGGGCTGTGGGACTGGTGGGTGGTGGTCCGGGGGTGACGAGGGGGGTTACAGGGGGCCAGTTTTTGGCAGGCCGGGTCCGCATGCAGCCAGAGCCATGTTGTACGGTGTGGCCACCGCAGACCACCGCCGTGCGCATGCGCAGCCACAGACCCGGCCATTCTGCGACCGTATCCGCAGATAAAGCCTGCATGGCATGGCTGCTAGCCTCCCACTGGGCGGAGGATCGGTGCGGGGGTGGCACCGACTTTTTGGTCGTAAGACCAGATGGACCCTGCAGACATAACCGCAGAATCAGAGAATCCAGCCCTATATTTTTAGAAAAAGCAAAGAAATTGTGATTTATAATTTAAATATCAGTTATGCTTTGATTGAAGTTATCCTTTGATAAAGCAACTCAAATTGATATGTGCTGCACTGTAAACTTTAGGTATTTTGCTTAATTGCTAAACCAAATATACTGTTTAAGAAATAATATTATCATTAGTAACTCTTTTAAAAAAATCTAACTGCTAAAAGGGTACTATGATTAATATTAATAAATTGTTTTTGTCCTATGCAGATCTTCAATTTTTTTTTAGTTTAGACTATGAATAATAATAGCATCTTTGAGGCAATTACCTCAAAGGTATTACACAGCTAGAAAATATGAAGGAGCTGGATTGATAATAATTGATAGTATTATGCCTCTGAGTATATCAACATTATTTTAACCTTATATTACAACTGCCATTCATTGCCATTCTGGGAAATACACTGATTAAAATGGTGTCCACCTTTATCAGAAAAGCCTCGGGTATCTTTTTTAAAAAACTTTTCCAAAGAAACGTGGTTCAAGTAAAATTTGTTGGTGCCGACATGGAAACTCTCAAGTATATTCCTCACTGCTAACCTGCTCCAGTGATCTTAGCAATGGAGACATTTTCTAGTGTATGTCTTAATTGCTGGGATCCTGCAGTTTCAACCTAGTCTTCAGGCCATTTCAGAGTTGTTGTTTCCAACTCAGCCAGTCAATGATGTTCCAGGCTAGTAATATCATCGGAACAGCCTACCATTGAGGGGAAACTCAAATTAGTGTTGTCAATGCTGGTTAAAAAAATTACATTTTTACTAAAATACCAATATGTTCTCTGTGGACTATTATATTTGGCAAAATTGGGGAATAATTTTAATTGTGCCTATGCCTCAAACCCTCACTTACCAAGTTATTGTTCTTTGAGGGGCCAAGATAAACAGATGAGTGCAATGTTAACCAAACATTAATCATAGCATTCCTACAATGCTGAAGGAGGCCATTCAGCCCATCGAGTCTGGACCCTATACCTTGGCCTAAATCTGTAACCACAGCTAACCATTGGGCACTAAGGAATAATTTAGCATGTCCGAACCACCTAACCTGCACATCTTTGACTGTGGGGGGAAACTGGAGCACCTGAATGAAACCCCCGCAGTCTGGAAGGGGGAAGATAGTGCAAACTCCACACAGTCAGTCACCTGAGGTTGGAATTGAACCCGGGTCCCTGACTGTGAGGCAGTAGTGCTAACCACTGTGCCACCCAGTCATTTTTAAATTTTAATAATATGCCTCATTGGATGTTGAAATTACTAAGCATAAAAGAATGACTAAAAATACTGGACCAAATGTACATAAGAAGGAAAAACATACATTTCCAAAGCACTTTGATATGTCCATCAGGTGCACCTGAACCCGGATTACACAAGAAATGGTCATGTTCAACTATTACATGACAGTATGATCTCACAAATAACATAAAGATGAATTACCAGTTAATCTGTTTTTAGTTGAGGGAGGAGTGTGAGTTTAAATAATAGGACATCCCCTTCTTTCCTTGACAAATGGGAGTTTTAACATCTTTCTGAACAGGGAAGAAAGGCCTCAATTTAACATCCTTCTTCTAAACTGGAAGCTGTAGTTATCACTGTGCTTCTGTCCAAGAGTGGGACGTGAACCTTGAAACTCAGAGGTGTTACCAGTTAAACTATACAAACAGTAATACCATAACCAGTTAAAGATAAGGGGGATGTTAATTCATCAATCCCATTCTGCCACTGTACGTGGGACAATACAGGATGTCCCAGCAGCCAATGTTCCAGATGCCACTCAAGTATACAGAGTAAGTTTAGGATCACATAATTAAAATAAACGAACTGTGCAGCAATGCCAAAATAAACATATCTTATGCTTCTTCTATAAGGACGCATGTGCAGGATGTTATGCCTGGCAGATGCTGGGTGAAGGACCTTTTTTAGCAAGCTGGAAAATCGATAAGTCAAAAGTCAATCTGTTTAGAATGGGCTGACTGGCTTGTTGCTGTCTCCAGTACTTAATAATATTCCACAACAAGTCTGGTCTGGATGCACCTATGAGTTCCACTTTCTCCTTCTGTTGGCCTAGATGCTGGCACTTGTCTACTCAAGATGGCCATTCCACCCACCGTACTTCCTTTTTAACATTAGGTCACTTCTAGGATGGGGGGAGATGTTGCTTAACTCAACCACTAATAGGAAATCACAAACCTACAGCTACAAGGCAGCCTTTTATGTTGGGATTGTGTCCCAGGCCCTCAGAAAATTCAGAACCAAAATCTACAGCTATAGGAAAACTACATCATTGGAAGATTTCTACCAGTGAGAACAAATTTTTGTAACTTATGAGTGAGAGCAAAGTAATTAAATTAATCTAAAACATTGAGGTCTGCAGATGTATAGCTACTAAATGGATGTGCTCTCTATGTTTACGGTAATATACGTAAGTGAAGTTTTACAAGGGGCAAAGTTTACATTTTGTTTTAGGTCTACAATACAAGCCAACTGTGACCACCAAAAAATAATGGTTTACAGCATAAACAATGACAAGTGCCCATTCAGACTTTACAGTGGTGACATGTCTCCTCAGTACCAATGCTATTAGTACAGAATTGTCTGAATAAGTGGTGAACTATCAAACTGCACTTAAAGAATGTTATGATTCCATCAACCTTTCTATTGCATTGAAAACAATAGCAAAATATATGCATAAGTCTAATTGATGGTTCTCTTTTTTTAAAAATCAAAGTTAAAGCAAATTGTCATTAATGTTAACACACTTGTTTTCCGACATCTATTGTTCTCTTGAATAACTTTATTTAAACACTGAGCACATGAGCACCATCAATTAAAAGATCAGCATAAAAGTAAGTCATTGAACATTTGGAGTGAGTGGTGGTTGGTCTGTATAGCAACTCTATATAGTTGTCTTGATTCCATATCCCTTAATAACCTTGGTTAGCAAAATATGTCAATCTCAGATTTAACATTATTAAGTGAGCTATCATCTACTGCTTTTTGTTGGAAAGAGTTCCACACTTCTACCATCCTTTGCATGAAGAGGTATTCCTAACCTCTGTTCTGCGTGGCCTGACCAGAAACCCAAAGCAGTGGAAAATGTTTCTCTCTATCTATTGGATCAATTCCTTTCAAATCCACAAAACACAATCAAATCGCCCACTAACTTTCTATATTCCAGAGTATAAGCTTGGTTTATCTAATTGTTCCTCATAATCTAACCATTGGAACACTGGATAGCAAGATGGCGTCAGAGCATCGTGACTCTCTGTGAGCTCTCTCACACAGACCCTCTTGCTACATCTCTTCCTGTGTATTTATGTATGTCCTATGTTTTTGTTTCATGTATGTAATGACCTGTCTGGACTGTAGGCAGAACAATACTTTTCACTGTATCATGGTACACATGACGATAAAACAAATTCAATCCAATCCAATAATAACATTCTGGTGAACCTGTGCTGTACTAGGCCCAGAACTGTACATATTACTCTGGAAGTGTTCATCAGCCTGGCAGCATCACTGATTTGATAGGGTAGATATTCAATCAGCAGGGGCTAGGCACTCACTACACGTGAAGCCTGAAAAGCAAACCCTGCCAAGTTTGCTTATGGCCATGCATGGGAGGCATGGGTAGGGGGATCTCATTGATCAGTGGAAACAATCTATCACAATTTACCTTCTGATAAACCTTCACAATCATGTAGCTCTACTACCAGTCAGCCCTCGCTTGAAAAAGAGCTCTATCTTCTTAAATCACAATTTATAATTAACCTCACTTTACTGAATCCATGATACGCCTTTTCCATTGATGTTCAAGCTTTCTTACAAGATGGTGCCCAAAAACAGAATACCCTATTCCTACCTAAAACCTTAAGGCAACTTTTAACTCATCCATAGGGTGCAAGTGACACTGCCAAAATCAAACTTTTTGCCTACCCCTAGTTACCCTGAAACGATGATGGCTGGCCATTTTCCAGTAGTTTTCTTTGTGGAATTGACTGACAAGCGGCTGGTAGCCAAGAATTACATGTAAACCAGAATTGATAGGGGTGGCAGGTTCCCGCTGAAAGTCACTCTCTCTGCCACTGATTCACAATACATCATATTTACTGAATTCAGTATCACAACTTGCATTTATTACATTATTATATTACACTATCATACTCACTTTGTCACAATTTGCGATACCTCCTTGCTCCTGTATTCTATGCCTACAGGTACAAAACTTTAACTTCATTGATTGGACTGCTAGCTTTATTTTCTAAGTACCTGCAAACCAAGATCCCTTTGAAATGAAAAAATGAAATGAAAATCGCTTATTGTCACAAGTAGGCTTCAATGAAGTTACTGTGAAAAGCCCCTAGTCGCCACATTCCGGTGCCTGTTCGGGGAGGCTGGTACAGGAATCGAACCGTGCTGCTGGCCTGCTTGGTTTGCTTTAAAAGCCAGCGATTTGGCCCAGCGTGCTAAACCAGCCCCTTAGTATGCTAAACCAGCCCCTTGGTGCGCTAAACCAGCCCCTTGCTCCATTTCAAATCATACCACTGAAGGTTAATTCCCCAGTAAAACATCCAAAATAAATTGCCACATTTTTCCTCATGGAACTGCCCTTGCCAACTTTTTTGCAGCTTATCTATGTCCTCCTGTGATTTCCTTGCAATCTTCATCAGTTTTCCATAACCTCATATTGATGTCATCAATGAATTTCAAAATAGTTTCCTCAATTCCAGAGTCCACATATCTGGTTATAATAAATAAATCACCCCCGTGCATCCCCATGCACCCTCTACCCTCCCCCCACCCCACCCGCCGCTCCACCCCACCCATCCCCACCCAAACATGGGCCTCCAAAGGGGGACATGACTCACTGTATCTTTCTATTCTGAGAAACTTCTTTTGACTCCTAAACATTGGTTTCTATTATCCAAGCATCTCCATGTCCATTATGTCTTCAAATGTGAAAAAGTGAATTAATGGCTTCACACTCCATTCACACTGGTAGTTGCAATAAGTTATAAAGGATATAAAATCAATAAATGCTGGAAATGCACAGAGGGTTGATCAGCACTCAACCTTAAAAAGTTAACTTACCTGCTTCTCTTCCAAATGCTGCCTGACCTACTGTGCATTTCAGCATTTCCTGTTTTTAATTCAGTTTTCCAACAATTTCAGTGTTTACAATACCACTGTCCTTCGCACTGTCATCCAGACTCACTGTTGAGACAAAAATATATCAGAATGTACAAGAAAAACACGATATAAAAAGTCAGTGGTAATGATATGTAACTGTTATGTTGTTTTACAGTTTTTGCAAAGAGTACTGATTGCCTACTCCCCAAAAGCTGGAATAATATAGTTCCAAACTGCCGCATGGATGTCAGTTGGCAGATAGATGCAATGCCATGGAGTACAGATTTTAATCCATTGGCACTACAGCAGTGTTTTGCAAAATGGAACACATATTGAGTCATTATTGTTGGGACTGTAAAGTGCAATCCTCTGCACTATTCATTTAACAACAGTTGAGCTGAAACCGGCCACCAAGTGTGACTCTTATTCATCAATTGTTACACTTCTCTACCTCCTATGTATTCTTTACTTCCTCGGAGCTGGCAGCGAAGAAGAAATTGTCACTGTGCTTTGCGGAACAAAAAAAAATCAAAATATACAGTTGCATTGCCTGGTGCTCAGAAGTAGAGAACCAACTGATACCCTGCTATTGTAAGCCAGAAGAAAACGAGTGGGAAGTTTATGCTGCTGAGTAGCAGCATGAAGCAGGTATCAACATGAGAGGCTTTGCTTACCTGGGCAACATACTAACACTGTGTGAGATTAACAATGGAAACACTGAAGAAATCATGTGGCTGTGTCAAGAAAGTTCTTCAGCAAATTCAAAAAACAAACAAAAATAATCACATTGCAATACTAGTATGATGGTAACAGTATTTCCAAATTAATTCTTTCTACGTGGCCTTTTCCTCTGCTTCCTCTGTATTTCTCATTTGCTTACCCACATAATGCACAATGTATGGACAAGTGAAAACTAGCTTCATATGAATTCTTTATGCTCCAATTATGTGCATGTCAAACCTGAAGGATATGTCTTCAACTATTCATCCTGCCTTTTTTTGGTTTATTTTCTTCTCTCCTGCTGTTTCTTCAATTCTATCCTTCTAAATATTTGAGACCTTTGTTTCTACCTTCCCTTTGTCCACTGTGCCTAACTTTTCCTGATCCTATTGGCTCATAGAATTCCTAACCCTTTCAAGTTCTGCCTTTCTAGATTATACAATTTAAAAAGAAACAATATATTAGAGCTAATTTAACTTTAACAAAGGCTATTAAGGCATATAAATGCCACCTTGTAATTCACTCACACCCACAATTAAACAACAGAATGGGACAGAGAACAACATTTGTATTCTCATATAATTATTAGTCTAGTTATTTTTCTTCTAATTTACTGTTTTCCAACAAACCATACCTCTATTATTCTTCTCATCTGGGAGAATAGTAGCATAAGGATGGGGAAGGATGGGTGGTTAAAAAAAAGATCATCAATGTACATTAAAAACTTCAAATTGTTAGTTCGGATTCTTACCACAACCATGCTGTTAACTAAAATGTTGACAACATGAAATAACTGTTATTTTTGTAATGATAATGTTTACATTGATACAAAGCAATTTTGAATGTGCATCAATGAAAAAGCAGTAACATAATCCAGGAGTCAGGCCAATAATGGGACACATTCTCAACGCCTTTTGAATACCAAAAAGAATGAAACTACTTAAAGATTATTAAGGCATGTGAACTAGTTACCTAGAGATAGCTTTACATAATCTGGACTCACAACATTATAATCCACTGTCAAATCATGTTTTAAAATGTCAGAGATAGTCAACCAAGATGGAATTTCTATAATAAAAAGTACCTCTTAATATAATATTGCATGTTTTCAACATCGAAACAGAGCTTGTCCTGTCATTCATTTCCCCCACTATTGAAAGACGTTTGTTAATATACTGACAACCCAAAATCACCTGGAAACTGTAAGTAATACACTGCTTCTGTAATATTGGTTTTGCATCAACATGGAGAGGTTTTGAATTGATATCAACACAGGAATGGCAATGGGGACCATTTCAGCAAGTCTGTTCAACAAGTGTACAGTTCCTCTGTCATTTAAAAATGATTTTAAAATGACATAGGAACAAACATGAACATTCAGGCTTGATGAATGTGCACAGGTACTATCCTGAGGAAAGCACCAGATTTATCGATGAGTACTGTAACAAGGAGCCTAATTAAAAAGGTGTGATTTTTTAAAACAATTTGATACAAATGTTAAGTTCAGAACAAACATTTTTCAGGGAATAGATGCATTTACTTAAATACTTGTTGTTTGCCACGGAGCTTATAATTAGTTAAATAGATTGTGTATATCAAATTTGAAATATTCTCATTATGCCGTGGTTACCATTGAATCATAGAGGCAATCACACAGCCTAGAAAGGGGACATTCAAGCTATAATTTTGGCTCTATGAACAATCTATCCAATTAGTTCTATTCACCTACTCTTGCCACATAGCACTGTTAGAAATATTGGCTTGAGACAAGTATCTCTTTAGAGGGCAGTAAGAAATCTTACAACACCAGGTTAAAGTCCAACAGATTTGTTTCAAACACGAGCTTTCGGAGCACTGCTCCTTCCTCAGTCACCTGAGGAAGGAGCAGTGCTCCGAAAGCTCGTGTTTGAAACAAACCTGTTGGACTTTAACCTGGTGTTGTAAGACTTCTTACTGTGCTCACCCCAGTCCAACACCGGCATCTCCACGTCTTTAGAGGACAATTGCTTTTTTATCACTTTTAGCTACACATCAATGTGAAAGTGACATTATAACTCAAGAACAGGATCCTAATCTCAGCCCTATATGCAATGCAACCAGAACATGTAAAATCATTTCTAGTAGATAATCTTGTGATACTTGGGCATCACACTAGGTGTTAACTCTAGTCTGGTGGGCAACCATGTTAAATATGTCACTTGGGGCACTTAGGCATTTCACTAAACTCATTTTTGGATCATTGTAATGTTCAAAGAGAACTTATACTCTTGCCCAATAAAAATCGACTGCTTTGGAGAACAATCTTTTTGTGTATGTGTGGATGCCGACATGCAGAAAGCTTTGCCCCCATTGATGAAAATGCAATGCCCAACAAGCAGTATAACTCAGGTCCATCAGCTGCAATTCACTCTACAGATACTGAGCTGGGACTGGCCCCTGTAGTATGGGAGCGGCCTTAAGAGTGTTGTGAAGCTGGAAAACCAGAGCTATACTGCTTGCTTCACCTGGCTTTCTGCCAAGAAAGCAGAGGTTCCGAGCATTGACAATTGCACAATGCTCACAGGCTTACTCTCAAACGTCAGTTCAATGTTTTGATATTATTTTAACTTGCTCTTTGCCAACACTAAATTTTGGTTTTCTTTTTTTTTAAACGAGGTCCCCAGTCATTCAATCGATCGCCCGGGTACCTTTTTAAACATCAATGTTACTGTTTATGCCATTTGTCACCACTTTGCGCCATATTTAAGAAGGGAAATAAATTAATTTTCACCATTGCAATAGCAGAATGTTGCAGTGCAGCAGATTGAAATCTTCAGGTTAGATTGAAGGATCGGAATAGGGCTAACAGGTTGCACTGGTTAAAATTAGTTTTCGGTGTTAGTATTGAGACCATAGCCTCAAGTGGATATTATTAAACGGGCGAAATTTATTTGATTCAATTTCAGCCAGACTTTAGCTCTTCAGCAGATATTGTTAGATATTGTTGGACAGGCAAGATTGTGGATAAACCCCTCGCACTCCTGTATCTGCAAGAGTTTGTGGATATTTAGTTTGCACTAATCTGGTTTAGAGGTTGGTGCACTTTATAAATATTGACTGCGACTGTGTGTTGTCTGCGATTGTTCTGAGGGGGAGTAAGAAATGGGACTGGGTCAATGTCAAACTCACCAAAGCCCCGCAAATAAGTGCCCAATATTCCCTCCACGGCCTCCCCGGGTCACTTGAACAGAAAGCCGAGTGTTGTATCCGGTCAGTATGTGAGTGGAATGGAACTGCCGCGTGTTAGCCCCTAACTCACTGCGGTTTGGTGTGAAAATCTTCGAAAATTCTAAATTTCCATGCAAAACCGTGGAAGAATAAATGCATTGGGGCAAATGGGATGAAAGTATTATTAGAGAGAGGCCAGTTTTGAATGGCCAATATGTTCACGACTATTCGGGCTATGGGATGGGAACCAAGTTAACTGGAAATCAATCTTTTGATTAAGGGTTCCGATGGTTGATGTGCTATTGCAGTGTCTGGTTAAATTGGAAGGTAATTGTTAGACTTCAGAATGCTTTCCATAAACCAGCCCGAGGAGCTGTGCGGTAAGAAAGATAGCGTATTGTCCATAAAATGATTCTACTTGTACTTCGGCCCCTCACAGAACGCTGAAGGAGTTAGAATGAATATCGTTCGAAAGCATTGGTTCTAGCATCAGGGTCAACCCTTCTTGAAGCACGTGCGAAGATCAAGCGAAATATGAAAGTGAACGTATTCGTGTAAACTTTCCCAAGTGTGTGGGGAGACAATGAACCATCGGTTCCTCCTCGAAATACATCTGCCTGCCTCGAATCGTTTGGATTCCTTAATTTACCCCACCGTGCAAATAAAAAGGGGTCCAAGAATTGCAGTTTCTATTACTGTTTAATCAGGATTAATCAATAGTCTGTGTAAAGTTTAGTAAGGCATTTGGTGTCCCTATGGTTATACACACAAACAAAAGGCCACGCGCGCGAACATGAAGCAAGCAACAGCATTTCATTGAAACGTCTAGAATAGTGAGTGATGCCGGCCATACTGAGCGCAGTACACACATCAGCGACTCCACAACTTGCAACGACACACACCACGAGATCGGCGAACTGTTAAAAGGCTGAAATGGATGGTGATGGGTTGCAGCAATGTAGGGCCGCTTTTTAAAAAAAAAGAAAAGGAAAAACCAAAAAGAAACCCTCTGTAATTCATGTCGGTTTACATGACGAATCAAGGCACCAGAGCTGCATCCTGGGTCAATTTGCCTGGAGGAGAATGCAAAATTAAAATAAGATTGATTTCAGACAGGCATAGATCCAAATGCCTATGAGTTACTAGGATACCGGAAAACTTCCGCCTTGCGTGGCGTTTTCTTCCTTATTTCTACTGACAAGACACCGCGTCATTTGAGTGGCTTTTTTTGTACCGTGATCCGTTTAGGGCTCAATGGCCAGGGGCGTTTCTACCGAAGTTTTAAATAATGCACAATGTTTGATCCTTTATACAGTGGGGGGGGGGGGGGGGGGGGGGGAGGGGGGAGGCGTTTCGCGCCTTTTGCCGAGGCGGTGTCTCAACTCTCCAAACTCACATGGCTGCTGTAGTCGCCCTGGTCAACAGAAACCTCACTGCTCACACAGCCAACCGGCCACTTCAATTTCTTTGGCTGCCAGAACATTTTTTTGCTTCGATGATCGACTTTAAGATCACCTTTGGGTACGGAAATCGACACGAGTTTTCAATTTAACCCTCAAAAGCATCTAAGTAACCCCCACATCGATGAGATTACCGGCATTCCGGGTCTGAGGGGAAGCAGCACTTTGTCACAATATTGCTCCAGAGTTTTGTGAGGCTGCCTCCAATACTGACGGGGAATTCTCAGTGCCTTCCTTTGGAGGCGGGTGCCCCGTGGCAAACTCGGAACAAGATCGTGAACTTTTGTATTTCCTGAAGGGCACCCCAATCTGTCCACGCCTTTTTTTGGTGGGAGGGGGGCTGATCTGCAGTACACGATGTGGGTGTTAAAATGTGGTCCTTGTGCCCGTGCACAGCTGATCCCCCTCCCCTCCCTCCCCCACATCTGCAACCATTCCCAAACGGCAGGAGCATCGTTTAACATACATCAAATACCCCGTCAAGGGCCCCTTTTCCATTCTTCGCCAACACCCTGCTCCTTGGCGCTCGAGGTGACTTGGCTGTTTCAAACCTGGTGACTAGGCGCGACATATGAGTTTGAAGTCGATTGTATAAATGTGGAGAAGCTATTTAGTCAGTGGTGGGATGGGGCGTGAGTTTAATTTTGGCTTGTGTGAAAGCAGCCTGTGTTGGAACTCACCGACAAGGGAATCTGCTGCAGCAATTCTCCCAAACCAATATCATAATCCCCTTCAAGTAGCCTAAGCAGAGCATCAATGTCTATGTCGTCGAAAATTTGGGTAATATTAATATCTTCAGGGCTGTTGTGGATGAAAAACACTATCCTTTTAATTTTAGTTTGAATACAGCATATGCACAAAAAACAGAAGCAATATCCCAATATACCTACACCGATTATAGCTATGTATTTCATATAAAATCAGCCACGCAGACGGATATTGTTCTTGTGCACGCTTTGTATGAACTGCTCTGTAATATATAACCCAAACATGAATCGTCCACAATGTAGATTTGTGCGTTCTTATAGTGTTTTACAAAAAACAATATTTTTATCAAAATATTCGTTTTTAATGGCTTTACTTCATACATAAATACATGTTTAAATAACAGAGGAGCGATGATTATTCAGTCGTTTGGAACGAATCTTGGATGGGGCTGTATACGTAGGGTGGGTGATCACTCATCGCTACAAATAGAATACTCGGCGTCCTTTATTTTTAACTCTTTGTTTATACCTTTTGCCCAAGACAGCTGCCAGGTATTTCTTGACAGCCATTTGTTTCCTGTAACGGCTGTAGCTGTCGGTAAAGATGCCATCGGAATGTCGCTTTGACAGGGGCTCTGTGTCCTTCTCAATACTGCTGTCACTGCAGATAAAAAATAAAATCAAGACTCCGACACCGCTTGCATATCACATCTGCAACTCCTGATAGGTTCAAACGCATCCTGCACTAAACTCGCGCCATTCCAACCGCACTAACATCTGGAAAGGTTGAACGATGAGAGGAGGACGGGGTCTTTCAGATCAATAGGATTCAGATGAAAGCAATTACTTCTTAGGGGACCTTGCATCATGAATAGTGATGTCCCTGATCTCCAGAACTAGAATGTAAACAGTCCCACTCCCGAGGGGGGTGTCCCAAATGTGGCTTCAGCAGATTGAGTGGGGCAATGGGGCAAAGACAACTAATGGAGGGAATGGAATGAACGAGGTGGGGATGGCAATGAAGCAGCAACGCAACCTCAGGGAGGTACCAGAAAGAAAAGATATTCTTTGGAGCCTTGTATTTTTTTCCCACAATATTAAGATCGAGTGGTGCAAAACTTACCCATTGCGTTTGTCAGGGATAAGGGAGTGGACGAACTCTCTTGTTATTTCCTGCGCCAACAACGCCCTGAGGCGTTTATTTAGTAGCCCATCCGCGTGTCTTTGTGTTCTGAAATACACAATGGCCAATGTACAAGAAAACATCAGTGATCCACCATTAGGACCAAACACACCATTTGTTCAAGATACAAGTCAGATGCGCCGATAATGTGGCTCCGACGCTGATTCCTATTCTCTGTAATGAACGCCGCGAAGATATTGCAGGATTTTGGATCAGTCGACACTGCCTTGACGATCGGGTCTGGCATGGTAATTATTGAATTGATTAACATAAATTGACACTGTTTTTAAACAACCCCGCGTCTTGTGCTGTCCTGTTCTGCTTAACCCCTTCGGGACTTCTTCAATAACTGAGTCTCCTAATTATAAAACGGATGTCTGAGAACTAAGTATGCAAGAAATAACACAACAGAACCCTCTGATCTAAATAGCCCTGTTAAACAAAGGTCGGGTAACATTTCGGGGACACAAAAATGAAAGGAGTTACCTTTTCTCCGGCGGGTAGTATAACGTGTTCATATCATCAATTACCGACGAGGGAATTCGGATGCCGTTTCGATCAGTTTCGTAAGTCAGATCAGGTAGCGAGTTCCCCTCTTCATCATACGCTTCATCTTCAACCCTGGGGAGGGAGAACAAGATTTTAAAATGTGCGCTCAACCGGAGGGATAAGGAGGTGGTGGGTGGATGAACACTCACTTCTATTTCTCTGGGCTTTTGTTCTCGGGGTTGGCGATTTACTTGGTTCCCGGAGCCGGAGGTGAGCCCTGCTTAGTATTGAGATGAGGCGTCGTTTGAAGAGTCTACCCAGACCCAGCAGACGTGAGCAAACTAGCAAGTGGAGCCCAACTTGTTACCGACGTCCTACATTGCCATAAGTAATTCATAGCCCTGTTAATGGAAATCCCCGGACACTACAAGACTTTCTGGGATTGGGCGCTTGACCTATTCTCCCGGGGCTTCACAGTCTGTATGAATAATTGAAACAAACCTGCTCCATGACTCGTTCTGGCGAGACCAACCCGGCAAGTTCCAAAATGTTCCCGTTTCTCCCCAGGGGAAGAAGGTCAGGTATGTTATGAGACGAAATCTCGTTACCTTCACCGGTTCCAATCGTTATCAAAGGAACCAATATGGAACCAGGACCGTTCTTCATATTTACCCCCCCCCCCCCCGCCCCCTCCCCCCGTTTATTCACAGAAATAACCATCAGAAAATTAAATAATACTGGGTGCTGCCAGTAATCGTTCGAACGACTGACAATCCCCTCACTCAACATTGTTAAACCTCTGACACTAGGCGTTCATCATCAAAATGATGAATTATCTCTGGTGTTGTGGGACAAAATTCATCGGCAAATCAACCATCATTGAAGCAACATAATGCACGGCAGCAAATAACAGATGTATTCCTAATGTTAACCCCATCATGCTCAGGAAACCAGAGGACATTCGTAATGCTAAAGGGCTTTTCATAGTAACTTCATTGCAGTGTTAATGTAAGCCTACTTGTAACAATAAAGATTAATATAAAGATTATTATAAAGCTATAAACACCCCGAGAATCCAAGTCATCTTCACGACCCGCGCATTAGTCTACCCAACGAAAGGGGTTCTAAGCATACAATTCGCCATCCTATCTATTAAATGCTAATTTCAGTAGCCATGCCAGTAATGTTGACATTTTTCTTTGACTCCCGGATGATTACAAGAACCTCCCGGGTAATAATAATGAAGCTGGCCTCCCCGGGTGAGTTCTGGGTCCCTCCCGGTTAGCTGCTCTTTCTGCCAGGGTTTCTTACGGTCCTGATCCAATACACCATTTATCATCGTGCAGCTTCCCAGTGTATTCCAAAGAGGCAGCATCCCGGACTGCAGATATTAAATTTGGGGGGAAAAAAATCACTAAAACTAGAGCATTGCTAAAAACAAATAAACATTACAAACCTGACCAATCTCCCGTCAGGGAAACTGGGGACTTTAAGCAGTTTTTTTCTCTCCCCCCCTTTCTCTCTAATTTTCGGTAAGGGCTGGCCTGTAGTTTTCTAAAGTCTGCAGCTCATGCTCCTGATCTGATGCAGCGTTTAGCAATGCTGCCTCCACCCCCCCCCCCCCCCCCCCCTCCTCCCCCATGACAGTAATTGACGCGATTTTACACGGGGCCCTCCCGGGAATTCCATCAGGCTCAGTGTCTGCATTCGCTCAAATCCATCAGAGCCAGCAGGCATGCACAAACTCCACTTCCTGTGCCGTCCGCTCAATCCGGGGAAAGGGGCATTTTCTGTGGCCGGTATCGATGCTGAACGTTTCTCCCTTTCCCTCCCGTTACTCAGCGTGATTGTGGTGAGCTACCCCCTCCCCAATTAAACCAGCACTGGCAGACATCGCCCCTCCGGCTCCCTCTGAGAACACAGCGCTTGCTGCAACCTGACGAAAGGGCTCGGATGATGCTTCCCTATCACACGGAGATGGATGAATTACAATCCGGCATCAAACCCACTGTTTGGGGAGGGGTGGGGGGATTCAAAATCCTACCATTCTCAAAGGCGCCATCCTCCAACTCCTTCAGCACGTTTGTAAAGGAATAATAACCTGGCATTGTGGCTCTGCTCCCGGCTGCCTTTCATATCCTGCCTTTAACTCTACATTACCCTGTAACTTATCGCGGCTTCCCGTCTCAATCTATTTGAATGTCACAATTTCTCTCTACCCCACCCACCACGACTCTCTGTGTCCCTATCATTATCATTTTCAACCTCTCTCTCTCTCTGCTCCTCGCCCTCACTCACATCCCGTCCTATTTCCCATGCTTCTCAAAGACTGGGAGATCAAAAAATGCCCAGGCTGCGCCGGAGCGGGGCGCCCGGGATCGCGGTCACATCACTCGCTGTCAACAAGTAGAAAGTCTCCACATGCAAAGGGCGGGCGAGCCAACAAGGAGCAGAGTCAGTGCCCAGTGCCCAGTGCAAAGGAGGCAGACAGCACAATAACACTGAGGGAAAGGAGGGTTGACAGGGAAAAGATCCACATGGGAAAGGTGGACAGGAAAAGGTGAATGGCAGAGCGAAAGACACGTACCTGAATGCCGGGTACTTCCCTCCAGTCGGTGTACAGTAGACACTGCAATGCATTATGATCCCATACACAACCAGAAATCCTATCGTCGCGTTGTTGGTCATTCTTAATCTGTAAAGTGAATGAATTTCGAAAGTTTAAAACCGAAAAGCAAAATTATCGCACCTAATTCTCTCAACAAATTAACTCGACTTGACGAGCACCTCAGCCTGGCATTGAGAAATAAAAAGTTTCTTTCAAAAATATATATATATTGTTCTTTTTTCCAAAATAAAACAAAGCCTAAACTCTCGATCCTATCCTGTGGCAAGGCAGTAGCGCCCAGCAGTTGCATTGTAACTTTGCTGGCTCTCGCATACCTATCGCAGGTTGGTTGAGTGTTGTGTACGATCTGGTCCAGGTTTAGCTCTGGATCTGATAAAAAATCTTCCTCACGGCAGTTCACTGAGGCGTCGCTGAGATTCTGGTGCCGTTCAACTTGCCACGGTTCCACGCTATTATATATATGCAATTATCAGAAATCTTCGCAAACACTGTTTGAAATACACATAGCAACAGATGTCTTTGTAAACATTTGTCTACATCTTAGCTTTTTTTGTGAACTATTGTTTGTTGTACACTTGCACTCGGATTTTTATTCATGAATCAGACTGCTTCCCTTTTCAGAGTCAGTGCAAGTCACGTTAAGACCATGTATCACCAATAGACGTCATCAGCTTGTGATATTCCTCCCGGAATATAACACTCTTTCTCATCGTTTATCTGGCCAAAGTCATAACCCACTCATAAACATTTAGACCAAATTAAACATTCTATTGCGCTGCTTATTGTGCCAGGATTCATCAGGCCACTTTTAGAATTCTCGTGTCAACAAAAACAATAACTCAACTCTGTCACGATGATAAGTAAAGGGAAGTAGATCGCGCGCAAGGTGAACGTGTTGCGACATAAACAAGTATAAGATCCAGCTGGAATTTGTTGGCAAAGAAAATATTAAAAGTTTTGGAAAATGTGGATTGCACGTGTTGAAAGGCGCTCGCGCTGCCCACACTGACAAGGATTGAAATCTATTAACAGTGGCACCATGACACAGCATTAAGGGTATAAACCGCATCAACTCGATAAAAACCTGGGCTTAAAAAAAACCTAAATACTGGTGGTAGCAATTCACCCCCTTTATCTTTCTGCAAGACTCGTCTTATTCGTTAGTGAAGTCAAAGTATTAGCCAGGGTCCAGAGCCAAACAAGGTTTAATACTGTATCAGTAGCATATATTTCGGTGTAATCCACAGTGAAAATAGTGGCATGCCATCTCCCTTGTAGATTGGAAAGGTACCATCCAACATCTGATGATATTCTACGAACTTTGGTTCGAAGATGATAACCTCCCCAACCACGCCACCCTTTGGTGTGCCCAATTGTTAATAGTGAAATGTCGAACTCCACCTTTGAAACATATATATATAAAATCTTTCGAACAATGTAATTATTCCAACAAAAGTGAAACTTGTTTTGGACCCATGGAACTGCAACTAGCTCTTATTTCAATAGTGAATAATGGTGATATAACAAACCAGCCCCTGGATTGTAGCTTTTGTGTCAGGGAGGGCATTAGGAAGGGGGTTATTAATTCTAAGCCCGGAACCATATTTCCCACAGGGTCTCTGAAAATTCAAAGGTGGTGCATGTCAATAGAAATAAGTGAATCACATGAAAACAGCACTGCAGATTCCTCCATACTCAAAGCCTCTCACCGGGGGGCATTTCAAATGCTGTTCTCTGATTCTTCCAAGCTGATTTTTCACACAGAGTACATTGCAGGAGAGTTCTCTGAAGACGGTCTCTCAGAGCTGTACTATTAGTTTCTCAACCATGGGCAGCCTTTCATTTATTTCAGATCGCCAGCAAAACCACTTAAAAATTAAAAACTTGCTTGTCGTGATTTGACCTTGCCTGATGAGGGGGCCACTCAGCTTTGTATCAGCCGAAGTCAAATCGCTCTATACCCATACATGGAGGAAGAACAACATTTTTAAAAATCACAACATGGCTGTGAAACCAGTCGCAAAGGGTTGTTTTGTTCACATTTCTTTAAGTTCTTTCGATCAACAATTTGATTTTACGCATGGTGAATTAACTAAAGTAAGACTGTTTTTGTATACTCGGTCCAGAAGCGGAATATTGACGCCCACACAAGACCCTGGTTCGTAATTAGAAGTGGTGCGTTCGTTTGCGCTTTTTATTTAGAAAAAAAAAACCCATTGTGTTTAAAAAGCCAAGCACGTGCTTTTGAATTCATTGTCATATAAACGATCCGTGCCGATCTGTACAATACAGCAGCGCACGACTTGGCCACAAAATGAACATTTGAATTCTCATAAATCCTTTTGCACATTTACTGTACGCTGTCAGCGTCTTGAGGGGCAACGGATGATCATTTAGCATTTCCTGTACACATCCCTAAAGCAATTATGAGGTGATTAGTTTTAAATTCGCTCCAGCATTCCCACCCCCAGGTCCCGACTTATAGAAAATGCAAAGACGATGTCAGAGCTCCCCCTCGCGTCCAAAGAGAAGTTCACCCAATTGTCTCCTGCGTGTCCAGCACGATGGAGTTTGCAATAGCAATAGAGATTACTCATTCTTACTGAAATATCAGAGCGCAACTTTCCCCACTAAGGATAGTTTCTAGTTACCGTATAACGCACGATTTTATCCCCCCTGTATTGTTCATCACTCTTTGTGCTGTACGACTCTATGGCCAGCAGCAGAATCCCTCCTGTGAGTTTATTGAATGAATCGTTTTCTGTTCGGTAACTTGGTGAAAAGACATTCGTCCCCGAAGGACGATGACGTGTGTGTTGTGTTTGTTCAAGTTTTATTTTTTGTTCCCGGTACGAGCTGCGGCTCTTCTTCCTTATTCATTCCTGTGTTGTGGTGGGCGTCGTGACAAGGTCAGCAATTATTGCTCATCCCGGATGCCCTGAGCAAGTGCTAGTGGCCTTTCTTCATTGAATTGCTTTGCCTGCCATCAAGGTCTATGTCTACCGAAAATGCTGTAAAGTACAAGTTCCAAGTGTTTAAACCAGTCACGTTGAAGGAACTGGACTGCAACATAGTTCCGTGCACATGCTGCCGTTGTCTGCCTAGGTGGTGACAGTTGCTGTGTAGGAACCATTGGCAAGGTGGTGCCGTGCATCTTATAGCATTCTCTACACAGTGTACACTGCAACCACAGTAAGAAGGCGATGGAGGCCGTGGGTGTTTAAGTTAAATTAATGTGCCAGTCAAGCAGACTGCTTTCTCTTATATGGCATTGAGCTTCTTGCACGTTGTTGCAGTTACGCTCATTCACGCAAAGGATAAGGGCCTCATTAAAAAAAATACTTTGGGGAATCAGGAACTGAACTATGCACCACATAGGGGCAGCACGGTAGCATTGTGGATAGCACAATCGCTTCACAGCTCCAGGGTCCCAGGTTCGATTCCGGCTTGGGTCACTGTCTGTGCGGAGTCTGCACATCCTCCCCGTGTGTGCGTGGGTTTCCTCCGGGTGCTCCGGTTTCCTCCCACAGTCCAAAGATGTGCAGGTTAGGTGGATTGGCCATGATAAATTGCCCTTAGTGTCCAAAATTGCCCTTAGTGTTGGGTGGGGTTACTGGGTTCTGGGGATAGGATGGAGGTGTTAACCTTGGGTAGAGTGCTCTTTCCAGGAGCCGGTGCAGACTCGATGGGCCGAATGGCCTCCTTCTGCACTGTAAATTCTATGTAATCTATGTAATCTATAATGTCCAGCCTATAATCTGCTCTAGTATCTAAAACATTCATCCAGGAGATCCAGCAGATGTTTTGATAAATGGTGAGCCCCAGGATGTTGGTGGTGGGGAAGTTGATCATTGTAATGCCATTAAATGTAATGGAGTGGTGTTTCAGTGAGCATGACTACACAAAGCTTTGGGGTGACATCTCTGTGGGACAGCTCTCTCAACTTTGGCACCGGTTTCCAGGTGTTAGTGAACAGGACTTTGCAGGGTTGAATGGGTTGGTTCAATATGTTGTGCCTGATTCAATGCCTAAGCCATAGCTGAGTGATCTTTTTCAATCACTTTATATCGGTGCCCATTTGATTTTTGATCCTTTTATGAGCAGGAACAGTTCTTCCAATCTACTTTGCCCGCCCCCACCCCCCCCCCCCCCCCCCCCCCACCCCCTCACGATTTTGATCTTTATCAAATCTCCTCTCATCCTTCTTCTTCTCCAAAGAGAACAATCCCAATCTCTCCAACCTATTTTCAGAATTGAAGCTGCTCGTCCTTGGAACCATTCTTACAAATCTCTCCTTCAATGCGTTCACATCTTTCCTATAGTTTGGTGTCCAGATCTATGTACGATATCCCAGTTGAGATTTAACTAGTGTCTTGTATAAATTCACCATAACCCTCCT
This sequence comes from Scyliorhinus canicula, assembly GCF_902713615.1. Lineage (NCBI taxonomy): Eukaryota > Metazoa > Chordata > Chondrichthyes > Carcharhiniformes > Scyliorhinidae > Scyliorhinus > Scyliorhinus canicula. Next base: position 76,786,931 of record NC_052155.1, read on the forward strand.
TGCTCTTCCATAGAATCCTTACAGTGCAGAAGGAGGCCATTCAGCCCATTGAGTCTGCACAAACCCTCTGAAAGAGAACTCTATGTAGGCCCACTCCCCCTTATATGCAATGCCCTTATTAATACAGCCCAGAATACCATATGCATTATGAAATACTCTCTCCACCTGTCCTGCCACCTTCAATGACCTCTGCATATACACCGCTGCTGATTTGCTATCACCCAATTTGCATTGCCACCTTTAATAGTCACAGAGGAGTCTGGAAAGAAGAGTCAAATTAATGGTTTATTACCAAAAATAAAGTATTTACAAGTAACAGTCCCAGTGGGGGTTACTCTGCAGCTTGGCTCCTACCTCGGCCATCTTTAAAGGTCCTGAGTTAACTATTCCACTGATTGGCCTTCACCCCTCAGCAGGGAAGTTCATACTCCACAAGACTCACGGGAAGATTAATCAGGTCATCCCTGTGGGTCCCATGGGGTTATAACACCAAACAAGATACATTTTACCCCAAGGCCTTCTCCCACAATTCCCAAATTTCCAAACCAGTATGGTTTGCCAAAATTTGTTCCAACAGCACCTTCCAAACCAACCACCCCTACTACCTAGAAGAACAAGGGTTTTAGGTGCATGGGAACACCACCATCTGCAGGTTCCCTTCCAAATCACACACCATCCTGACTTTGAAATATATCACCATTCCTTCACTGTCACTGGGTCACTGAAATTCCTTGATTGAAATTCATGTACAAATGATCAAAGCTTGGGTTCAAACCAATTGCTTTGCTGACCTGTTTTGGGTGGAAGCCCAATTCCATAGCAACCACTCCTGTACCTGTACATGTGCCTGAGACTCGACTAGCCATCCTTATTTTAAATATGGACTATCTGATCTCTTGGTCCTAAGGCTCCTTATGCATGGACTGTGTGTCTTCATTTTCTATTCCCAGCTCCTCCTGGCCACCTCTGTACATTTCACTGAGGCTCACTAACGATTCTTGCGGGTGGGTGACTGGGGGCTGGTGCTTGGGGTGGGGGGGGGGGGGGGGGGTGCGGAATGAATGAATAGCGATTCATAAACAAGTTGAGCAAGTTCCTCTTGCTCTCCCTATTAATGTGGTATACGTAAGAAAATATAAAAATGAGAGCGGTACATGAGAAGCATTATTACTGCAGCAATTTTAGTGCAAGGTATGAGCTTCAGCATTAACAATGTACTATGATGTTTATTATATGTATACTGTGGGAGCTGAAGAGGCACGAGAAGATGATCAGGTAACCAGCCTGCGGCTGCTGCCTTCCTTCCTACTTTCCTAACTTCTAATGTTCCTCCTACAGCCCTATCCAGATTCCCGGGAATCCTCTTCATATGTAACGAGAGTCCAGAGACAATGGGGTGTCACCCACTTGTGAATGTTCACTAAAATACTACCAGCAGTAAAAAGAAAATATATTGTATGAAAGTTCTCTACTTCTTATCTCAAGCAGTGGTGAGCATTCATTAGTTGGGATGATAACAAGTGTAAGAAGCAAGTGAATACATTGGGCAAAATTCTCCATTTGGGAGACTTTGTTCTCTCCCCCCGGAGCTGAATTGGACCTGATTTGCGCTCCTGCTGAGAGCGCAGATCAAGAAGCAATTAACTATCCTTCGTCATAGAAGGTTATTCATGGTGTGATTCTTGAGGGAATTCCGCTATCAGGCCGCCATTTTGAGCGGGTGGCCCTATAGCGAGGTTCCATGGCTGGCCACCACCCCCTCCTGCCTGCATCACTAATCAGCCCCTCATCCATATCACAAATCAGTCCCCCACCCCTCATGGCAAATCAGCCCCCATCCCACCTTCACGCTTGAGTGAATTTGAAGTGCTCAGCTGGAAATTGACAGCACTTAACCCACTTTGAAGTGGTTGATGTTTATAAACATTGTGGTTACAGCACCTCAGAGTCATTGAACCATGAAGGAAGATGAATAAAGCAAGGCTCACAGCTGTGTGTTTGGAGAAGCTGTCCAGCACAGCTCACTAAGGGAAATTAATGAATGGCTTGCAGCTCAAGGATCTGAGGGGTTTAAACACAGGTCACTTCTTTCTCTTTCCAGGAATTGACATGTGGTGCTTCCTCTGTCTGAACCAGCAGATGTATGACCAGGTAGGTGTTGCAACAGTGATTATTTTTTTCCAATGCCTGTCTGGACTGCGCTCTAGCTTCCAGACATGGATCTCTTTTCGGGGGGGGGGGGGGGCTTCCTGACAGGGGTCTCTTTTCTTGGGTGTGTCCCCCTATCTAGGAGGTCTCTGTGGGGGTCCCCCTATCAAGGGTGTCTCTGTGGGAGGGCTCTTTATTTAGGGGGTCTCTGGGGGAGTGTGGGGGGGGGGCTGTTGGGGGTGGGTTGGGCAGGTCTGGCATTGTGAGGGGAGAGGGGGGGCTTGTAAGGGCTTTGGGGCAACTTTCTGAAGGATTACCCCCTTGGCCCACCCCGAGGTCCACCATATAAGGGTCCCGTTGGGAAATACTTGTAGTGATTCTCGCCCATGTGATTCCCGGCACAGGGGCCAGGTAATCACGCGGGCCAATATGGTATGCCACCCACTAAGTGGATGAAAATATGCCATGAAGGCATTTGCATCCATTTGCATCCTCCTACTAGTGCGCGGCACAAACCTCCATCCCACCGCGGGCTTCAATCCCATTTTTACCTCTGACACCCGATTCCCTGCCTGGGCAAGAGTATCCCAGAGCCAATGCAAATGCTAGGCGTGGCTGTGAAATTCACAATGGAATGGCAGAGACACACCGGTGAGTACATAGCCGATTGGAGGAATCCCAAAGGCTATGGGCACAGGTGATAGCACCTGCAATGCAGGGCACTGAGGCCAACACTACTTGGGTGGTGACCGCAGTGGAAAGCCTGGAGCATGACGTTAGCGTCATGAGTGGTGGTGTCCAAGGCGTGGCTCAGTCGCCGCCGACCATGGCTGAGGGCCTCGACATCATGTCACAGTCGCTGAGGCATATGTCCCAGGCATAGGTGGACATTATCGGGGCATTGCAGAGCAAGGCCCAGTCACTGGAGACTATCGCCTAGGGCGCCAACACCATGGTGCTCCAGGACTGGCAAAGCTGGATGACTCAGATGTCACTGGAGCTCACTCCAGCTGCCTGTCCCTCCCATGGAGACCCCCAGGGCCCTATGGGCATCATCCGGGAGGAGGGAGTGCTGGAGGCTAACCCAGTGCCTTCCACCAGGGAGATGACGACAATCTCCACCTCACCCACATTCCCCCCCCCGCTGACATCAGCACGTCTCAAGGTCAGCGGGCAGAAGAGAGTGGCACGGTGATGTCAGTGACACCAGTAAGTCGGCCAAAGCCCTCCAGAGCTCCAAACCTCCCAGAGGATGCCTGCCAAGAGCACTAAAGGCCACAGGGTGTGAGGAGCACGAGGCTGCCACCCCCTCTCATGAGATGTAGTGGCAAAGCACTGAAGAATGAAGAATATTGAGCATCACTGAATGGGCATGAGGGGTCAATTGGATGGGGTGGGGGCACCATCTGTAGATAGGGAGAATGGGGGTTTTGAAAGTTCAACCAAATACCAGCTTGCTGCTGAAGCATTTTGTTCATACTCTGACAAAAGAAGAGGCATTGCTAGGTCAAATTATTGGATTTGGATTTTGTTTATTGTCACGTGTACCGAGGGGCAGTGAAAAGTATTTTTCTGCGAACAGCTCAACAGATCATTAAGTACATGAAAATAAAATAAAATAAAATAAATACATTATAGGACAACACAAGGTACACAATGTAACTACATAAACACCAGCATCGGGTGAAGCATACAGGGGTGTAGTATTAATCAGGTCAGTCCATAAGAGGGACGTTTAGGAGTCTGGTAACAGCGGGGAAGAAGCTGTTTTTGAGTCTGTTTATGTGTGTTCTCAGACTTTTGTATCTCCTGCCCGATGGAAGAAGTTGGAAGAGTGCGTAAGCCGGGTGGGAGGGATCTTTGATTATGCTGCCCAATTTCCCCAGGCAGAGGGCGGTGTAGATGGAGTCAATAGATGGGAGGCAGATTCATGTGATGGACTGGGGTGTGTTCACGACTCTCTGAAGTTTCTTGCGATCTTGGGCCGAGCAGTTGCCATACCAGGCTGAGATGCAGCCAAATAGGATGCTTTCCATGGGGCACCTATAAAAATTGGTATAGGCGCTATTGTGCTTTCTTGGTGGTAGCGTCAATGTGGGTGGGCCAGGACAGATTTTTGGAGATGTGTACCCCTAGGAGGCTAGAGCAAATGGTAAGTAATAAAATATTAGGTAGACTTGCTAAATGTCATTAAGCACATGAGGAGCAGTGACCATAATGTAGTGAAATCTAAGGGCCACATAGAAAGGAAAAACATTATTACTAAAGTGAGCTGGCAAGAGAAATTGATAAATAGGATGGTGGGTAACCAATGGAAAATAAAGGAGATTGTATTGTCCAAAGTGAACATACATCATTAATAGGTTTCAGTGTTCCTTAATAAATTAATGGAATACAAAACTGAAGAAGAGGGCATATGGTGACAACAGGAGAGATGGTGGCAGAATGGTTTTGCTGCCGGACTAGTAATCTAGAGACCCAGGGTAATGCTCTGGGGTCTCAGGTTCGAATCCCACCACAGCAGATGGTGAAATTTTAATTCAGTAAAAACCTGGATGACCATGGAACCATTGTCAATTGTTGTAATGGCCTAGCACACCTCTCCATTTAAGGGCAATTAGAGATGGGCAATAAATGTTGGCCAAGCCAAAGACATCCACATCCCATGAACGACTAAGAAAAAGACAGTTCTGATGGAAATATGAGAAAACAAGGAAAGCATAAAAAAACAAGGGGGCAATATGAGAACAAATCTAAAAATTATTAAAATGAGCAATAAAATATTCTACAAATAAATCAATAAATGCGAGATAAGATTTCTGAAAGAAGAGAGAAAAAAAGCTTGCATTTTCACAGCTTCTGAATGTCCAAAAATGCTTAACAGCACTAGGGGATTTTGCAGTAACTTCATTGCAGTGTTAACGTAAGCCTACTTGTGACACTAAGAAAGATTATTGTCTACTACTTTTGAAGTGCAGCCTCCCTTGTAATGTCAGAAATGTGGCGGTCATTTACGCACAACAAGGTCCCAGAAATGGCCTTGTGATAACGACCAGATAATCTTTTCTTGTGTTGTTGGTTGAGGGATAAATATCGGTCAGGATAACGGGGATAAATTCAAAGTTCTTATTTAAAACAGTGCCACTAGGGCAGCACGGTGGCACAGTGGGTTAGCCCTGCAGTCTCACGCCGCCGAGGTCCCAGGCTCGATCCCGGCTCTGGGTCACTGTCCGTGTGGAGTTTGCACATTCTCCCCGTGTTTGTGTGGGTTTCGCCCCACAACCCAAAAGACGTGCAGGTTAGGTGGATTTGCCACACTAAATTGCCCCTTAATTGGAAAAAAATGAATTGGGCACTCTAAATTTTTTTTTTAAACAAAACAAAAAAAAAGTGCCATGAGGGGATAGATGGTTTAATATTGTTTTAATATTGCATCCAAAAGATGTCACCTCTGACCTTACAGCACTTCCTCTGAACTGCTGAGTTGGTAGAGGTTGAACAGAAAATGATTAACAAGTATTTTACATTAATGTTTACAAAAAAGAAGAATGAGAGGGAGGAAGTAGTTCCTGGATTATTAAAAGCTAGATGAAATATTATAACAAATAAAAGGTCAGGATAAGAGAAGTTAGTTAAGCTAGAGATGGACCTGAACCTGATAGGAATTAGGAGCAGAAGTAGGTTATTCAGCCCTTTGAGCCTGCTCCACCATTCAATCAGATCATGGCTGATTTCTTCCTGGTCCCAAAGCCACCTCCCTACCCTTTCCCCATATCCGTTAACCCATTTAAAAAAATCAGAAATGTATTTATCTCCCTCTTGAAATCATTTAAGGATTCAGATTCCACTGCACTATTGGGCAGTGGCTTCCACAAATTCACCACCCTCTGCAAGAAGTAGTGCCTCCTCATCTCAGTTTTAAATCTACCGTCCCTCAACCTCTATCTCTGACGTCTTGTTCTAGATTGCCCCACAAGGGAGAACATTTGGTCTACATTTACTTTATCAATCCCTTTTAGTATTTTATGTATTTGGATCAGATCCCCTCTCATCTTTCCAAACTCCAGCGAGTATAAGCCCAAACTGTTTAATTTCTCCTTATAAGTCAACCACTTCATCCCCGGAATCAAACTGGTGAACTTCCTCTGAACTGCCTCCAATGCCACCACATCCTTCCTCAAATAAGGAGACCAAAACTGGACACGATACTCCACATGTGGTCTCACCAACACCCTATACAATTGCAACACTTCTCCACTTTTATACTCCAGTACTTTTGCAATAACCGCTAACATTACATTTGTCTTTCTTATTACATTTTGGACCTGCGCACATACTTTCTGTGATTCATGAACAAAGACACCCAGATCTCTGCGCAGACGCATTTTGAATCTGCTTTCCATTTAGATAATAATTTGCCTGACATTTTTTTGGCCAAAATAGATAACCTCCAAGGAGTCTGAAAGAAAAGGAGGAAGGAATGAGGCCATAGAAATAATCAGCATTATACAGTGAGTCAACATTTGCTTTCTAACTAAACGAATGGGCAGGAGCAGGCATACTCAGCATAGATGATAACGACAGGATGACATTGTAAGTTATATTTCCAGTTACTTCTCCCATAATGGACACAAGTAATGCCAGGCATTCAGCATTACAGCATTGAAGGCCAGTGATATGTATTTAAAAATGTAAATACTCATCCTAAAGAGCTAATTGATTCAGCCCTAGCCTGTAAGAATTTTTAATTTTGTGCGTAGACATTTAAGCTCTCTTTTGCTGAACCATAAGCAGGTGATACCACCTACCCTCTCCTCCCAATGCTGAAGACACCAGTGGCATCCAAACCTGACGCCAAACATAGCTCCACAAAACCAGTAAAAATCCTGCCAGGAATCCACCAAAAGTATTTTAATCGGGCTGACCCTCAGAACATACAGCGGGGTAGATACAAAACCCGTTCTCCTAAAACTGAAGGAAATTCTAGATTAAGTTGATGCATGTTGGGACAGAAACATGAAATATCTGTATACAATTAGCTAATGATTTGCATGTGATCATTGACCACGCAAAGTTTCTCATCAATTTTCGCTACTCATTCAGGCAGTTATTGATGTATCAGTAAATGGCCTGAAGAAGAGAAACAATGACACTTAAAGACTTCAGGAGGTAAAACAAGAAGAGAAATTCAGAGTCCCGACCTTGGCTTTATTGCAGAAAGGAGATGGAAAATAATTAAGTGCAGGATTTTAAAGGGATGAGAGGCACAGAGAATGTAGCCAAAGGCAGCAACTAAACTTGCACAGTAATTGAGAAACTAAAACATAAGTACAAAATTAGCTAATTAACATTAGCAAGATTGGTTAGGCTATAAAGCAATGACTACTGGAGTGAACTGTTAGCAAACAGAGCTTATTAGGGATCGATCAATTTCTTTAAAAGACTGATAATCTGTTTAAGCGATTGAATAACAGAAAAAACATTCCATGGAGCATGCTGGCCCATAGGCTGGCAAGTTCAGGAGTTAAATTAATTACAAAATCAGGTGTCCAACCTCAAGTGCCTTACTTGTTGACTACATAATAGTGAAACCTGATTAAAATACTTGAAGTTTCATGGCCAGATACAAATTTTAGAACGTTGGGCTCCACCCACAGGACAATAATCACCATTTAAAACTGGAAGTATTGGAATTTTTGTCAGTTCACAGACATTTTAAAGGTTTTGAAATTCTGGTTGCTTCCCTCATCTATTATCGTGAGCTTTTTAGCTGTATTTTGGCCAGTATATTAGATTGTTTTGCTGAGTATGCTTCTTCTTTGAATTATCTCTACCATATCTTTTTTCATTATTATTATGTACTGCTACCTTTGATATGTCCTCCCTCCATTATTGCTACAAGTGAGATTTCCATGCAGGAAATGAGCAGTGCCGAGAACTCAGAGGTTTTGAGGCACTGGGAACTGAGTTGAATATGCCACAGCTGATGTCACCCTTGGCACTTGTTAGCACTCTCATCTCTGAGTCAGACAGTAATGGGTTCACTCCCGATAATTGAGCACATAATCCAGGCTAGCACATGACTAGTACTGAGAGTGTGCTACACTATCGAAGATGGCAGCTTTCAGATCCAACATTAAAACACATCTCTGACTACCTTCTCTTACAGGGTATGGTGGTGTAATGTGTATGTTCCTGGGCCAGTAAGCGATCTCCTGATTGTTATTTCATTGCTATCATCCATTTTATGCTATTGCACAAAGTTAAGATCTGCACACCACGGGGGCAATTCTCCAATATGGGCCCAAGAATTTGCGCAGTCGTGAATGCCGTCGTGTTTCACGACTGCGCGAACTAGGCCATGGTTACGCACAGCACTGGAGCGGTTCATGCCACTCCAGCCTCCTTTCGCAGTGCCAAATGGGCACCGCGCCAACCTGCGCATGCGCAGTTGGGCCAGCTCAATCCTGCGACTGCGCAGTTGGGCTGTGCCATCCTGCGCATGCGCTGGGGACTTCTTTAGCGCGCTGGCCCTGACTCAAGATGGAGTCGGTGTTCAGGGGCCAACCGCGTCAGAAAGTAGGCCCGGGGGGGAAGAGAGGCAGGCCCGCCGATAGGGGGGGCCCCGATCGCGGGCCAGACCCCATCGGAGGCCCCCCCCGCCATGAAGGAGTCCGTCCGTCGTCGTCGTTCCCCCCCCCCCCACACAGGCCGCCCACTGACCGTTCCTGCAGAGTTCCCACCGGCAGCGACCAGGGGTGAACGGCGCCGGCTGGACTCTGTCGTATCGGCACGGCTGCTCGGCCCATCCAGGCCAGAGATTCGGCAACCCCGACGATTCCAGCGGCCCGCGCTACGCCAACGCGCCGGTGCAAATGGCGCCGATTCTCCGCACCTCGGAGAATCACGTGGCGGCGTCGTGGCACGGTTGCGGCGATTCTCCGGCCCAGTGCGGGGCTCAGAGAATTGCCCCCTACAAACGTGGAAGAGGATAAACATCAAAATGGACTTATTATGCTAAAAGCCCTCTTTCCCTGTTGTGGTTCTTCCATAATTATATCTCACATAGACCAAATGTGCTCTAATGGGCTAGTTTGTATAATGAAAAAATGTTCCTGGAGAACCATAAGAGCAGTCAAATGCGTTTGTGAGATGTGAATGACATTGGCAAGACCAGCTTTTAATGCCCATCCCTAATTGCCCTTGAAAAGGTGATGATCAGCTGCCTTCTTGAACCATTGCTGTTCCTGGGGTGTTGGTACACCCACTGTGCTGTTTGGGAGAAAGCGCTAGGATTGTGACCCGGTGATAATGAAGGAACCGCCATATATTTCCAAGTCAGGATTGCATGTGACCAAGAGGGGAAATTGCAGAGTTGCGGATTGGTTGGAATTTTGGAGAGGCCAATTTTGTTCCATTGCAACACTGGCCATAACCTTCTGGTAACTCTGCCAGAGGGAGGGGAGAAGTGAAGGTTAAACAGCCTGTAGTAATTCTGTGGAGGGGGGAGGCAACGTGGGGGCACAGGGAATGATTGACTGAGGGGTTTATTCTGTTCCTCTCGGCTCCGAGTCAAGGTAAATTGAAAAGTTAAAACTTGCATGTTTTCTGGTGACCTCCAGTGGTCCTTTTAAAGCACTGCTAGCTAGATCTCTAGCAACAGAATAATTGAGCAGAGCCTACTAAAACATTCTTAAACATGCATAAGGCATGTGATTGGCATTGCAAAGGGCGCTTACACCTGGTTCAGATAGCGGCCATGCAGGGACGCCTGAATAGTATCAGAGGTAAAATGGCATGAGACATATTTCAACCCTTGGGAAATAGCCCCACAAAATTAGTTACATTTGGTGATATTCCAAAGCTGATAAGCAGACACAACCAGGTCTCATGTCCCCTCTTCTAATGTTCCTGGTTACAGACTAAAACAATGGTATTTCTTCGTAAATGGTACAAATACAATTCCACAAAATTCTCCATTGTTCACTGCTTTTCATTCCTTCCAATGAAATAATTATTATTGTTTGGAGAGCAGAAAATGGAGAATTTTCATACATGTTGCTACTGCCTATTGGGAGTGCATGTTTTCCTCCAGAGTTGGTGCAACTGAATTTTCTTGTGTGTTTAAGCCACATGAGAGAAAGATAAAATAGTGAAAGAAAATAAGCATGGAGCTGGGATTTTTCTACAAAACTCATAAAGGGAATGATGAACACAGATTACGCCTGTCCCTCAATTAGTTTTGAATGCCGTCAGTGATAACTTGACAAAAAAAACAATCAAATCACCTTAATAATGATCCATACCAGCATCCACAGCTGCTGCTGTTATTGCTGGAGTTGATGCTAATCCTCCCTTTATGACATTTTATTTTTGTCGTGCAACCATTACTATCTCCACAGATGGAAATAAAGGCCATGAAGTGTTTGCATTATATGGTTCAAAAAAGTGTTTCACGGGAATAGGGCTGACAGAAAAATCTTTTCTACTGGGGTCTGTAGTTACTGATTTTGGTAAAAACGTTTTAGTTGTAACTAGGAAAATATGGCAGATGCTAAAACTCAGAAGCCAAAGCGGAAAAAAACTGGAAAAACACATCAGCATTTTCAGAGAAAACACATAGTGTGTATCTTTATTCAGAACTGAATAAGAGAAGGATGAAGAATATGATGAAAAAAAGAAACATTTTCATATACATATATTTATTGGTGAACTATCTGGTTCACTAATGTCCTTTAAGGAAGGAAAGCTGCCATCCTCACATGGTCTGGCCCACATATGACTCCAGAGCCACAGCAATGTGGTTGACTCTTAAAATGCCCTCTGAAATGGCCTGGCAAGCCACTAAGATAAAGAACAATTCGGGATGGGCAATAAATGCTGGCCAGCCAGCAGCGCCCACATCCATGTCAATTCAGTAGGTGCAAATAAACATATAGTAAGAACATCATTGGAATGATGTAGGATCTAAATCAAATAATAGAGGGAAACTTAGGGGGCGGGAATTTCCGGTTGCACCAGCCCCGAGACAGGGAATTCCTGCCTAAGACCATAGACCGACCCAGAAGGCGGCAAAATGTATACAGGACCAATTAAACGAAAGACAAAATAAACCTCTTCTGTACAATAAAGTAAATTAACGTGGGTAAGAAAAATGTGATGTATATATACAACTGTTTATAAATATGAAAATTGCCAATAAAAAAGATATAAAAAAAAGAAACTTTCTGCCGAATAAATTTTCTATCCTAACCATGACGATTGGGTAGGACTGGAAAATCTACTCCAAGAAAGGAGAAGAAGAGATACAATAGATGCATAAGAAGTTAAGGCAGGGAGGTATTGTAGTGCACTGGGTAGCATCCTGCCTCTGAGTCAGAAACTTTTGTTTTGGGTCCCACTCCAGGACCTGATAGCCAAGAAAGGTGTGCTCATGATCTGGCCAAACAGGTTGAACATAAACCTGCAAATCCTCGCAGCACGCGCCAATGGCACTTACATCTCAGGGACTGCAGAGATTCAAGGAGGCAGCTCACCACCATTTTATCGAAGGCAAGTAATGATGGGCAATAAATGCTGGCATTGCCAGCAATGCTCACATCTGTAGATTAATAAAAACAGGATAGTACAGGAAAGAAAAGTGGGGACAATGATGGCCTTCGTGAGAAGAGACATCATTGAGGTTGTGGCCACTGGTAGGGTTGAAAGGGTAACCACACCAAATCCGCTTTCTCTCTTCCCACTTTCTCCTCATTGCACAATCTCTCCTGATTTGGAAGCTGTGAATGGTGTGAACACTAGAATCTTCTCCTCTCTTTAACCTTACAACTGCCAAACTCTGTTCCTTTTTCATTCAGATACCTAAAAACTGGAACCAGAAGAGGAAGAACAAGAAGATCTTGATAAAGTCAAACTGTCATTCAATCTTCCACTCATAGCCACAAGTTTAGAGATTGACATTCTTTGTATTAAGAGGCGAGGATAGAAGATATACCTGCACAAGTTGAGACACCGGGCTCAAGTGCACAGAAGCCTGCGTGAGGGAAAAGAGGGGAAAACATACCAGGGGCGAGATTCTCTGACCCCCCGCCGGGTCGGAGAATCGCCGAGGGGGGCGGCCTGAATCCCGCTCCTGCCGGCTGCCGAATTCTCCGGCGCCAGGGATTTGGCGGGGACGGGTATCACGCCTGCCGGTCGGCAGCTGCTGGCAGCGGCTCCGGCGATTCTCCGGCCCGCGATGGGCCGAGTGGCTGCCCATTTTTGGCTGGTCCCGCCGGAGTATGTTACGACAAATACTTACCGCCGGGACCTGGCTCCGCGGGCGACCTCCAGGGTCCTCGGGGGGGGTGGCGCAAGGGATCTGGCCCCGGGGGGTGCCCCCATGGTGGCCTGGCCCGCGATCGGAGCCCACCAATCCGCGGGCGGGCCTGTGCCGTGGGGACACTCTATTCTTCTGCGCCGGCTGGTGTTATGGTCCACGATGGCTGGTGTGGAGATGAACCCCCCTGCGCATGCGCTGCGATGACGCCAGCACACGTTGGCGCTCCCGCGCATGTACCAACTCGCAGGGGCCGACGGAGGCCCTTCGGCGGCAGTTGGCATGGCGCCAAGCCCCTTTTGTGCTGGCCGGTGCGGCGCAAACCATTCCGGCGCCAGCCTGGCCCCTGAAGGTGTGGAGGATTCCGCACCTTCGGGGTAGCCCAACGCCGGAGTGGTTCACGCCACTTCTTCGTGCCGGAGTTGCCCGCCCCACCCCAGAGGTGCCAGTTTACTGAGAATGAGGTTGGATACTACTGCTGTTGTAGATGAGGACTTTGATTGGCCAAGCTACAGAAGAAGATTCCTCACAGCATGCTGATTGATCAAAGCCTCTGGTTTACAGCCTGTAATTATCTTTCCTGTAGTTTAGAAATGTATCACTCACAGCTTTTCCTGGAGAGGCCCATTGCTTCACATCAGGTTCTGCTTTTATTCTGTGGTTTATTCCCTGGCCTCTTTCTTTCTTGAGATGCTTTATCTAATATCAAACCTTGCCTTCAGCTTGTGGTTTGACATCAAGCCATTGCAGTTCCAAGAGAATGGCAACCAGACCTACTGGAGAGAGAGAGAGTGCTCACAGTGGCCTTATGGAGACGGTTAAGCTGGATCTCTTGGGAGAGAATTAGTTGGAATCCTCCACCCAGACTGTAGAACCAAAAGTGAAATTAAAATGGAACCTCGTGGCTCTTTGAAATATTCCAATCACCACCTCTTACCAGGCAGAGCACAGTCTTTCGGATCAGTTCATTGGTCACCAGCCACATTAATCAATCTGGATCATCACTGATGTCAATTTCAAACAGCACAGCCTTCTGGATTCTTCCTGTTTGAATTAAAGGCTACTTTGCCTTAAAGTCACAGGTCCATTAACCATCCATGGATCAAAAATGTAACGGCAAAAAAGAATAAAGAGAAATAAGGAAGGCTTCATCAGGCGGGGCATTGAATACAGGAGTTGGGAAATCATGTTTTAGCTATATAAAATCTTTGTTAGGCAACATTTTCAGTACTGCGTGCAGTTCTGGTCATCACATTATCAGAAGGATGTGGAAGCTTTGAACAGAGTGCAAAGAAGGTTCACCGGGATGTTGCCTGGTCTCGAGGGTGTTGGCTCTGAGGAGAGGTTGAATAAACTAGGATTGTTTTCACTGGAAAGACGGAGGTTGAGGGGAGACCTGATAGAGGTTTACAAAATTCTGAGAGGCATAGACAGGGTGGATGGTCAGAGGCTTTTTCCAAGGTGTGTGTTAATTACAAGGGGGCAGGTTCAAGGTGAGAGGGAGGAAGTTTAAAGGAGATGTGCGGGGTAAATTTTTCATGCAGAGAATGGCGGGTGCTTGGAACACGTTGCCAATGGATGTGGTGGAAGCAGGCACATTAGCAACATTTAAGAGGCACCTGGATGGGTGCATGAATAGGGAGGAAATAGAGGGATAGGGACCGAGTAAGGGCAGGAGTTTTTCTTTAGTTGGGGCATCATCATCGGCACGGGCTTGGAAGGCCAAAGGGCCTGTTCCTGTGCTGTACTTTTCTTTGTTCTTTGTCCTTTAGACAGGGAATAAACAAGAAGGAACAGAAAGAGCCCATACAATACATAATAAAATGTTTGAGGTTCTGGTACACAGTGCCTGGTGAAACTCCAACTTGACACAAGGCCTTTCACAGAGTTTGAAGCCCATCCTTTCTCCTCTCTAACCTCAACAACAAAACTCAAGCAAGTTATTTCAACCTTATTTTCCCTTAAGAGTCTGTTGATTTTGTCCCAAAATATTGCTTCTGAAAGCTTTGAGCATAAGACCACAACTCTGGATACTCAGCTGAGTATGGCCGGACACCTGCAGAGCAATCCTGCAATGGAAGGATTGCATGAGGAAGTCAAAAGTCTGGTCCATAACACCCCATGTAAGTGCAGCACAGTGGTTAGCACAGTTGCCTCATAGCTCCAGGGTCCCAGGTTCGTGCCTGGCTTGGGTCACTGTCAGCGCAGAGTCTGCATGTTCTTCCCGTGTCTGTGTGAGTTTCCTCCGGCTGCTCCAGTTTCCTCCCACAATCCAAAGATGTGCAGGTTATGTGGATTGGCCATGCTAATGGATTGGCCTTAGTGTCCAAAAGGGTTGGGTTGGATTACAGGGATAGGGTGGAGATGTGGGCTTGGATAGGGTGCTCTTTCTAAGGGCTGGTGCAGACTCGATGGGTTGAATGGACTCCTTCTGCACTGTAAATTCTATATGGCACTAAGATTGACATTGTAAGCCTGCTGTGCATGCGTGCACAGGTTTGTGACCAGAATCATGAGCCACGTATTGAGGAGATAGAACATAGAACATAGAACAGTACAGCACAGAACAGGCCCTTCATGTTGTTCCGAGCAATGATCACCCTACTCAAACCCACGTATCCACCCTATACCCGTAACCCAACAACCCCCACCCCCCAAATCTTACTTTTTAGGACACTAAGGGCAATTTAGCATAGCCAATCCACCTAACCCGCACATCTTTGGACTGTGGGAGGAAACCGGAGCACCCAGAGAAAACCCACGCACACACGGGGAGGACGTGCAGACTCCGCACAGACAGTGACCCAGCCGGGAATCGAACCTGGGACCCTGGAGCTGTGAAGCATTTATGCTAACCACTATGCTACCGAGCTGCCCTTATGAGATGTGACAAGCACGTGACAATAAACAAACCCAATCCAATCTGATCCAATAGGCAGCCTTTGACCTGTTATGCTGATTTAAATACAGGTGGCACAGGAGACTACCACAGAATGAAAGAATTGTGACTCCCGTCAGGATAACAGGAATTAACTCGCATGATGTGCTACCTGCAGCCATACACCAGCTGTACGTTGAGGGGAAGGAATTCCTTTCTGTTTATGAATATGGTAGAGCGAGGATGAGGCAGATACAAGGCAATTGTACATGCAGTCAATGTCACCCTTATGGGAAGGTTGTCATTATTGTAAAAACCTCATGCTCGCTCTTCATCTTTGTCTCTGCCAAAAGGGAGTTGAAAGTGCGTTCCTCTTTGGAGCGTCAGTAGTCTCCTTATATCCGCTGCATCAGCCTAAATTTGTTGGTGGCATGGACACTTAGAGCCACAATCATCTTGATAGCCACCTTATCCTTGGCCTGCTTTGAAGCTGCATTTGAGACTGCAGAAGTTGACACATTTCAGTCAAGATCTCTGTGCAGCTATTACATTTAAATAACCTCCCCTTGGACCCACAAATTCAGTAGGCACAGCCTACTCAGATCTTCTGTCTCACCTTCCATTGAGTTTAGTTATAGCAATCTCCCACAAGGTATTAACAGGGGCAAACCCTTCTGTATTTTTTTACATGCGGCAAGCCTTTGGAGAACTGAACTGAATGACATAAGCAAATAACCACAGCAAGGTAGGGGCTGGTTTAGCACAGTGGGCTAAATAGTTGGCTTGTAAAGCAGATCAAGGCCAGCAGCACGGGTTCGATTCCCGTACCAGCCTTCCCGAACAGGCACCGGAATGTTGCGACTAGGGTTTTTCACAGTAACTTCATTGAAGCCTGTGACAATAAGCAATTTCCAAGAATCCCAAAAGGTTACAAAGTAATGCATACATTCCATCAATGATAGTACAGCAGTAAGGCAATTAGCAATGTTTGCACTGTTTTGAAGTCCCTTGTTTTCCACATATAAGTTTATTTAGTGTTTCTACATTCTTAAGAATGCTCAATTTGGGCATTTGTTAAAATTGTTTAGCTTATTTGTATGTTTAAACCATTCGGCAATTTGTTTTGATTTCCTTGGGCAATACAACTTCTTATCACTGGGGAGACAGCGTTGTGGAATGATGCAAACTTTCAACATAAAATTTGGCAGATCTTTACAAGAAGCCACATCTCAATAGTTTGCATTTGCTAAAGCTGGCACTTTCCCAGCACCTGACAGCAGATTGTTCAAAACTAGCCTGGATGCAAACACCCCTTAAACTACCATTGTGCACCTTTATCAGTTAATTTATTCAATTTTTAGATGAGTTTATAATATAAATTCCACAACGTCCCTTGGTATCCTTTTGGAGTTTGTATACGAAGAAGGTAGGAGTGACAGACAGACTTGATTATTTACTTTTCCCGGAACAATGAGAAGTACAATTGCTGGAAAATATAACGAGTGGTGTAGAGAAATTACGCTGGATCCCTCATGGCTTATTCAAAACTTATCCACTTAACTCAGATATTGGAGAAAAGCTGGGTTCATCTTCTTCCAGTTAAGAGTGATTTTAATATAGAAGATGAACTGATTTCCAGTGCGAGAGCTCAGACTCGCAGAACAAGTTTGCATTTCATTGGCAAAGATCTTCACAGTTTATGGGCGGGATTCTTCGTTGACCGACGTGGAAATCGTGAAATGCAATTGGCCGGAGAATCGGTTCCAACATCAAAATCGCGGCGGGCGCCGATATCAGAACAAATCGCAATTCTCCATCTCGACAGTGCCGCCAATGCATTCCAGGACGCACGTACAGTAAACATCATTTGCATATCATTAGCAGAACTGACCCGGTTTCCCCAGGGCCGCCGCAATTCCCCACCTCAGATGGGCCAAATTCCAGATGGTGCAGTTTACTTGTGCTTTTAAAAACCAGCGCCATGCTGATGAGGGAGAGAGAGGAGGTAGGACACAGAGAGGCAGGACCATGGTCTGCCGAGCCAGACACTGACCGGGCTAGTTGGCATGGAGGGGGGCCATGCCAGGGCCTGGGGTGGGTGAATGATGGGGGAATGGGTCACATGGCTGGGGTGACCCCTCACGGGACATATTATTATCATATAATGAACCTTCTGTCAATACTCTTAAAAATTTGATGCAAACAAGCTGCACAAATCATGTAATTTTTGGCGTTTGGACTTGAGGCAGTATCAAGTTTCCAATGAATACCTAATTGAATATGGGTATGGTGAGGGGTGCCATTCACACATCTCATTGTTTAAGTATGGACCAATAATAAAGACAATGGAATTTCTAGATTGCCTGTCCCCATGTTTCATGGACAAAGGGAGGATTGAAACTCAGTGGCCACAATCAACTTTGCATTATTTCATGATGGCTTCCCCAATCCAAACTAGAATGGGTGAGGCTCAGAAATGTTTACCCAATGGTCATATGATCAAAACAAGTTTCCGAGTCTGCACCCTTGTTACCCCAGGACCCGGCAGACCCATCAGAGCCAATAGCCATCAGCCAGTCTGAGAATCAGACTGAAACTAGCTGCTAGACATCAAGCAGCCAAAGCATTGAAAGGTCAACCTGAGAACCAATGTCTTAGATATTCAGCTAACCTCACAAACTGCTCTGGATATTTTGTTTTATAAGACCCTCTCTTTAACTTCAAACCATCAAATCCATTCAAGAAACCACTGGCCCACCACATGGTAAATCAGGGACTGAATTAACTGTAATCAGTAGAAGTGCACTATCTTTATATTCATCCGATCTTTGTATGTATGTGTGTGAACAAGTGAGTGACGTTACAGTAATGCTCGACAAGAGTAAAAATGATTGACCTTCTTTACTTTAGATTCACAAAAGCTTACTATTGAATTATTGCGTTGGAATATACACTCCAGGGGTAGGAAAGACCCATACAAAAAAAATTATTACAAACCATAAAAGAGAATTCTGTCCATGACAACAGAGAAAATGCTCAGGATGTTTCATGTGCATAAACTATTCCAGAGAAACATTTCATTTTTGTCCTTGCTCTGAAGATGAAAAAATCTTAATTGAACTGCAAAGCTACTGGTTCAGACATTCCTGTTTTCCTGTTGCCTGCTGCCTTGGCCCTTTCAGTGTACAGAACAGACCAGATCTGAATTCAACTGTATTTCTTGGTTCAAGTCATTAGTATGGCCTCAGCATAGCCAGAGGGCAGGCCCTGAGAGGCCTGTAGTAACTGAAATGATGGCTGCCTGTGGATCTCTCTCATTACTGTTCAAAAACAACAGCCTGAAGGTGTTTAGCCCCGAAGATGTTTTGCCTAGTGTTGCGAAATACAACATTAGTCATTGGAGACTCCATAGTTAGGTGGATAGATAGGATTCTGTGGGAACAAGGGAGACTCGCGGTTGGTGTGTTGCCTCCCAGGTGCCAGGGTCCATGATGTCTCAGATTGTGTTTTCGGGATCCTTAAGGGGGACGGGGAGCAGCCCCAAGTCATGGTCCACATAGGCACCAACGACAAAGGTAGGAAAAGGGATGGGGATGTAAGGTAGGTATTCAGGGAGCTCGGGTGGAATCTTAGAGCTAGAACAAACAGAGTTATCTCTGGGTTGTTACCTGTGCCACGTGCTAGTGAGTTGAGGAATAGGGAGAGAGAACACTTGAACACGTGGCTAGAGGGTTGGCGCAAGAGGGAGGGATTCAGATACCTGGATAATTTGGGCTCTTTCTGGGGTAGGTGGGACCTCTACAAATGGGATGGTCTACACCTGAACCAGAGGGGTACCAATATCCTGGGGGGGAATATTGCTAATGCTCTTTGGGAGGGTTTAAACTAATTTAGCAGGGGGATGGGAACCTGAATTGTAGCTCCAGTGTATAGGAGGTTGAGAGTAGTGAAGTCATGAGTAAGGTTTCAAGGTCGCAGGAGTGTACCGGCAGGCAGGAAGGTCGTTTGAAGTGTGTCTACGTCAACGCCAGGAGCACCCGGAAGAAGGTGGGTGAACTTGCAGCATGGGTTGGTACCTGGGACTTCGATGTTGTGGCCATTTCGGAGACATGGCTAGACCAGGGACAGGAATGGTTGTTATAGGTTCCGGGGTTTAGATGTTTCAGTAAGCTCAGGGAAGGCGGTAAAAGAGGGGGAGGTGTGGCATTGTTAATCAAGGACAGTATTACGGTGCCAGAAAGGACGTTTGATGAGGACACGCCTACTGAGGTAGAATGAGCTGAGGTTAGAAACAGGAAAGGAGAGGTCACCCTGTTGGGGGTTTTCTATAGGCCTCTGAAAAGTTCCAGAGATGTCGAGGAAAGGATTGCAAAGATGATTCTGGATAGGAGTGAAAGTAACAGGGTAGTTGTTATGGGGGACTTTAACTTTCCAGATATTGACTGGAAACGTAAAGTTTCACTTGTCAAGAGGGCGAAGGAGGCTTATGTAAAGATGAGACATGATGGTTCAGTTGGGGCACTTGAGAGTTACAAGTTCGAGTATTTTAGATGGGTCCGTTTTTGTCCAATGTGTGCAGGAGGGTTTCCTGACACAGTATGTAGATAGGCCAACAAGAGATGAGGCCACATTGGATTTGGTACTGGGTAATGAACCAGGCCAGGTGTTAGATTTGGAGATAGGTGAGCACTTTGGTGATAGTGACCACAATTCGGTTACGTTTACTTTAGCGATGGAAAGGGATAGGTATATACCACAGGGCAAGAGTTATAGCTAGGGGAAAGGCAATTATGATGTGATTAGGCAAGACTTAGGATGCATAGGATGGGGAAGGAAACTGCAAGGGATGGGCACAATTGAAATGTGGAGCTTGTTCAAGGAACAGCTACTGCGTGTCCTTGATAAGTATGTATCTGTCAGGCAGGGAGGAAGTGGTCGAGCGAAGGAACCGTGCTTTACTAAAGTAGTTGAATCACTTGTCAAGAGGACGAAGGAGACTTATGTAAAGATGAGACGTGATGGTTCAGTTGGGGCACTTGAGAGTTACAAGTTAGCCAGGAAGGGCCTAAAGAGAGAGCTAAGAAGAGCCAGGAGGGGACATGAGAAGTCCTTAGCAGGTATGATCAAGGAAAACCCTAAAGCTTTCTATAGGTATGTCAGGAATAAAAGAATGACTAGGGTAAGAGTAGGGCCTGTCAAGGACAGTAGTGGGAAGTTGTGCATGGAGTCTGAGGAGATAGGAGAGGTACTAAATGAATATTTTTCGTCAGTATTCACACAAGAAAAAGACAATGTTGTCGAGGAGAATACTGAGATGCAGGCTACTAGACTAGACGAGATTGAGGTTCATAAGGAGGAAGTTTTAGCAATTCTGGAAAGTGTGAAAATAGATAAGTCCCATGGGCCGGATGGGATTTATCCTGGGATTCTCTGGGAAGCTAGGGAGGAAATTGCTGAGCCTTTGGCTTTAATCTTTAAGTCATCTTTGTCTACAGGAATAGTGCCAGAAAACTGGAGGATAGCAAATGTTGTTCCCTTGTTCAAGAAGGGGAGTAGAGACAACCCCGATAACTATAGACCAGTGAGCCCTACTTCTGTTGTTGGCAAAGTCTTGGAAACGATTATAAGAGATAGGATTTATAATCATCTAGAAAGGAATAATTTGATTAGGGGTAGTCAACACGATTTTGTGAAGGGTAGGTCGTGCCTCACAAACACTATTGAGTTCTTTGAGAAGGTGACCAAACAGGTGGATGAGGTTAAAGCAGTTGATGTGATGTATATGGATTTCAGTAAAGCGTTTGATAAGGTTCCCCACGGTAGGCGATTGCAGAAAATACGGAGGCATAGGATTGAGGGTGATTTAGCAGTTTAGATCAGAAATTGGCTCGCTGTAAGAAGACAGAGGGTGGTGGTTGATGGGAAATGTTCAGCCTGGAGTTCAGTTACTAGTGGTGTACCACAAGAATCTGTTTTGGGGCCACTGCTGTTTGATATTTTTATAAATGACCTGGAGGAGGGCGTAGAAGGATGGGTGAGTAAATTTGCGGATGACACTAAAGTCGGTGGAGTTGTGGAGAGTGCGGAAGGATGTTGCAGGTTACAGAGGGACATAGATAAGCTGCAGAGCGGGGCTGAGAAGTAGCAAATGGAGTTTAATGCAGAAAAGTGTGAGGTGATTCATTTTGGAAGGAGTAACAGGAAGACAGAGTACTGGGCTAATGGTAAGATTCTTGGTAGTGTGGATGAGCAGAGAGATCTCGGTGTCCATGTACATAGATCCCTGAAAGTTGCCACCCAGGTTGATAGGGTTGTTAAGCAGGCATACGGTGTGTTAGCTTTTATTGGTAGAGGGATTGAGTTTCGGAGCCATGAGGTTATGTTGCAGCTGTACAAAACTCTGGTGCGGCCGCATTTGGAGTATTGAGTGCAGTTCTGGTCGCAGCATTATAAGAAGGATGTGGAAGCATTGGCAATGGTGCAGAGGTGATTTACCAGGATGTTGCCTGGTATGGAGGGAAGATCTTATGAGGAAAGGCTGAGGGACTTGAGGCTGTTCTCGTTAGATAGAAGAAGGTTAAGAGGTGACTTAATAGAGGCATACAAGATGATCAGAGGATTAGATAGGGTGGACAGTGAGAGCCTTTTTCCTTGGATGGTGATGGCTAGCACGAGGGGACATAGCTTTAAATTGAGGGGAGATAGATATAGGACAGATGTCAGAGGTAGGTTCTTTACTCAGAGAGTAGTAGGGGCGTGGAATGCCCTGCCTGCAACAGTAGTGGACTTGCCAACATTAAAGGCATTTAAATGGTCATTGGATAAACATATGGATGATAATGGAATAGTGTAGATGGGCTTTAGATTGGTTTCACAGGTCGGCGCAACATTGAGGGCCAAAGGGCCTGTACTGCACTGTAATGTTCTATTCTATTGTCTATTTCACTCCGGATGGCTTGAACAGATGGTGCTCAGGCCAAATGCAGATCCTTTGATGTAAGCAGGGTTGAGAACTAAGTCTAATTAATGCCTACTACTTGTAGAGATGGCCAGCGTTAGACAGCTATCTGGATCACTTGAGAAAATGATTTCCATCCTATTAGAAAAATTGCAACTGTATAAATGCAGAAGATCCATCTTTCCCGTGCAGTCTCTGCCACATTTTCCTTCGCTCTACACCCTCAAAATAGGTGCATTTAAGATACACCACAGAGGAAAATTGAACTTTATCATTAGTAAGCTTGTAGTTCTCCTTTTGAGGTGGATATGCTATGTTATACAGTTTAGATCTTGCCAAATATTTAGCTGAGTTAATAATTTCATAATTTTTGGAACAGGGAAAGAAAGATGAAACCTAAAAATTTAAAGTTTCTTTGTTGTTGTTCATTATGACAATGGCACATTTATTTCCCCATGATCCAGGAAATTATGATCAAAAATAAAATATACTTTGCACATTATTTATTTACACTGATAGTTGTTGAATTTGCCAGTCAACAGCGAACGACTGGCAGCAGCCATTTATTACATTTATGCTTGATGACACAGGCTTTTGCCCTGGATTAGAAATGCATTTCTGGGCTGCTTCCTCTACAAGGAATCCGGAATCTTTTTGAAAAGAGCAAGAAAATTGTGGCTGGGATTTTTCGATCACACTTGGTTCAGGTGGTTTTGGCGATGGGAGAAGAGAATATCGCGAGAAGGCCAAAGTCACGTTCCACGTCGACATAAAAGTAGGAAGCAGTTGACCCCCTCACCCTGTCACTGGTGGGCCGCATTTCCTGCCGTTCAACGTCGGGAACCTCATTGTAATAAATTAATATATAATTATCTGGCCCCTACATCATAATCATACTACCACAACAAAAAATGCATCCAAGTTAGTGTGGTGTTAGAACAGAGTGAGGCACAACTGGTCTCAAAGGGCATGCACCTGGCGAGCAATACTCCCAGGGGAACTCAGAGGTGAGCACATTACTCACGGGGACAGTTTCATGCCAGGGTAATGCTAAGGAGGAAAGGGGAACGCCATGCAGTACCAGGGCAATACCAGGTGGTGCCAGGGTATGCCAGGGTATGCCATGGTAATGCCTGGTGGAACCAGGGTAATGCCATGGAGGAAAGGGGAATGCCATGCAGTACCAGGGCAATACCAGGTGGTGCCAGGGTATGCCATGGTAATGCCTGGTGGAACCAGGGTAATGCCATGGGGTGCCAGCTTGATGCTGGCCTTGTGCCAGTTTTATGCCGGGGATACCCGGAGGTGTGAGAGGGTGGACCTGAATGAAGATTATTCCTGTTTTGCTAGCAGTGCACTGGGACAGCCTTTACAAAGGCACCCGGATCATAGGTTTGTTGATTTGATGTTTGGGCGGACTAATCAGAGACTGCCTGCCAGCGATACATCGTGGAACCCATTGCTATTGGTGGGCTCAAAGCTACTTTCCCCACCCAATATTTGCCATTGCCAATATCAGAGAAAATCTCTCCGTGTCTCTCTCCTTAACGAATCAAATTGAAGGATTATTAATAAACACACTGAGTCCAAACGAAAAGTCGGAGTAGTCCTTCAATGTCAAAACAGGTACTGAATGGGCAGCATGGTGGCACAGTGGTTAGCATTGCTGCCTACAGCGCTGAGGACCCGTGTTCGAATCCCGGCCCTGGGTCACTGTCCGTGTGGAGTTTGCACATTCTCCCCGTGTCTGCGTGGGTTTCGCCCCCACAACCCAAAGATGTGCAGGTTAGGTGAATTGGCCACACTAAATTGCCCCTTAATTGGAAAAAATAATTGGGTACTCTAAATTTTTTTTTTTTTAAAACAGGTACTGAATGTGAAATCAGAAAGGGAACAAAAGATCGGGTTAAGAGAGAAATATAAAAAGAAATAAAACAAAAAAGTTTAAAATAGGCATTTGCTTTATAAATTTTCAATCACAATTAAAATCTAAAAGAATGAAACTCCACACATGTAAAGTGAGCTAAACAATGGTAGAAAATCATAGAATGATACAGTGGGTACAATTGAGAAGGAGACCATTTAGCCCATCGTGTTTGTACCAGCTCCCTGTAAGAGTAATTCATCTAGTGCTGTGCCCGCTCCCTCCCTCCCCCAGCATCCTTTCCACCTGCAGCCCTGCAATTTCTTCCTCTTGAGGTAATGATCCATATGGGCAGCACGGTGGCACAGTGGTTAGCACTGCTGTTTCACAGTGACTGGGACCTGGGTTGAATTCCGGCCTTGGGTGACTGTCCGTGTGGAATTTGCACATTCTCCCTGTGTCTGCATAGGTTTCCTCTGGCTGCTCTGGTTTCCTCCCGCAGTCCAAAGATTAGTGAAGGTTAGGTGGATTGGCCATGTTAAATTGCCTCTTCGTGTCCAAAGATGTGCAGGTTAGGTCGACTTACGGGAATGGGGGAATGGACCTGGATAGGGTGCTCGTGGAGGGCCGGTGCAGACGAGATGGGCCGAATGATTTTCTTTTGAAAGCCAGAGTTGAACCTGCCTCCATCATACTCTCAGGCAGTGTACTCCAGATCCTAACCACTCCCTATGCAAATAGGTTTTTACTCATGTTGCCAAATCTGTGTCCTCTGGTTTCCTTGCCTTCCAGCGAGAGGAACTGTTTCTCTCCATCTATTGTACCCAGATCCATCCTAATTTTGAATTCCTCAATCAAATATCCTCTGAAAATTCTCTTCACCAAGGAGAACAGTCTGTGGGCGGAATTCTCCGCTCCCGGGAAAAATCGGGAGGGCCGTCGTGAAATCGGCCGAGTTTCACGACGGCCTCGGAGGCCGCTCCTCGCCCCCTATTCTCCCCTCCCGGCGGGGCTAGGAGCGGCGCTCCGTAAATCTCAGCCGTGGGGGCATCGCGCTGAGAATGACGCGGCCGGCGCGCCTAATGACGTCAGCCGCGCATGCGCAGGTTGGCCGGCTCCAACCCGCGCATGCGCGGCTGACCTCACAATGCTGCCAGCTCGAACCCGCGCATGTGCGGTGGCCGTCTTTCCCCTCAGCCGCCCCGCAAGATGTGGCGGCTTGATCTTGCGGGGCGGCGGAGGGGAAATAGTGCGTCCGATTGAGACGCCGGCCCGATGATCGGTGGGCACCGATCGCAGGCCTGTCCCCTCCCGAGCACAGTCGTGGTGCTCTTTCCCCTGTACTCCCCCCACAAGCCCCAAACGGGCATATCTCACCCGTTTCACGACGGCAGCGACCAGGTGTGGTTGCCGTCGTTGTGAAACGGTCACGAACGGCAGGCCGCTCGGCCCATCCGGATCGGAGAATCGAGCGGCGATTCTTCCGAGCCGGGGGGGGGGGGGGGGGGGGAGAGAATCGCGGGGGGCGCCAGGGGGGCGTGAATTTTGTTGGGGGGCCCTCCCGCGATTCTCCCATACCACGTGGGGAGCGGAGAATCGCGCCCTCTGAGGTTTTCCAATCTACATACATAACTGAAGTTCTTTATCCCTGGAACCATTCTTGTGAATCTTTTTTTGCACCCTCTGTAATACCTTCATATTCTTCCTAAAATGTCGTGCCCAGGCCTTGACACAGTTCTCAATTGAAGCTGAATCAGTGTTTTATACAGGTTTAACATAATTTGCTTTATAATCTATGGCCCTATTTATAAAGTTTAGGGTCCTACATGCTTTTTTCACTACTTTTCCAACCAGCCCTGCCACCTTCAATGATTTATGCGCATATATACTGTTCTGCTTGGCATGGCCAAGGATCTGAAATTGTGCTTGGAATATTAAACTTGAGTGTACTCAGAGTTCCAGGGGAAAGGAATCTCGGAAAGCAAGATTAAAAGCCTGGAGGTCGATCCTTGTTGAAGCCATCTGAGTGGAATTCCAAAGCAAGGTCTACAAATATGGAGATTGAAAACCTTCATGACAAAAACAAAGTTTCAATGAGCCTGGTTAGCTCAGCATATGACAAATGTCGACTTCCGGTTGTGACCATGGGGTGATTGGTCACATGAAGGGCTGTTCCTGCTTAAAGTCACAGAAAAGGGCTCTTTTCACACAGATCCGGTGGAATTTTGATGAAAAGGCGTAGGTCAATGTTAGAGGAGTAGTTTACCCCTGGAATGGTATGTCTTCTGATCACCAGACCCGGCAGAAAACAGTGAGAGGTTTGGCTGGAAAGTTAAAACAGTCTTGTGCTTCGCAGACAGTCTCTTCCAGCATGCAGGTGGGGAGGAGAGGGGGGGGGGGGGGGCAAGCTGTAAGGCCCCAGATACAGGAACTGCTGACTTTTATCAAGGAGGAATTCCATAAACAGAGGACAGAAATGCGTGAGGATCATGCAAAGGCCATTGCCCTGAAGAGTATTTTGGAGCGGATGTAGAGGTGTTTGGAGGTGCAGGGGTCACAAATTCGGGAGACTGAAGGAGTGATCTCAGACCACAGCGATCGTGTGGTGGCTCTGGAGGCGGAGGTGGGGCTCCCAGGAGACCTCTGTAAAACATTGAGGGCACAGGTGGAGGAGCAGGAGAATGTGTCGAGAAGGCAGAACCTGGGAATAGTGGGCCTGCCTGAAGGAGTGGAAGGTGTGAGTGCCACGAGGTACGGCTCGAGGATGCTGGCGGGGCTGGTGGCAGAAGGGGTGCTGGATAAGGTACCTGAAGTGGACCGAGCGCATAGGTCTCTGAAGCAGAAGCCTAGAGCTGGGGAGCCGCCGCAGGCAGTGATCATGAGACTCCATAAATTTCTGCAGAAAGAGAAAATTGTACGGTGGGCCAGGGAGAAGCGTAGCTGCGACTGGGAGGGAAATAACGTCCGGATTTATCAGGACATCAGAGCCGAGTTGGCAAAACGGGAGGCAGGTTTCAACAAGGCCAAGGCGGTGCTGTACCGGCGGCAGATCATAGAACATAGAATAATACAGCACAGAACAGGCCCTTCGGCCCTCGATGTTGTGCCGAGCAATGATCACCCTACTCAAACCCACGTATCCACCCTATACCCGTAACCCAACAACCCCCCCCCCCCCCCTTAACCCTACTTTTTAGGACACTACGGGCAATTTAGCATGGCCAATCCACCTAACCCGCACATCTTTGGACTGTGGGAGGAAACCGGAGCACCCGGAGGAAACCCACGCACACACGGGGAGGACGTGCAGACTCCACACAGACAGTGACCCAGCCGGGAACCGAACCTGGGACCCTGGAGCTGCGAAGCATTTATGCTAACCACCATGCTACCGTGCTGCCCATCATGTTTGAGGTGCTCTACCCGGCGAAATTATGGGTGACATTCAGAGGCTTGGAGTATTATTTCGAGACCCCAGAAGCGGCCGAAGACTTCATTAAGGAACATAAACTGGTGAAGAGCTGTGTGGACAATGCTTGGGGTGCTGGCACCTCAGTAGCTTAAATGTGGGGGTGAGCTTTTTGTAGGAGACAGACCACCATGTGAAGGATCAGGTTAGGTTAAGGAAGGGGTGGGTCTGGCAGGTATTTCACTCGGGGTCTGATTTGAAATCAAGGGGTGTGGCGATCTTAATGACAAGGAAATGGGATTTGTGAGTGCGAAGGAGGTGAGGGTTCCAGGTGGGAGATATGTGATTGTGAGTGGGGTATTGGGAGCATGTTTGAAGTGGATGTAGGGATTGGGGGATTTTTGCCTTTTTTTTGTGGGGGTGGGGTTCTGTTCAATATTGAGATTGTAAGGAGTTGTAG
The DNA here is from genome assembly GCF_902713615.1 of Scyliorhinus canicula. Lineage (NCBI taxonomy): Eukaryota > Metazoa > Chordata > Chondrichthyes > Carcharhiniformes > Scyliorhinidae > Scyliorhinus > Scyliorhinus canicula. Next base: position 76,814,966 of record NC_052155.1, read on the forward strand.
GGGTGAAAGGTGTATGTGGGGATGGATGTTCCCATCCCCTCTCCTGTTTTATGGGACTGTTTGTGTTTAACATCTGTTTGTTTGATTTTGGAGAAGGCTACCTGGAGTTCAGGAGAAGTCCTTGTTTGGGTGGGGGAGGGTAAGGCCAGCAGGAGGCCTTCTGCTTTGAGCTGAGGAGTGGGGAGGGAGAGGGAGGGGTAGGTCATTAGGATGTGCCTTTGGGCAAGGGCATCCGCTCTAGCAGGTTATGCTGGTGACTGGAAGTGAGGTGGTGGGGGAGAAAGCCAAGAGGTGTGGCCGGGGGGGGGGAGGGAGAAAGGGGAAGTTGGGGGGGAAGAAGGGGAAGGGGAAAAGCATTGGGGGGGGGGGGTTTCTCCGATGCGGCAGGGGATGAGAGATGACATGTTCAAGGACGAAGAAAGGGGCCATCTGGGGTGGGCTAGGTACAGAGTGGAATTAAAGGGGCAGAAGGTAAGTGGGGAGAATGACGGATGGTAGAGGGGATTGGAGGCGCAAGCCTCCGGTAAGGTTGGTAACGTGGATCGTCCGGGAACTGAATGGGCCGGTTAAAAGGCCGCGGGTGTTCGCGCACCTCAGGAGCTTGAAAGCGGGGGTGGTCTTTTTGCAGGAGACACCGTGTGAAGGATCAGGTTAGGTTAAGGAAGGGATGGGTCTGGCAGGTTTTTCACTCAGGGTCTGATTTGAAATCAAGGGGTGTGGCGATCTTAATGACAAGAGAATGGGATTCATGAGTGCGAAAGAGGTGAGGGATCCGGGTTGGAGATATGTGATTGTGAGTGGGGTATTGGGAGGGGCACCGGTAGTGTTGATAAATGTGTATGCCCCAAATTGGGATGATGTGGGTTTTATGAGGGGGTTGCTGGCAGCATTCCAGGATTTGGCCATGCACCAGTTGATCATGGGAGGAGATATTAACTGTGTCCTGGAGGATGGATAGATCGAGTCCCAGGTCGATGGGTAGGGTATGAATGGCAAGGGAGCTGAGGGGGTTTATGGAGAGGATGGGTATGGTGGATCCATGGCACTTTCAGAACCCAGGGGGAAGGGAGTATTCCTTCTTTTCACGCATCTATAAGGTGTATTCGAGGATTGATTACTTTGTAGTGAGTCAAGAGATTTTGGTTGGGGTGGAGGGGGCAGAATATGCGGGGATAGTTATCTTAGACCATGCACCCCATTGGCTGGAGATTCGGTTTAGAACGGGACGAGAGCAGTGTCATAATATGCACCCATGCACATAGTGAGATAAAGACAGGCAGTGACAGACACCCAGGTTAGCCAATCAACATACAGGACAGAACACAACCAATCACCAGACAGAACACTAGAGGGGGGCTTCCAACTGTAAAACACACGAGGCATCGGCACTCCGCCTCTTTCCACTGGTGACAACTATCGTGACAGTCAGGGTGTATATATATCAGTCAGCACCTTCTACACGTGGATCAGAGCTAGTCTGGTCTGGTTAATTAGAGTTAGTTTACGTAGAGTAGCAGACTATCAACCCAGAGCCAGCTGTGTGCATTGTTACAGAAGTTCAATAAATCATATTGAACCAACGTTTGGTGTATGCTTTACAGTCCAACTGCATCCTGTTGCAGTGCATGTTACTCCAGGGTCAATAACACAACAAGAAGAGGTTTAACTCGGGGTTGTTGGCGGATGGAGGTTTTTGTGATAAAGTGCGGGCAGCGATTAGGGATTATATAGAGTTTAATCAGAATGGGGAGATTCGGCGGGCATATTTTGGGAAGCACTGAAGGCAGTGGTCCGGGGAAAAATAATCTAATTTACGGTTCGTGTGAATAAGGAAAGGAGGGCGGAACATGACCATCTAGTGAGCGAGATAGTGGAGGTGGACAGGGAATATTCGAGGGTGCCCACCATGGAGGGAAAAAGTTGCTGGGGCAATTTGACAGGCTGACAACGGGGAGGGCGGTAGGGCAACTGCGTAGGGCAAGCGGTGCAGTACGATTATGGGGAGAAGGCGAGCCGCATGCTGGTGCACCAGCTGCGGAGGCAGGCTGCGTCCAGGGAAATATTGGAGATCCAGACTGGGGCTGGGCATGTGGTGTCAGAGGCAAGGAAGATAAATCAGGCATTTAGAGAGTATTACCAGGGACTTTATGAGGCAGACCCAGGAGGAGAGGAGGAGGACATGGGGCGGTTTCTGGACGAGCAGGAATTTCCCCAGGTGGAGGAAGCAAAGAGTCAGGCGTTGGAGGAGCCTCTGGGGCTGAGGGAAGTGCTGGATAGTATCAGGGGTATGAAGTCGGGGAAGGCTCCTGGGCCCGATGGGTACCCGGCAGAATTTTATAAGGAATTTGCAGCGTACCTGGCACCACATCTGTTGGGGGCGTCTGGTGAAGCACTGGAGAAGGGGGAGTTGCCAGAGACGATGAAGCAAGCAGTAATCACACTAATACCCAAAAAAGGGAAGGATCCGGTGGAATGTGGATCGTATAGACCCATATCACTATTGAACAGATATGAAAGTATTGGCTAAGTTGTTGGCGGGGAGGATGGAGGATTGTGTCCGGGGGATGGTTGCAGAAGATCAAACAGGCTTCGTGAAGGGCAGGCAGCTCGCGAGTAATGTAAGACGTCTGTTGAATGTGGTGATGAATCCGTCGAGAGCTCTGGTACTGGAAGTGGTGGTGTCTATGGATGCGGAGAAAGCATTTGATCGGGTGGAGTGGCAGTACTTGTTCGAAGTTTTGGGAAGGTTTGGGTTTGGGCCGAGATCTGTGGCATGGGTGCGATTGCTGTACGTGGTGCCAAGAGTGAGGGTGAGGACGAATGATATGAGCTCACGAAGCTTTGACTTACACAGGGATATGAGGCAGGGGTGCCCGCTGTCACCGCTGCTGTTTGTGCTGGCCACAGAGCCATTGGCAATGGCTCTCAGGGGATCGGCAGAGTAGCAGTGGATAATGAGAGGACAGAGGGAGCATCGGGTGTTGCTCTATGCCGATGACCTCTTGCTGTATGTTTTGGATCTGTTGGAGAGTACGGGAAGGATTATGGGCCTGTTGGGGAGGTTTGGAGGGTTCTCGGGATACAAGCTGAATGTAGGGAAAAGCAAGGTATTCATAGAACATAGATCAGTACAGCACAGAACAGGCCCTTCGGCCCTCGATGTTGTGCTGAGCCTTGTCTGAATCCAAGATCAAGCTATCCCACTCCTTGTCATTCCGGTGTGCTCCATGTGCCTATCCAATAACCGCTTGAAAGTTCCTAAAGTGTCCGACTCCACTATCACAGCAGGCAGTCCATTCCATACCTAACCACTCTCTCAGTAAAGAACCTACCTCGGACATCCCTCCTATATCTCCCACCTTGAACTTAATAGTTATGCCCCCTTGTAACAGCTACATCCACCCGAGGAAATAGTCTCTTAACATCTACTCGATCTATCCCCCTCATCATCTTATAAACCTCTATTAAGTCGCTTCTCATCCTTCTCTGCTCCAAAGAGAAAAGCCCTAGCTCCCTCAACCTTTCCTCATAAGACCTATCCTGCAAACCAGGCAGCATCCTGGTAAATCTCCTTTGCACCTTTCCAATGCTTCCACATCTTTTCTATAGTGTGGTGACCAGAACTGCACACAATACTCCAAATGTGGTCTCACCAGGGTCACGTACAGTTGCAGCATAACCCCGCGGCTCTTAAACTCAAGTCCCCTGTTAATAAACGTGAACACACTATAGGCCTTCTTCATGGCTCTATCCACTTGAGTGGCAACCTTCAGAGATCTGTGGACATGAACCCCAAGATCTCTCTGTTCCTCCACATTCTTCAGAACCCTGCCGTTGACCCTATAATCCGCATTCAAATTTTTCCTACCAAAATGAATCACCTCGCACTTATCAGGGTTAAACTCCATCTGCCATTTTGCGACCCAGCTCTGCATCCTATCAATGTCTCTTTGCAGCCTACAACAGCCCTCCACCTCATCCACTACTCCACCAATCTTGGTGTCATCAGCAAATTTACTGACCCACTCTTCCGGCCCCTCCTCCAAGTCATTGATAAAAATCACAAATAGCAGAGGACCCAGCACTGATTCCTGTGGTACACAGCTGGTAACTGGTCTCCAGTCTGAAAATTTTCCATCCACCACTACCCTCTGACTTCTATGTGATAGCCAGTTACTTATCTAATTGGCCAAATTTCTCTGTATCCTACACCTCCTTACTTTCTTCATGAGCCGACCATGGGGAACCTTATCAAACGCCTGACTGAAATTCATGTATACGACATCAACTGCTCTACCTTCATCTACACACTTATTTAACTCCTCAAAGAATTCAATCAAATTTGTGAAGCAAGACTTACCCTTCATGAATCCGTGTTGACTATCCCGGATTAAGATGCATCTTTCCAAATGGTCATAAATCCTATCCTTCAGGACGTTTTCCACTAACTTACCGACCACCAAAGTAAGACTAACCGGACTATAATTACCACGGTCATTCCTATTCCCTTTCTTGAACAGAGGACCAACATTCGCCACTCTCCAGTCCTCTGGCACTATCCCCGTAGACGGTGAGGACCCAAATATCAAAGCCAAAGGCTCTGCAATCTCATCTCTTGCCTCCCAAAGAATCCTAGGATATATCCCATCTGGCCCAGGGGACTTGTCCACCCTAAGGTTTTTCAAAATTGCTAATACATTCTTCCTCAAACCATCTACCTCCTCCAGCATACACGCCTGTATCACACTCTCATCCTCAAAAACATGGCCCCTCTCCTTGATGAATACTGAAGAAAAGTCTTCATTCAATGCCTCCCCTATCTCTTCTGACTCCATGCACAAGTTCCCACTACTGTCCTTGACCGGCCCTATCCTCACCCTGGTAATTCTTTTATTTCTCACATAAGAGTAAAAAGCCTTGGAGTTTTCCTTGATCCGACCTGACAAGGTCTTCTCATGCCCCCTCCTAGCTCTCCTAAGCCCTTTCTTCAGCTCATTCCTTGCTACCTTGTAACCCTCAAGCAACCCAACTGAACCTTGTTTTCTCATCTTTACATACTCTTCCTTCTTCCTCTTGACAAGACATTCAACCTCTTTTGTGAACCATGGTTCCCTCACATGGCCATTTCCTCCCTGCCTGACAGGGACATACCTATCAAGGACACGCAGTATTTGTTCTTTGAACAAGCTCCACTTTTCATTTGTGCCTTTCCCTGACAATTTCTGTTCCCATCTTATGCTCCCTAATTCTTGCCTAATCGCATCGTAATTACCCCTCCCCCAATTATAAACCTTGCCCTGCCATATGGCCCTATCCCTCTCCATTGCAATAGTGAAAGACACCGAATTGTGGTCACTATCTCCAAAGTGCTCTCCCACAAACAAATCTAACACTTGGCCCGGTTCATTACCCAGTACCAAATCTAATGTGGCCCCACCTCTTGTCGGCCTATCCACATATTGTGTCAGGAAACCCTCCTGCACACACTACAAAAACTGCCCCATCCGAACTGTTCGACCTATAGAGGTTCCAATCAATATTTGGAAAGTTAAAGTCACCCATGACAACTACTCTGAGACACACCTATCCATAATTTGTTTTGCAATTTCTTCCTCCACATCTCTATTACTATTTGTGGGCCTATAGAAAACTCCTGACAACGTGACCGCTCCTTTCCTATTTCTAACTTCGGCCCATATTACCTCAGTAGGCAGATCCCCTTCGAACTGCCTTTTTGCAGTCGTTAAACTATCCTTGATTAACAATGCCACTCCTCAACCTCTTTTACCACCTTCCCTACTCTTACTGAAACATCTATACCCCGGAACTTCCAACAACCATTCCTGTCCCTGTTCTAACTATGTCTCCGTAATGCCCACAACATCGTAGTCCCAGGTACCAATCCACGCTCCAAGTTCACCTACCTTTTTCCGGATGCTCCTTGCATTGAAGTAGACACACTTCAACCCACCTGCCTGTCTGCCGGTACACTCCTGCAACCTTGATACCCTACTCAGTACCTCACTACTCTCAACACTGGCTTCTGGCCTACACCTCGTTTTCCCATCATATTTCCGGTGAATGAGCTGGCACAGTGCGCTAATTTAGGGAGGATGCCATTTACGGTAGCGAGGGATAGGTTTAGGTACTTGGGGATTCAGGTAGCGAGGGAATGGACGGGGCTCCAAAAGTGGAACTTAACTAAGCTGGTGGAGGAGGCCAGGGAGGATCTTAAGAGGTGGGTTACACTGCACTTAACGTTGACGGGGAGGGTCCAAGTGGTGAAAATTAATATTCTGCCGAGGTTCTTGTATATCTTTCAGGCTCTCCCTATCTTTATACCAAAGTCGTTTTTTCGGAAAGTAGACACAATCATCTCTGACTTTGTATGGGCGGGGAAGGTGCCGAGGGTGGGGAGGACCCTGCTACAGAAGCAGAGGCAGCGGGGGAGGTTGGCGCTGCCAAACATGCTTCATTATTATTGGGCGGAGAATGTGGACAAGGTGCGGCGGTGGTGGGAAGGAGAAGGGATAGAGTGGGTTAGGATGGAGGAGGAATCCTGTAAGGGGTCTAGTTTGAGGGCTATGGTGATGGCAGCATTGCCAATGGGTCTGAGTAGGTATTTAGGAAGCCCAGTGGCGCAGTCCACAGTGAAGATATGGAATCAGCTGAGGAGGCATTTTAGGGTGGAAGGGATGTCGGTGCTAACGCCGCTGTGCGAGAATCATGGGTTTGAGCCGGGGTGGATGGATAGTGTATACAGGAGGTGGAGGAAAGTGGGGCTGGTCAAGGTGAGGGATTTGTATTTGGAGGAAGAGTTTGCCAGTTTGGAGGAGCTGAGGGAGAGGGTAGAGCTGCCGAGGGGAAGTGAGTTCAGGTATCTACAGGTTAGGGACTTTGCACGAAAGGTCTGGAAGGAGTTCCCTAGATTGCAGGGATACATTCTGCTGGAGCGACTGCTGCTTCCAAAGGGGAAGGGGAAGGAAGAATTGGGGATATATATATAGGTGGCTGGGGGAGCAGGGAAGTGAAGATCAAGGAAAAATGGGAAGCGGAGTTGGGAATGGAGATCAATTGGGGAGTATGGAGTGAGGCACTGCGAAGGGTAAACGGGACCTCCTCTTGTGCAAGGATGAGCCTGATACAGTTTAAGGTGTTGCACAGGGTGCATATGACTCGGGCGAGAATGAGTGGGTTCTTTCAGGGGGTAGCAGATGAGTGTGAGAGTTGTGGGCGGGGGCCAGCGAATCACGTGCACATGTTTTGGGGTTGCGAAAAATTGGGAAGATTCTGGGCGGGAGTGTTTGCGGTCTTAGCCAAGATAGTGGAGGAGTAGGAGGACCCAGACCCCTTGGTGGCGATAGTTGGGGTCTCAGAGAAGCCTGAGCTCATGGAGAGGAGGAAGGCCGATGTCTTGGCCTTCGCCTCTCTGATTGCACAGCGACAAATTTTGCTGGAGTGGCGGTTGGCATCGCCACCGGGGGTAGCAGCATGGTTGGGTGACCTGCATGACTTCCTGCAGTTAGAGAAGATAAAGTACGAGTTAAGGGGCTCAGCAGCGGAGTTTGAGAAAAGGTGGAGGATGTTTGTGACCGTGTTTGAGGAGCTGTTCTTCGCAGGGAGTTGGGGGTGGGGTGGGGGGGGGGGGGGGTGAAAAAGGAGAAATATCTGTACAAACTGTGTAGTTGATTGTTGGGAAGAATGTTTCCTGTGGTTTTATTTGCTGTAATCTACTTTGATGCAAGTTTGAATAAAATGCTTATGAAAACAAAAATGACAAATGTCTGGGGGAGGTGGGGGTTCAGAAATCCTTTGAAATAGAATCTGATTGAGTCACATCTGTAATTTATTCTGGCATGTTGTGTGTATGACCACAGCTTACCTGTAAATTCACATGCCCCTCATACTTACTTTGAATGTTAGAGTATAAGATTGATATAGTAAATTGTTTGTCTGTGAATTTGTATGCATCTGTAAGGATATTGCTGGTTCAAGAAATAGTGTGATTTGAATCCTTTTCTTGTGTTAGTAATAATAATAAGAAGAAGACTCTTTATTGTCAAAAGTAGGATTACATAAACACTGCAATTAAGTTACTCTGAAAAGCTCCAATCGCCACATTCCAGCGCCTGTTCAGTTACATGTAGGGAGAATTCAGAAAGTCCAAATTACCTGACAGCACCTCTTTCAGGACTTGTGGGAGGAAACCGGAGCACCCCGAGGAAACCAACGCAGACACAGAGAGAGCGTGCAGACTCCGCACAGACAGTGACCAAATGCGGGAATCGAACCTGGGACCCTGGCGCTGTGAAGCAACAGTGCTAACCACTGTGCTACCGTGCCAGTGTTGCAATCTTTCCAACCATTTGATCTCGTGTTATATGGTCTACTTTTCTTGTTCAATAAATGTTTTATTCTTTATGTTAAAGGTCATCAGCAGACTCCTGTGAATTTATTCAGTTACTTTCCTTCACAGTTTGCAAAAAAAATCCATCAAGCAAGGTTTCACTCTCAGATCTGACCTGCCCAACATCAACATCAGCTGGGATTGGAACAAATTGGGGTTCTTGCGGAATTAACAATCCTTGAATTTAAGTGAGATCTGCAAACCATTAAAGAAACAAGTACATGGAGGTACTGACCTTAGGAACAGGATTTGCTGCAAAGTATATTACACTGGCTACAATAGCTTTGACTGTTGCTAAAACGTTTCTGGAGGTAGAAAATGTAACATTGGATAATTTGTAATCCCTGATAAGGCTACAGATTAAAGGTAGAAATAAAATCAGGATCTCGTAATGATGATAGGATTAAAGTAAGTATCCATCATTTAGAATTAAAAGAGGTGAAAGCTGTAAGTGGTGTATCACAGCTGGATTAGCTCGAATTCAGTTGCAAATGAAGCAGCCTCAGATAGAAAATGAAAAAGAGATGAAAAATCTTGATTTAGCAGAAGAATAAGAAATGGAAATTAAAAAGCTTGAGTTGGCAAAAAAGGAAAAAGAAAGAGAAATGATTTCCATTTCCAAAGCTTGAACAACAGAGAGAAAAGTTAGCAAGTGAGGAAAGAAATGAGGAAAGTGATAGACCTTCAAAGAGAGAAAGTACTCTAACAGCGCGAACTGGCTGGAGAAAAACTTACGGTACAGAGCGAAAGAGCACTTCGTAGCTCTAATGAGGAATCAATATAACACATGTGGTGATCGTAGATTGACTAGATACAAAACAACTGAGCAAACACCAGAGGGAGAGCTATAAATACACCGGGACAGGATGTACAATTTTCTTTAACGATGTACAGAAAATATGTAAAGAGAAAAAGGGGGATGTGGTGTTCACAAGTTAACTAGATGCAATACAACTGAGCAAACACTAGAGGGGGCACGGGAGAGCCATATAAATAGACGGGGACAGGAAGTGAGGACACACTTCACGAAGGGCAGAACTTGGAGCAGGACACAGATACACACCAGCAAGTAGCACTGAAGGTAGCCGTAGGTAACAGCTCTGAAGAGAGAACGAATTCACAATAAAGCATCTTCTCCACTTTTGAGACTACGAGCTTTATTAAGACACGAGTAACAACACAACACAGAGGGCATGATTTAACCACAGCTTGCACCTGGCTCGGATCTGGGCTCGCCAGCCCACCCCTGATGCCGAATTCCGGATCACGCTCAAATATAGCGAGCATATTATTAACACCAATTTGCATTAAATTCCATCGCATATGCGAGATTGAAGTTGAATATACCGGCCTCCCGGGAATTAATTGGCTCCCCAGTGAGAAAGCACGTGAGCGCTGTTTAGTAATCCTTTTTAAAAACATGAAGCTGGTGCAAAGGCTGCTGAAGGGAATTGAGAAGGTGAGTAGCCATTTCTAATTTCCGGCATGCAGTTCAAGGGGGGGGTTGGGCTTTGTTGGGGAGGCAGAAGCATTCCAGGTCAGGGTATGCCCCTGGGCCGGGAGGGGGGTTTCATCCATGAGGCCTTCAAGCCACCTTTACATATTGTGGAGACTCATAACAGGGCAACTACAGTTGCTGCCTGTCTGTCCTACTGAACGCTTCCAGGACAGAGCCCTGCTCTTGGTTATATGCTGGAGATCACTTTAACTCCCTTTGATTATTAGCAGCCTCTCGCTTCACAGCTGAAGGCTACTGCTAATAAGGAATTGGCCTTGTTAGTTGTTGCTTTTGTTACCGGTGTGGTGAGTGCTGCATGTAACTAACTGGCATGTCACCGCGGGTTAAACACGTTGGAGGTCACGGATGTTCAACTGCACCTTGAGTGTCAGTGGAATATGTGGATGACACAATTTGGTTCCAGTGAGATTGGGCCGTGTGGGAGGATCTGCACAGCTGCGGCTCCAGGATGGAAAATGGCGCTGATACATGGAACAAGTCACACATTGATGGACAGATCATTTCCACAACAAAGTTTTGGACATGATTACACATTCTCGGACATATCCTCCATTTCTATTGAGGAACCTGCGAGGAGTGCTACCATGATATAATAATTATTGTTATTATAAACAAAATATTCTCAAGTGGCTGCAGGTTTTGTTTGCTGATTGCTCCTGCTTCTGGCGTCAATGCCTGAAAGCCTAGTATTTGTTTGCTGCTGTCTCTTCTGCTTCTAAGGCCAAGGGAGGATGTAAGCTGACCTACTACCAGGGCTGGAGAGGGGGAAAGAGTGCTCTTTTAGTCTTGAATGAAAATGAATGAAAATGAAAATGAAATGAAAATCGCTTATTGTCACGAGTAGGCTTCAATGAAGTTACTGTGAAAAGCCCCTAGTCGCCACATTCCGGCCCCTGTCCGGGGAGGCTGGTACGGGAATCGAACCGTGCTGCTGGCCTGCTTGGTCTGCTTTATAAGCCAGCGATTTAGCCTTGTGAGCTAAACCAGCCCCTAACAGTCTTCTGCTGTTCTCTATGTCAGTGTGACATTCTGGTGTGATTATTCCTGTCTTTGAGAGTCTGCAGGAGGGGGAGAGAGAGGCGGAGGGATCCGAATTCTGCTGCAGCTGCCTGGAGGCTGTGTGTCTGTTTGCTGCCACCTTTTTTTCTTCTGTGGCCTGGAGTATGGAAAGGGAGGATATACAATGTCCTGGTACTGGAGGGATGGTGAACAAATTGGACTGAACAACTTGTTGAAGGTACTGAAGAACTGCTTTGCAGCTTGCTGGTGATTTTATTGTACTGTTGACTGTTCAATGTCTAATGTCTGGAAACTGTGGGCTGGCTTCTCCCAAAATGAGACTATGTCCCCACACCGGCGTAGAAATGGTGGAGTTTTACTTCAGAAATTCCTTACAAAAGTTGAACAAATTTAATGCCCTGCAGGGGGCTAGATGGGACCCAAAGTGATTCACGCAGCTTTTGCTGCGTATATGGGCCCCGCACCACCAGCAGCCGCGCCAAGCTCCATGGCGGACTCAGACCGCGGAGCCACACAGAGAATAGAGACCCCCATCGATTGGCCGCATGCCCGAGCCTGAAACTGCGCAGATTTAATCGCCGGCCACCTTTTAGGCCTCCCTTAGCCTCCAATCCTCCCACCCCGACCAGGGCGGCCGTGGACTGAGTCCGCAGCCGCCACGCCAGCATCCCGACCGGCAATAGGTGGTTAGTTCCACGCCATCGGTAAATCGGTCGGTCGGGAGTGAAGGATTGCTGGGCAGGCCGCTGGCAAAAGCCTCCACGGCGGCGTGCCATACTCCGCGGTCATGCCGATTTTCGGGGCCCAGAGAATCACCAGACTGGCGCCGGGCCCGATTACAGCGTGAAAGTGGATTCTCCGCCCCCGCACCGGCCGCGATTTGGCGTGGGGCTGCAGAGAATCCAGCCCTGTGTGTTTGTTTGATGCTACCTCTTTTGTTTCTGTGGTCTGGAGCAAGGAAAGGGAAGGAGTCAGATGATCTGCTGCCAGTGCAAGAGGAAGGTCAAGATGGCAGCCAGATTCAACTGAGCAACCTGTTGAAGGTATTGGAGGACTGCTCTTGCAATTGTTGGTGACTTTATTGTGTTGCTGACTGTTCAATGTTTAATGTCTGGAAGCCATGTGTTTGCTTGCTGCCACCTCATTTACTTCTGTGGCCTGGGGCAAGCAAAGGGAGAAAGTCAGATAATCTGCTGCCAATGCTAAAGGAGGGGAAGGGTAGTGGCCCAATTCAACTGAGCAATTTACTGAATATCTTGTTGACTTACTTTTGCAGATTTCCGGTGACTTTATTGAACTGTTTACTGTTTAATGTCTGGAAACTGTGCAGATTGCAGGTGACTTTATTGTACTTTTGAGTGTTCAATGTTTAATGTCTGGAAGCCATGTGTTTGCTACTGTACTGCTGATAATTTATTATTTAATGTCTAGAGGCTGTGTGGTTGTCTGATGCCGGACCCCTTGCTTCTGTGGCTTGGAGCAAGGGGAAGGGTGGCAGTAAGATGACCTACTAATAGTGCTGGAGAAGAAAAGGGGTGCTCTTTTGCTCTTCTGCCACACTCCGTATCGGTGTGACTTTCCGGTGTTTTGTTACGCTACCCTCAAGTGACTTTCCACTGATGCAAGTCTATGCTGGAGTTGTGGAAAGGAGAGAGAGTTATTGTCCCACTGACTGTTTAATGCTTAATGTCTGGAGGCTGTGTGTTTGTCTGATGCTGCCCCTTTTGCTTGTGCCAGTGCTGCAGAGGGGGAAGGGGTACGGTCTCGCTCTTCTGCTATGCTCCACATCGGTGTGACCTTCTGGTGTATTATTATAATAATAATAATCTTTATTATTGTCAGGCTTACATTAACACTGCAATTAAGTTACTGTGAAAAGCCCCTAGTCGCCACATTCCGGTGCCTGTTCAGGCACACAGAGGGGGAATTCAGAATGTCCAATTCACCTAACAAGCATGTCTTTTGGGACTTGTGGGAGGAAACCGGAGCACCCGGAGGAAGCCCACGCAGACACAGGGAGAATGTCCAGACTTCGGACAGTCAGCGACCCAGCGGGAAATCGAAGCTGGCACCCAGGCTCTGGTCACCCCCAAGCAGCTTTCCACTGATGCGAGTCTAGAGCTGGAAGATGTGGAAGAGGGAGAGCTCTGTGGGTTGATGCTGGTGACTTCATTGTACTGTTGACTGTTTAATGTTTAACATGTATTTCATTTTCTTTGTATAAAGCATTTCTGTAGCTTTGTGTTTGCACCGATATTCTGTTGCAAAGGGAGCCGGTGTGTGTATGGCATGGTGCCTTTTCCTTGTTGGTGAATGGATACTGTGATATATGGACTGTTAAGTGGTTTGTTTTTAATCTCTTTAAAGGTATTGTTGACCATTTAATAAACAAAATATTCTCAAGTGGAGCTGCAGGGTGTGTTGGCTGATTGCTCTTTCTTGTGTCTGCAATGCCTGAAGGCCTAGTGTTTGTTTGCTTCTGTCTCTTCTACATATGTGGCATGGAGTAAAGAAAGGGAAGGAGTAAAATGTCCTACTGCTGGTGCTGGAGAAGGGGAAGTAGACCGATTTGATTGAGCAATTTGTTGAAGGTATTGAAGAACAGCTTTGCAGCTTGCTGGTAACTTTGTTGTACTGTTGACTGTTCAGTGTTTACTGCCTGGAAGCTGAGTGTTTGCTTGCTACTGCCTCTTTTCCTTTTGTGGCCTGGAGCATGGAAAGGGAGGAAGTCAGATGATCTACTGTCAGTGCTGGAGGAGGGCAGGGTAGTGGCTGGATTCAACTGAGCAACCTGCTGAAGGCATTGAAGAACTGTTTTTGCAGATTCTTGGTGACTTTATTGTCTTGCTGATTGTTCAGTGTTTACTGCCTGGAAGCTGTGTGTTTGCTTGCTATCCTTTCTTTTACTTCTGTGAACTGCAGCAAGGAAAGGGTGGAAGTCAGGTGACCTGCTGCTGGTGCTGAAGGAGGAGAAGGGTGGCGGCCCGATTCAGCTAAGCTACTTGCTGGAAGTCTTGAAGAACTTCTTTTGCAGATTGTTGCCGACTTTATGAAACTGTTGATTATTTACTGTTTAATGTCTGAAATCCACGTAGACTGGTGGTGACTTTATGGTACTGTTGATTGTTTAATGTCCAGAAGCCATGTGTTTGCTATTGTACTGTTGATTGTTTAATGCCTGGAGGCCACGTGTTTGTCTAATGCCATCCTCTTGCTTCTGAGGCCTGGGACAAGGGGAAAGGTGGCAGTAAGATAACCTACTATCAGTGCTAGTTGAGGGGAAGGGGTGCTCATTTGCTCTTCTGTCGTGCTCTGTGTTGGTGTTTTGTTACGCTATCCTCGAGCGATTTTCCACTGATACAGGCCTACTGCTGGAGCTGCAGGAGGGGGAGGGAGTTATTGTACTGTTAACTGTGTAATGTGCTTGTCTGCTGCAACCCCTTTCGCTTTTGTGGCCTGTAGTACATGACCTACAGCCAGTGCTAGAGAGGAGGAAGGGGTGTTCTCTCACTCTTTTGCTGTGCTCCGCGTCAGTGTGACTCTCACGTGTATTGTTGATCTACCTCGAGCGCCTTTCCACTGATGTGAGTCTACTGCTGGGTGCTCTGGGAGGGGGAGAAAGCAGTGGGGTGATTTGGATGCTGGCGATTTCATTGAACTACTGTATTGACTGTTTGTGGTGAATGTATAATATGTATAATTCACACTGGGCATCACTGTGTCCCTGTGAGCTCCATCTGTGAGCCGTTGCGCGGCTCTGCCCACAGGGGGAGATGAGAAGCATGTACAGGGCTCCACCCTTGGCTCCGCCCATGGCTCCTCCCACTACCGGAAGTATAAAGTGCTGCGGTCTTGTGAGCCTGCCTTCAGTTCTTCCGGTCGCAGGCAGTCTCAGTTGTAAGTCGATTAAAACCACAGTTTACTTCTACTCGTGTCTTGAGTGAATTGATGGTCGCATCAATTTAATCGACTTAAAAACCACTATGGAATCAGCCCTCAAACCTGATTGACTGGAACTCGACCCGCAGGCCGCAGAAGCGAAGGAAATCTTTCTACATTGGCTTTGGTGCTTCAAGGCCTACCTGGCTGCGCCGACTACCTCCGCTGTTACGGAAGAGCAGAAACTCAGTCTTCCATATGCACGGGTGAGCCATCGCATTTCTACTCAACTCGATAGCACATACTCATACACCAAAGCCCTCGCAATACTTGACCGCCTGTATGTGCGGCCTGTAAATGAAGTTTACGTGCAGCATATGTTTACTACCCGCTGCCAGCGCCCCGCAGAGTCGCTAGAGGACTACCTGCGTGACCTAAAAGCTCTTGCACGGGAATGTAACTTGCAGGCTGTAACTGCCTCCCAGCATATGGAACTCGCTGTCCGTGATGTGTATGTTGCAGGGGTCCGGTCCAACTACGTGCGCCAGTGTCTCCTCGAAAAAGGGGCACAGAATGTGGAGGACACAGTAACACTAGCAACCTCACTGGAGGTCGCTTTCCAAAGTTTGAACTCGTTCCCAGCCGACCACGTGACCCCATCGTGGAGCCCCGACCAGAGACTACCCCAGGCCTGCACTGCGTGGATACCCACCCACCACAGAGCATCATCGTGCCACTTTTGCAGTCAGCCCCAATACCCACGGCAGCACTGTCCAGCCCGCAACGCGACCTGCAGCAGCTGCGGACAAAAGGGGCACTTTGCAAATGTATGCCTGGCTAAAACTAAATCCCCAAACTCTACCGGTATCCAGAACAATCGCCCCTCCAACTCACAGGCCCGCAGACCATGCAATGTGGCAGCGTGTCTGCCGACTCCGCCTCCGCACGACATGTGCGACTCACGCGGGCCGCCATTTTGGCAATCCTCCCCCACACAGCCGGCCATGTGCAAGTCATGGGGGCCGCTATCTTGGGCGCCATCTTCCTCGCCGCCCGCCACATGCGATCCACGGGGGTGGCCATCTTGGACGCCATCTTCCTCGCCGCCCGCCACATGCGATCAACGAGGGCCGCCATCTCGGCCAACACTCGATATGCATATCGACGACTACGACCATCCGTTTCTTTTCCCCGGACCATACTACCACCACTTGTGCTCTCCGGGGCTGTTGCTAGCCTTGATGACCCCCTCTCCCAGTAAACACTGGACCTCTGACTTGATAAAAGTCATATCTTGGGCACTGTACCACCGGCTCCTGGTGGAGAGGGGCTTACAGTCGGGGGTGAGGTTCGCGACTAGTGAGGGGGGTGCAACTTTCAGTATTGCAAGGCTGCATACCGTGAGGGGCAGCAAGGGTCCGCCGAATTTCAGGGTCTGCATTGGAAATCCAGACCGAGCAGCAGGGAAGCGCAGAGGTGAGGGAGGATATAGAGCTTGAAACGAGCGTATTCGGCGCCCTGGATCGCGAGATCTGCAATACAATACCCCTTGATTTGGACCGAGTGGGACCCGGAGGCGAGGGCTATGGTTTGGGAGGCGGGATAGGTGCGCAAGGAGCAGCTCCTTACCTTTTCTGGGTGGATAAAGCTCTCCGTGCTCCCGGAGTCGAAGAGGCAGGGAGCGTCGCACCTGTTGATCTGGACCTGCATCATGGAATTCTGCAGGTGCTTTGGCCGCGATTGGTTGAGGGTGATCGCTCCCAGTTGCGGTTAGTCCGAGTCCTCAGCCGAGTCGGATTTACAAAATGGCCGCCACTGTCGATCGCACGTGTCGGGTCTAGAAGATGGCTGTCGCCAAGATAGCCGCCCCCATGACTCGCACGAGGCCGATGACATGTCAGAAAGGGGCGTGTCCGGCCGGTGCACAGCCGCGTTGCAGGGCCTGCGGGCCTGTGAGCTTGATTTTCGGGCCTGGTGGTCTTTTTGTTTCTGGCCTTGGGCCTGGCCAACCAGACCCTCGCGAAATGCCCCTTCTTTCCGCAGTCGCTGCAGATGGCGGAGCGGGCTAGGCAGCATTGACGTGGATGCTGGCCCTGCCCACAGAAATAGCACGGTGTGCCCCCGGTCTGGGTGGGTCGCCACGCGTTGCAGGCCCGTAGCGTGGCCGAGTATGGGGAAGTCCGAGGGGGACTTGCAGGGTCCGCGGGGTACGCGAGGTGGCGAGCGTTACCGTGTCCTGAAGGTCTTTAGCTCAATTTTCGAGGATGCGCTGTCTGATATAGATCGAACGGATGCCAGACACGAACGTGTCTCGGATGTGCAGGTTCATGTGGACGTCCACCGTCACGTCCTGATAGTTGCAGTTCCTGCCGAGCGCGGTAAGGTTTTCCACGTACTCGTCTAGCGTTTCCCCTGAGCGCTGACGGCAGGTAGAGACCAGGTGCCGTGCATGTACCTCATTTATGGGTTTGACTAAATGCTTTCGCAGGATCTCAATTGCCTCGTCGTAAGTGTTCGCCTTCTCGATTATGGCGTAGATTCCATGGCTCACCTGGGCGTTAAGTAGACGCAGCTTGCGAGGCCCGAGGACAGCAGTTTCCGAGGATTCCAGGTAGGCCTCGAAGCAGTGGAGCCAGTACTTAAACATTTCTTTGGCCTCTGGTGTCTGTGCTTCCAGGATGAGCTTTTCTGGCTTGAGACCGGCTTCCATCCTAACGTAATCTGTTTATTAAATTGTAGTACCCTCAATAATGACACGAGAGTGTGGAATGGTAAATGAAAGCTTTAATAAGCAGAGAACTAGCCAGTTACCGAGACGTGTGCTTACTGAGTGCCACCTACAGGGCGTCACCTTATATATGCCTCCCTGGTGGGTGGAGCCGGAGGCGGAGTCCCCCAGGGTTCCAAACCCGGTCTTAAAGGGGGATCACTTACATGGTGTTAAGGGTACAGTAACCATTCATCACAGTAGCTAAATTTGCAGGTGACACAAAGATAGGTAAGAAAGTATGTTATGAAGAAGTCTTATGAACATAGGTTCCTCAGTAGAGTTTAGAAGAATAAAGGGTGACTTGATTGAAGCATATAAGATCTTGAATGGTATTGACAAGGTAAACGTGTAAATGATGTTTCCTCTTACAGGTTAGTCTAGAAACAGGGGGTAAGTTAGAGGTTGCCCGCATGGGACAGATTTGAGGAGAATTTCTTTCTGAGGGTTGTGCAGCTTTGGAACTCTGCCTCAGAAGGCGATGGAGGCGGGGTCATTGAATGTTTTTCAGGAGGAGATAGATAGATTCTTGTTAGGCAAGAGAATCTATGGTTATCAGAGGTAGATGGGAACGTGGAGCTCAACACAAGCAGATCAGCCATGATGTTATTGAATGGTGGAGCAGGATCATGGGGCCGTATGGCCGACTCCTGCTCCTATTTTGTTTGGCAGTATGCTTGCATGTTCGCATGTTTCCATAGCTGTGTAAAATAAGGTCATGCAGTTTTAGGATGGCTTTGGTACTTCTCACATGGATCTCTTGTGTTCACTGAGTCATTGTTAAAGCATTTCTTTGCAATTCCCTGATGAACAAAGTACCTTCTAATCACGTAATCATCAAAAGTTGTTTTCCATCAGACGGGATCAATCACTCTGTGGCTGCATTTACGCTCACACTGATGATTCATCTGAAACAGCAATATTCCCGATCTTGACAATCTGTATTTCCCACATCATTCTCTCCAAGGAGAGCAGAAAATTAAAGTGGGAATATACTTTAACACATTCTCCCTTCTCACATGCATCAACCTCCACGATGAGTCATTAAGGCCCATAACTTGCCGCTTTTCCTCTTTACCTTTCAGCAATACTGTAAGCGGGAATTCAAATTTGTTTGCAATAAACCTGTTTCCCCAAACTCTTCCCTTTACAAACTCTAAATAGTCATACTCCAGTTCCAATGTATTGTTCAGAATGAAGTCTTCCTCACCCTTCACTCCAATACTCTGAAATGAATATATCCAGAGGACGGCTGAGAGTGTAAGGAGCTCTACAATACCTCTTACACCTTCATTGTGGGTTATTAGCACAATTAAATATACCAAGGAAAGGCGACTAAATTGAAAACATGAGTAATTCAGTATATTGTTGGAAGGTTGGATTAACTCCTTTTACTGTGACAGATCTAATAAGGTTGAAAAACACTTTGCAAAACAATGCAGTGTCTGTTGGCACTTAGAATTCCTATCGTGCCGAAGGAGGCCATTTGGCCCATTGAGTCTGTACCAACCTTCTGAAAGAGCACCCTACCCAGGCCCACTCCATCCCGTAACCCCACCTAACCTAAGGGGCAATTTAGCATGGCCAATCCACCTAAACTGCACATCTTTGGATTGTGGGAGGTCACCGGAGCACCCGGAAGAAACCCACGCAGACACAGAGAACATACAAATTCCACACAGACAATCACCCAAGGTCGTAATTCAACCTGGGGTCCCTGGCACTGTGAGGCATGAGTGCTAACTATTCTGCTACCACACCATCCACTTATTTCCCTGATTGGCTACCCCACATTGCTACTGTGCTACTGACCTTGCTGGATGACATCACAGGGGTTCAAATGGGCATCTCCAGTGTTCTGTCTAATTTCAGTTCTATTGCCCCATCAGCAAATCGACAGTAGCTCTATTCGTTCTCCTATATTTTCGGGCATCTTTTCATGAACTCCCAGAAAGCAGCACAGTGGTTAGCATTGTGGCTTCACAGCTCCAGGGTCCCAGGTTCGAATCCCAGCTTGGTCACTGTCTGTGCGGAGTCTGCACATTCTCCCGTGTCTGAGTGGGTTTCCTCCGGGTGCTTGTTTCCTCCCACAAGTCCTGAAAGACGTGCTGTAAGGTAATTTGGACATTCTGACTTCTCCCTCTGTGTACCCAGACAAGCGCAGGAATGTGGGGACTCGGGACTTTTCACAGTAACCTCATTGCAGTGTTAATGTAAGCCTACTTATGATAATAATGAAGGTTATTATTAAATGTCAAATTTTGTGGTCTCATCCCTTTTAGCTGTTGAAATTGCTTAAGCCATGCCGAAGAATTAAGTTGCTAGCCCCACAATGCCGAGTGACTGCCACAATTAGCACTCGGAGCTTGGCTATATTATATAATTTAACTGACCTCACAGAAACTCCAGGGCGGTGAAGGTAGCCAGCCCACCTCCCATTTGTGGAGAGAAATCCTGTTTCACAATGTTTCTCTTTTTATTATTCGTTCACGGGATGTGGGCATCGTTGGCAAGGCCAGCACTTGTTGCCCACCCCTAATTGCCTGAGAAGGTTGTGAGCCATGTTCCTGAATGTCTGCAATCCACGAGGCGTACATACACCCAAAGTGCTGCTAGGGAGGGAATTCCAGACTTTCTATCTAGCGACAGTGAAGGAACAGCAATATATTTCCAACTCAGGATGGGTGGGACGTGGAGGGGCTCTTGCACGCGGTGGTGTTCCCATGTATCTGCTGTCCTTGTCCGTCTATTTGTTAGAGGTCATTAGTTTGGAAGGTGGTGTCAAAGGAACTTTGGTAAGTTGCTGCATTGCACACTCTGCCACAATGCATCAGTGAGGGAGGGATTGAATGTTTGTTAATGGGGTGCAAATCAAGCAGTTTACTTTGTCCTGGATGGAGTTAAACTAGTGTAGTTAAGGAGTATTCCATTACACTCCTGACTTGTGCCTTGTAGGTGGCGGACAGTCCTTGAGGTGTCAGGAGGTGAGTTACTCGCCTCAGGATTCCGAGCTTCTGACCTGCTCTTGTACCCACTATATTAAGATGGCGAGTGTTGGAACCAACAATTCTACGGACACGTGCTTGTAGGATTAGAATAGCGGTTTTAATATACTTACAACAGAGCCAGCCTGTTAGCCATTGAACTTTCGGTGAACTGGCCGGCTGACCCTGTGGCACTGATCTTTATACAGCAGCTCCCGGGGGAGGAGTCCTGGGCGGAGCCAAGGGAGAAGCCCAGTACAACTCTCGAGTATTCCCAGAGCTACTCCCCCTGGTGGTCGGGTAGTGCAACTGCACTTACAATATAGACACATATATATACAGATTATAATCCCGTGTGAATCACATTCACCATAGCGAGTCCAGTTAAGTTTCTGGTCATTGACCCTTGGACATAATCCTCAAGAGTATTCTTGGGGATTGGCCATCCTAGCTTTCAAATGGATGACATCCATTAACCTGTCAGATATCGAACAGCTACACAATTTATGGAAGCTGATACCGCCATTCGAATGGTAAGGAGGTAAGTTCTCAGAGAGTCATGTGACCTGTGGGCTGGAGCACACAAACCTTAGGGCTGAAAATAAATTTTACTGTTAGGAGCCTTTTATTCAGAAAAGCACCCTTCTACTGCTACCCTCTGTCTTCTGTGCCCAAGCCAGTTCTGTATCCAACTTGCCAGCTCTCCTCTGATCCTATGTGACTTCGCCTTTTGTACCAGTCTACCATGAGGTACCTTGTCAAAGGCTTTACTGAAATCCATGTGTACAACATCTACTGCCTTTCTCTTACCTATCATCTTTGTCACTTCCTCAATAAACTCGATCAAATTAGTTAGACATAACCTCCCCATCACAAAACCACGCTGTCCATCACTAATAAGTCCATTTGTTTCCAATTGTGAGTAAATCCTATCTCTAAGAATCTTTTCCAATAATTTCCCTGATTTAAGGCTCGCCGGCCTATAATTTCCTGGATTATCCCTGCGGCCCTTCTTAAACAATGGAACAACATTGGCTACTCTACAGTCCTCTGGAACGTCATCTGTAGCCAATGTGGATACAAAGATTATGGTCAAGGTCCCAGCAATTTCCTCCCTTGCCTCCCACAGTATTCTGGGGTAGATCCCATCAGGCCCTTGGGACTTATCTACTTTAATGCTTTATTAAAATCAACGGGATTCAGGATATCTACAACCTTTACCATATACTCTTCATCCACCAAGTCCTTCCCTTTGGTGAATACTGAGGCAAAGTATTAATTTAATATCTTTCCCATTTCCTCCGATTCTAGACATAGATTCCCTCCAAATCCTTGAATGGACCAACCCTTTCTCTGGCTACCCTCTTGCTCTTTACATACGTATTAAACACCTTAGGAATTTCCTTAATCCTGTTTGCCAACAACATTTCATGACCTCTTTTAGCCTTCCTAACTCCTACCTTAAGTTCCTTCCTACTTCTTTATATTCTTCAAGGGCTTCACCTGTCCTTTGCCTTTTAGACCTTACGAATGCTTCCTTTTTCTTTTTGACAAGGTTCATAATATCCCTCATTATCCAGGGTTCTCTATACTTGCCACCCTTATCTTTCATCCTCACAGGTACATGCTGGTCCTGAATTCTAATCAACTGACATTTGAAAGCCTCCCACATGCCGGATGTTGATTTTCAACACTCTCCAGATCCTGCCTAATGCTGTTGTAATTAGCCTTCCCCCAGTCTAACACCTTCACCTGAGGACCACTCTTTTCCATAAGCAGCTTAAAATTTACAGAATTATGATCACTGTTCCCTAGATCATCTCCGACTGAAACTTTGATCACCTGGCCGGGTTCATTCCCCAGCACCAGTTCTAATATGTTCTCTTCCCGAGTTGGGCTATTTACATATTGTTTCAAGAAACCCTCCTGGACGCTCCTTACAAGTTCTGCTCCTTCCTTTCCTCTTGCAGTAAGTGTTCTGCAGTCAATATAGAGAAAGTTAAATCACCAACCACAACAACCCTATTGTTTATGCATCTTTCTAAGATCTGTCTGCATATCTGCTCCTTTATCTCCCACTGGCTGTTAGGAGGTCTGTAGTAAACCCACAACATTGTGACAGCACCCTTCCTATTCCTGAGCTCTACCCAGATTGCCTCACTGCCTGAATCCTCCAAGGTGTCCTCCCTCAGCACAGCTGTGATATTCTCCTTAACCAATAATGCAAATCCCCCACCCATTTTGCATCTCCCTCTATCCTGCCTGAAGCATCTAAATCCTGCACTGTTTAATTTCCAATCCCGTCCCTCTTTCAACCAAGTTTCTGTAATAGAAATATCATAATTGCACTTACTAATCCAAGCTCTAAGTTCATCTGTTTTACCTGAAATATTCCTCGTATTGAAACTAATGCATTTCAGCCCACCAGTCCCGCTGAAGAAACGTCAAAAATTTCAATGGACAGCAGAGTTTCAACAGTCATTTGACGGTCTGAAATCTGTGATAACCAATGCTCATGTGTTGGAGAATTACAAGGGACTCTGTGATCAGATTGAACTAAAGTATCTGACTTTAAAGAGAAATGCCGCGGCGTGGGGAAATGGACTATCAATCAGGAAGAATTTCAGTTGGAGGAAGAAGAACAAAAATGGACTATATTATTGTACCTGTTTGCGTGTGTTTTTTCTTTAAACAAAAATGTATATTTACTGTGTGCATCTCTTAAAGGATAGTGAAAATGTGAAAAATGAAACCATCTTGAAGTTGATGGTTTATCTTTTTTCTTGGGGGAGATGTCATGTGAGAGTACCTTTAAGAAATGGGTGTTTATAAATGGGTGTGTATATAAATATCTGTAGTGAGAGTAACTTTAAAAAATGGGTGTTTATTACTGCAGTGATGTCAGAGAGTGGGTGGAGCTGGGCTGTCTCAGCTTTTTACTTCCGTTTTAGGCTGTTTGCTGCAGGGTGTGTTTTAGTTTCGTTTTCAGAGCTGGTTAGCTGCAGTCACAGCCAGAATGTGTATTAGAGTCTCTCTCTGTAACCGAAAGACTGTAAATCGATCCTGGTGATTTAAAACTAATAACAGTAGTGACTTTAACCTGATGTGCTTCTGGTAAAATATGTTTTAAGTGTTATGGATGTTAAAAGGAAAGCTTAAAGGATTACTTAGTGTTGTATTCTTTGTGGGTTGTATTTGAATTAATGGTTGCTAAGATGTTCACTGTATGTTTTAAAAAGGTTAACTTGAGTTCATAGAATAAACATTGTTTTGCTTTAAAAAAGACTTTTCTATTTCTGCTCTAACACACCTGTACAGTGGGTGTGTGCTCCCCATACCACAATCTAGTAAAAGTTGTAGGTCAGGTGAACTCCATGATACACTTTGGGGTTCTTTAAATCCTGGCCCATAACAGGGCGGTGCGGAGCCGGGCGGCAGGGGCCGGTATGGAGCCAGGGTGGCAGGGGACGGTGTGGGAGCCGAGCCGGTGTGGGAGCCGGGCCGCAGGGGGCCGGTGTTGGAGCCGGGCCGCAGGGGGCCGGTGTTGGAGCCGGGCCGCAGGGGGCCGGTGTGGGAGCAGGGCCGCAGGAGGCCGGTGTGGGAGCTGGGCCGCAGGGGGCCGGTGTGGGAGCAGGGCCGCAGGAGGCCGGTGTGGGAGCTGGGCCGCAGGGGGCCGGTGTGGGAGCCGGGCCGCAGGGGGCCGGTGTGGGAGCCGGGCCGGCAGGGGGCCGGTGTGGGAGCCGGGCCGCAGGGGGCCATGTGGAGCAAGGGAGGCAGGGGACGGTGTGGGAGCCGGGCGACAGGGGGCCGTGTGGAGCCAGACGGCAGGGGGCCGGTGTGGAGCCAGGTGGCGTAGCGCAGTGTGAAGCCGGGCGGGCACGGCGCGGTGTGGAGCCACTGGACGGTGTGGAGCCAGGTGGTGCAGCACGGGGTAGAGCCAGGGGGCGGTGTGGAGCCGAGTGCGCGTGGCATTGTGGAGCCGGGCGGCAGGGGGCAGAGTGCAGCCGGGTGGCAGGGGGCAGTGTGGAGCCGGGCGGCAGGGGGCAGAGTGGAGCCGGGCGGCAGGGGGCAGTGTGCAGCCGGGCAGCAGGGGGCAGTGTGGAGCCGGGCGGCAGGGGGCAGTGTGGAATCGGGCGGCAGGGGGCAGCCGGGCAGCAGGGGGCAGTGTGGAGCCGGGAGGCAGGGGGCAGTGTGGAATCGGGTGGCAGGGGGCAGTGTGGAGCCGGGCGGCAGGGGTCATTGTGAAGCCGGGTGGCAGGGGGCAGTGTGGAGCCGGGCGGCAGGGGGCAGTGTGGAATCGGGCGGCAGGGGGCAGTGTGGAGCCGGGCGGCAGGGGGCAGTGTGGAATCGGGTGGCAGGGGGCAGTGTGGTATCGGGTGGCAGGGGGCAGAGTAGAATCGGGCGGCGGGGGCAGTGTTCAGCCGGGTGGCAGGGGGCAGTGTGGAATCGGGCGGCAGGGGGCAGTGTGCAGTCTGGCGGCAGGGGGCAGTGTGGAATCGGGCGGCAGGGGGCAGTGTGGAATCGGGCGGCAGGGGGCAGTGTGGAATCGGGCGGCAGGGGGCAGTGTGGAGCCGGGCGGCAGGGGGCAGTGTGGAGCCGGGCGGCAGGGGGCAGTGTGGAGCCGGGTGGCAGGGGGCAGTGTGGAGCCGGGTGGCAGGGGGCAGTGTGGAATCGGGCGGCAGGGGGCAGTGTGCAGCCGGGCGGCAGGGGGCAGTGTGGAATCGGGCGGCAGGGGGCAGTGTGGAGCCGGGTGGCAGGGGGCAGTGTGGAATCGGGCGGCAGGGGGCAGAGTGGAGCCGGGTGGCATGGGGCAGTGTGGAGCCGGGTAGCAGGAGGCAGTGTGGAGCTGGGTGGCAGGGGGCAGTGTGGAGCCGGATGGCAGGGGGCAGTGTGCAGCCGGGTGGCAGGGGGCAGTGAGGAATCGGGCGGCAGGGGGCAGTGTGGAATCGGGCGGCAGGGGGCAGAGTGGAGTCGGGTGGCAGGGGGCAGTGTGGAGCAGGGCGGCAGGGGGCAATGTGGAGCCGGGTGGCAGGGGGAAGTGTGGAATCGGGTGGCAGGGGGCAGTGTGGTATCGGGCGGCAGGGGGCAGTGTGGTATCAGGCGGCAGGGGGCAGAGTGGAATCGGGTGGCAGGGGGCAGTGTGGAATCGGGCGGCAGGGGGCAGAGTGCAGCCGGGCGGCAGGAGGCAGTGTGGAATCGTGCGGCAGGGGGCATAGTGGAGCCGGGTGGCAGGGGGCAGTGTGGAATCGGGTGGCAGGGGGCAGTGTGCAGCCGGGTGGCAGGGGGCAGTGTGCAGCCGGGTGGCAGGGGGCAGTGTGGAATCGGGCGGCAGGGGGCAGTGTGGTATCGGGCGGCAGGGGGCAGTGTGGTATCGGACGGCAGGGGGCAGTGTGGAATCGGGCGGCAGGGGGCAGAGTGGAATCGGGTGGCAGGGGGCAGAGTGCAGCCAGGCGGCAGGGGGCGTGTGGTATCAGGTGGCAGGGGGCAGTGTGGAATCGGGCGGCAGGGGGCAGAGTGCAGCCGGGCGGCAGGGGGCAGTGTGGAATCGGGCGGAAGGGGGCAGAGTGGAGCCGGGTGGCAGGGGGCAGTGTGGAATCGGGCGGCCGGGGGCAGTGTGGAACCGGGTGGCAGGGGGCAGTGTGGAATCGGGCGGCAGGGGGCAGAGTGCAGCCTGGCGGCAGGGGGCAGTGTGGAATCGGGCGGCAGGGGGCATAGTGGAGCAGGGTGGCAGGGGGCAGAGTGCAGCTGGGCGGCAGGGGGCAGAGTGCAGCTGGGCGGCAGGGGGCAGTGTGGAATCGAGCGGCAGGGGGCAGTGTGCAGCCAGGTGGCAGGGGGCAGTGTGCAGCCGGGTGGCAGGGGGCAGTTTGGAATCGGGTGGCAGGGGGCAGTGTGCAGCCGGGGGGCAGGGGGCAGTGTGCAGCCGGGCGGCAGGGGGCAGAGTGCAGCTGGGCGGCAGGGGCAGTGTGGAATCGGGTGGCAGGGGGCAGTGTGCAGCCGGGTGGCAGTGTGCAGCCGGGTGGCAGGGGGCAGTGTGGAATTGGGCGGCAGGGGGCAGTGTGGAATCGGGCGACAGGGGGCAGAGTGGAATCGGGTGGCAGGGGGCAGTGTGGAGCCGGGCGGCAGGGGGCAGTGTAGAATCGGGTGGCAGGGGGCAGTGTGGTATCGGACGGCAGGGGGCAGTGTGGAATCGGGCGGCAGGGGGCAGAGTGGAATCGGGTGGCAGGGGGCAGAGTGCAGCCAGGCGGCAGGGGGCGTGTGGTATCGGGTGGCAGGGGGCAGTGTGGAATCGGGCGGCAGGGGGCAGAGTGCAGCCGGGCGGCAGGGGGCAGTGTGGAATCGGGCGGAAGGGGGCAGAGTGGAGCCGGGTGGCAGGGGGCAGTGTGGAATCGGGCGGCCGGGGGCAGTGTGGAGCCGGGTGGCAGGGGGCAGTGTGGAATCGGGTGGCAGGGGGCAGTGTGGAATCGGGTGGCAGGGGGCAGTGTGGAATCGGGCGGCAGGGGGCAGTGTGGAGCCGGGCGGCAGGGGGCAGAGTGCAGCCAAGCGGCAGGGGGCAGTATGGAATCGGGTGGCAGGGGGCAGTGTGGAATCGGGTGGCAGGGGGCAGTGTGGTATCGGGTGGCAGGGAGCAGTGGTATCGGGCGGCAGGGGGCAGTGTGGAATCGGGCGGCAGGGGGCAGACTGGAATCGGGTGGCAGGGGGCAGTGTGGAATCGGGCGGCAGGGGGCAGAGTGCAGCCGGGCGCCAGTGGGCAGTGTGGAATCGGGCGATAGGGGGCAGAGTGGAGCCGGGTGGCAGGGGGCAGTGTAGAATCGGGCGGCCGGGGGCAGTGTGGAGCCGGGTGGCAGGGGGCAGTGTGGAATCGGGTGGCAGGGGGCAGAGTGGAGCCGGGTGGCAGGGGGCAGTGTGGAATCGGGCGGCCGGGGGCAGTGTGGAGCAGGGTGGCAGGGGGCAGTGTGGAATCGGGCGGCAGGGGCAGTGTGGAATTGGGCGGCAGGGGGCAGTGTGGAGGCGGGCGGCAGGGGGCAGAGTGCAGCCAGGCGGCAGGGGGCAGTGTGGAATCGGGTGGCAGGGGGCAGTGTGGAATCGGGTGGCAGGGGGCAGTGTGGTATCGGGTTTCAGGGGGCAGTGGCATCGGGCGGCAGGGGGCTGTGTGGAATCGGGCGGCAGGGGGCAGAGTGGAATCGGGTGGCAGGGGGCAGTGTGGAATCGGGCGGCAGGGGGTAGGGTGCAGCCGGGCGGCAAGGGGCCGTGTGGAAACGGGCTGCAGGGGGCAGAGTGGAGCCGGGTGGCAGGGGGCAGTGTGGAATTGGGCGGCCGGGGGCAGTGTGGAGCCGGGTGGCAGGGGGCAGTGTGGAATCGGGCGGCAGGGGGTAGGGTGCAGCCGGGCGGCAAGGGGCCGTGTGGAAACGGGCTGCAGGGGGCAGAGTGGAGCCGGGTGGCAGGGGGCAGTGTGGAATTGGGCGGCCGGGGGCAGTGTGGAATCGGGCGGCAGGGGGCAGTGTGGAATCGGGCGGAAGGGGGCAGAGTGCAGCCAGGCGGCAGGGGGCAGAGTGCAGCCAGGCGGCAGGGAGCAGTGTGGAATCGGGCGGCAGGGGGCAGTGTGGAATCGGGCGGAAGGGGGCAGAGTGGAATCGGGCGGCGGGGGCAGAGCGGAATCGGCGGCAGGAGGGAGAGTGGAATCGGGCAGCGGGGGCAGAGTGGAATCGGGCTGCAGGGGGCAGATTGCAGCCAGGCGGCAGGGGGCAGAGTGGAGCCGGGCGACAGGGGGCAGAGTGCAGCAAGGCGGCAGGGGGCAGAGTGGAGCCGGGCGTCAGGGGACAGTGTGGAATTGGGCGGCAGGGGGCAGTGTGGAATCGGGTGGCAGGGGGCAGTGTGGTATCGGGTGGCAGGGGGCAGAGTAGAATCGGGAGGCAGGGGGCAGTGTGCAGCCGGGTGGCAGGGGGCAGTGTGGAATCGGGCGGCAGGGGGCAGTGTGGAGCCGGGCGGCAGGGGGCAGAGTGGAATCGGGCGGCAGGGGGCAGTGTGGAATCGGGCGGCAGGGGGCAGAGTGGAATCGGGCGGCAGGGGGCAGAGTGGAATCGGGCGGCAGGGGCAGTGTGGAATCGGGCGGCAGGGGGCAGAGTGGAGCCAGGGGGCAGGGGGCAGTGTGGAGCCGGGTGGCAGAGGGCAGTGTGGAATCGGGCGGCAGGGGGCAGTGTGGAGCCGGGCGGCAGGGGGCAGAGTGCAGCCGGGCGGCGGGGGCAGTGTGGAATCGGGCGGCAAGGGGCAGTGTGGAGCCGGGCGGCAGGGGGCAGAGTGGAATCAGGCGGCAGTGGGCAGAGTACAGCCGGGCAGCAGCGGGCAGTGTGGAATCGGGCGGCAGGGGGCAGTGTGGAATCGGGCGGCAGGGGGCAGAGTGCAGCCGGGCGACAGGGGCAGTGTGGAGCCGGGCGGCAGGGGGCAGAGTGCAGCCGGCGGCAGGGGGCAGAGTGCAGCCGGGCGGCAGGGGGCAGTGTGGAATCGGGCGGCAGGGGGCAGTGTGGAGCCGGGCGGCAGGGGGCAGAGTGCAGCCGGGTGGCAGGGGGCAGTGTGGAATCGGACGGCAGGGGGCAGTGTGGAATCGGGCGGCAGGGGGCAGTGTGGAGCCGGTCGGCAGGGGGCAGAGTGCAGCCGGGTGGCAGGGGGCAGTGTGGAATCGGACGGCAGGGGGCAGTGTGGAATCGGGCGGCAGGGGGCAGTGTGGAGCCGGTCGGCAGGGGGCAGATTGCAGCCGGGCGGCAGGGGGCAGTGTGGAATCGGGCGGCAGGGGGCAGAGTGGAGCCGGGGGGCAGGGGGGCAGTGTGGAGCCGGGTGGCAGGGGGCAGTGTGGAATCGGGCGGCAGGGGGCAGTGTGGAGCCGGGCGGCAGGGGGCAGAGTGCAGCCGGGCGGCAGGGGGCAGTGTGGAATCGGGCGGCAAGGGGCAATGTGGAGCCGGGCGGCAGGGGGCAGAGTGGAATCAGGCGGCAGTGGGCAGAGTACAGCCGGGCAGCAGCGGGCAGTGTGGAATCGGGCGGCAGGGGGCAGTGTGGAATCGGGTGGCAGGGGGCAGAGTGCAGCCGGGCGGCAGGGGGCAGTGTGGAGCCGGGTGGCAGGGGGCAGAGTGCAGCCGGGTGGCGGGGGCAGTGTGGTGCCGGTGGCAGGGGGCAGAGTGCAGCCGGGTTGTAGGGGGCAGTGTGGAGCCGGGTGGCAGGGAGCAGTGTGGAACCGGGTGGCAGGGGAGCAGTGTGGAGCCGGGAGGCAGGGGGCAGTGTGGAATCGGGTGGCAGGGGGCAGTGTGGAATCGGGCGGCAGGGGGCAGTGTGGAATCGGGCGGCAGGGGGCAGTGTGCAGCCAGTTGGCAGGGGGCAGTGTGGAGCCGGGTGTCAGGGGGCAGAGTGGAGCCGGGCGGCAGGGGGCAGTGTGGAGCCGGGCAGCAGGGGGCAGTGTGGAATCGGGCGGCAGGTGGCCGTGTTGAGCCGGGCGGCAGGGGGCAGAGTGCAGCCGGGCGGCGGGGGCAGTGTGGAATCGGGCGGCAAGGGGCAGTGTGGAGCCGGGCGGCAGGGGGCAGAGTGGAATCAGGCGGCAGTGGGCAGAGTACAGCCGGGCAGCAGCGGGCAGTGTGGAATCGGGCGGCAGGGGGCAGTGTGGAATCGGGCGGCAGGGGGCAGAGTGCAGCCGGGCGACAGGGGGCAGTGTGGAGCCGGGCGGCAGGGGGCAGAGTGCAGCCGGGCGGCAGGGGGCAGAGTGCAGCCGGGCGGCAGGGGGCAGTGTGGAATCGGGCGGCAGGGGGCAGTGTGGAGCCGGGCGGCAGGGGGCAGAGTGCAGCCGGGTGGCAGGGGGCAGTGTGGAATCGGACGGCAGGGGGCAGTGTGGAATCGGGCAGCAGGGGGCAGTGTGGAGCCGGTCGGCAGGGGGCAGATTGCAGCCGGGCGGCAGGGGGCAGTGTGGAATCGGGCGGCAGGGGGCAGAGTGGAGCCGGGGGGCAGGGGGCAGTGTGGAGCCGGGTGGCAGGGGGCAGTGTGGAATCGGGCGGCAGGGGGCAGTGTGGAGCCGGGCGGCAGGGGGCAGAGTGCAGCCGGGCGGCAGGGGGCAGTGTGGAATCGGGCGGCAAGGGGCAGTGTGGAGCCGGGCGGCAGGGGGCAGAGTGGAATCAGGCGGCAGAGGGCAGAGTGCAGCCGGGCGGCAGGGGGCAGTGTGGAATCGGGCGGCAAGGGGCAGTGTGGAGCCGGGCGGCAGGGGGCAGAGTGGAATCAGGCGGCAGAGGGCAGAGTACAGCCGGGCAGCAGCGGGCAGTGTGGAATCGGGCGGCAGGGAGCAGTGTGGAATCGGGTGGCAGGGGGCAGAGTGCAGCCGGGTGGCAGGGGGCAGTGTGGTGCCGGGTGGCAGGGGGCAGAGTGCAGCCGGGTTGTAGGGGGCAGTGTGGAGCCGGGTGGCAGGGGGCAGTGTGGAACCGGGTGGCAGGGGGCAGTGTGGAACCGGGAGGCAGGGGGCAGTGTGGAATCGGGTGGCAGGGGGCAGTGTGGAATCGGGCGGCAGGGGGCAGTGTGGAATCGGGCGGCAGGGGGCAGTGTGCAGCCAGTTGGCAGGGGGCAGTGTGGAGTCGGGTGTCAGGGGGCAGAGTGGAGCCGGGCGGCAGGGGGCAGTGTGGAGCCGGGCAGCAGGGGGCAGTGTGGAATCGGGCGGCAGGTGGCCGTGTTGAGCCGGGTGGCAGGGGGCAGAGTGGAATCGTGTGGCAGGAGGCAGTGTAGAGCCGGGTGGCAGGGGGCAGTGTGGAGCCGGGAGGCAGGTGTCAGTGTGGAATCGGTTGGCAGGGGGCAGTGTGCAGCCGGGTGGCAGGGGGCAGTGTGGAATCGGGCGGCAGGGGGCAATGTGGAATCGGGCAGCAGGGGGCAGTGTCGAATCGGGTGGC